>NW_024412377.1:66341261-66711977 GCF_014898765.1 Herpailurus yagouaroundi
ATGTATATGTATATGTATATGTATATGTATATGTATATGTATATGTATATGTATATGTATATGTATATGTATATGTATATGTATATGTATGTTTTGTTTTTACCATGTCAGTACCACAAAGTCTTGTGGTACTTGCCCTATTTTTGTAGTAATTATTGTAGTTTTGAAATTGGAAAGTGTGTCCTCCAACTTTGTCAATTTTCAGGATTGTTTGACTTTTCTGGATCTTGTGCATTTCCATTGTAATTCTCAGACCAGCATGTTAATTTCTGCAAAAAAGCCAGCTGGGATTTTGATAAGAATTGTGCTGGATTTGTAGATTAGTTTCGGCAGTGTTGCCATTGTTAAGTTTTCTAAACTATGAACCACAGGACAGTTTTCTGTGTCTAATTCTTGTGGTTCTTTTGTTTAATTTATTCTTAAATATTTTATTGTTTTTTTAATTTTATTTTTTGATGCTATTACAAATGAGATATGAAAATGATCATTCTTGGGTTCATTACAAGTATACAGAAATACACTTGATTTTTGTATATTGATTTTGCATGTTACAACCTTGCTGAACTCATTTTTTAGTTCTAATTTATTTTATTTTGAATTCCTTAGGATTTTCTATGCACATGATCATGTCATCAACTAATACACTTTTACTTCATCCTTTCTCATCTGGTTATTTATTTATTTATTTATTTTCCTTTTGACTAATTGCCCTAGCTAGAGCCTCCAGTGCAGTGTTAAGCATAAGTGGAGTGAACAGGCACTCTTGTCTAGTTCCTGATCTTAGGGCAAAGATACTCAATTTTTCACTATTAACTATGATGTTAGCTATGACTTTGATAGATGACCTTTCAAGTTGAGAAAGTTGCCTTTTATTCCTGGTTTGTTAGGTGGTTTTTCTGTGTCTGTTAGGATGATCATTCCTTTTTATGCCCTTTATTCTGTTAAACATGATGTACTAATTGCTGGACTTTTTTTTTTTTAATAATTTATTTTTCATAATTTACATCAATTGCTTGATTTTCTTATGGGAGCAACAAATCCACAGGAGCACCAGTCACAGCTTCTCAAGGACTTATTTTCCCTCCTGCTCCCCTTCTACTTCTTGCCTAGGTACCTTTCCTTGTGGTCTCCTGGAGGCTGGGACATGGTGTTCTTTTGCTTTACTGTAACTCTGAGGATAGAGTTATTTGGGGCCTTAGTTTATTCTCTCTCAAACTTCTGCCTCGTATGCTTTAGCTGGATCTCAAAGTCTTCAGGACCTAATCCATTTCATTGCTTTATTTCTCTAGTTATTACTTGTAATTTTTGGTTTGTAGTTCATTACAATCTTGTCAGTGCTTTGCTGCTTTTAAAGTAGTTTTAAAAACATTTTGTAGCATTTTTATTTGTTTTCAACAGGAGGTTGGGCTCAATAACCTTATTATTATGAAGGAATGTGTGGACTTTTGCCTTTTTTCCCCCCTTCCTTTATCTCTTTTGCCTCTGAGGTTTCCGAACTAGGAAAGTAGGTGTATGACAAGGGTTAATAATGTGTAGTGAGGAGTGATGTTGCTCTTAGTACTTACTGTAATGTAGTTCTTTAGGAAAAGAACTGTAATTCAGTCTTTTTTTTTTTTTTTAGTTTATTTATTTTGAGAAAGAGAGCACGAGGTACAATTTATACACCATAAGGTTCATACGTTTTAAGTGCATAAGTAAGTGATTTTTAGTAAATTTATTGAGTTGTGCAACCATCCCCCATAAATCAGTTTTAGAACGTTTGTTCTACCCAGTGAGAGTCCTCCATCCCATTTATAGCTAGTTCATTTGTACTCCTAGCCCCAGCAACCACTGATTGTACCCCCATACCCCCACCATTTGCCTCTTCTAGACATTTCATATTAATGAGTATGTGATCTTTTGTGTTTTGCTCTTTTCATTTAGCATAATATTTTTGTGGTTATCCATATTGTAGCATGTATCAATATTTTGTTTGTTTAAAGTTTATTTATTTTTGAGAGACAGAGCACAAGCAGGGGAGGGGCAGAGAGAAGGAGACACAGAATCTGAAGCAGGCTGCAGGCTCCAAGCTTTCAGCACAGAGCCTGATGCAGGGCTTGAATTCATGAACCACGAGACCGTGACTTGAGCCAAATTTGGACACTTAACCAACTGAGCCACTCAGGCACCCCTCAATATTTTGGTTTTTATTGCTGAATAGTATTCCAGGGTATAGGTACACCACATTTTATTTATCCACATTTTATTTGTCTTTTCTTCAGTTTGTGAAAATTTGGGGTTGATTTAACTTTATGGATATTTCATTATTTTAGCTGGTATATATACACTCTGTAGTGAAAAAAGACATTGCTAGGCTTGTCCTGTATGAGCAGTGTGTCTCCATTCTTTACAACAGGTCCTGGCTCTGTGCTAGGAATTGATATGTAGTTGCCAAGAAACTTAATTATGATCATACTTTGGCTCCTGCTCAGTTTCATATTTGCTCTGTGCCATGTATTGAGATTTGCATGATTTATTCCTCTCTCCATTAGCTTTTGTAATTTTCTGCCTTTTAATATTTACCTTTAGTATCCAGAAGGTCATATTCCTCTTTTATTCTTGATATTCTTTATGTTGGTTTGGCAAGTCATTTCCTTTTGGCCATTTGTAGAAGAGTTGGATATGGTGAGTTATTTCTCCAGGTGCTTTCAGCTCAACTGTGGTTTTGTGGGATGAGCAATCTAGGTGAGAACATAAGTGGGAGTAGGGGGTTGTGGTGGCAGGTGTAGTTGAGGAGGACAAGAAACAAGCTCAGGAACAGAAGTTCAGGAAGCATCTTAGGTTTTAAGTCATTCAGTTGTGATCAGGCTGTTTTTATTTACAGGGTGTTAACTCTATTGTACATTTAAGGGGAGGGGGGATTGGTAATCCTTTCCTTAAAAAGGACAGATAGTAAATATTTTAAGCTTGCAAGCCATACTGTCTTGTCACTCTCAACTCTCTAGCACAAAAGCAGTCATAAGTCATTAGTAAATACGTGAGCATGGCTGTATTCCAATAAGACATTATTTATAAAAATAGTCCCATTGGTAGTGTGCCAAACCCTAAACCTTTAAAGGATTGTTTATATAACTTGGTGAAGAGCAATGCATGCACTTGTGCAGGAACCTCTAATAGGTATGTCAGATACAGTGTTCCTCTTAATTTTTAGGTCTTTTGTGTTTTTGCTGATTTTCTTGTGGATCTCAAGGAAATGGAGAGGTAAAGGACTAAAGCTTAATCTGAGAAGTTACTCTGTGAGAGAAGTGAACCCAAAGGTAGAATGGGGGATAGAGGCTTCAGGAGGAAAAGGAAGAAGGATTAGCCCATGCAGCCTTTTAAGACAACAAAAGAGAGAACACAACCTCTGTAGGACTGAGATTTAATTAGTGTGGGGAAGTAGTGATAGATGGGGGCAGGGAGACTGGTTGAGGAATATGATGATGTGACAACATAGGGATAGGTTTTAGTAAAAAGTACCCAATATTTTTGGAGTGTGGACAGATTTTGGTTCGAATCATTGCCTTGCCACTTAAATAATGGACTAACTTGAATGGGCTTAGGCAAGACACTTTCTTCTTCAAGCCTCAGTTGCATTTTTTATAAAATGGGGATGTTATCACCTATCTTGTAGATTGAAGATTAGAAATTCATGAATATGACATGGCTGAACTGTGACTTGGGCATAGTAAATCCCTGTTATTCCTTATCATTTCTTTGGTCTTACTTGTGTTAAAAAATGCTGTTGGTGTTTAAAAAACTTGGATGCTATGTCTAATGGGAATATATTAAAGGCATAATGTATTTGCTTCAGAGCATAAAGTTATTACCCATCAACTATCATAGGTACAGATGTATATATTTATTTAAAGATCTATTTGGCTATTTCTTTGCTCTAAGAGAGATTTTTCAGATATTATTTGAGGGGAACATTTTAAGTAATTGCGTGGCTTTGGGTGTTTTAACTTCTTTTGAAATACTTGCTTGGGAAATACCAATTTGGATCACTTACAGGTTTATAGTCTAAAAATGTTGTTAGGAAAATTGCATTGGTTGAAAGGTTTAACAAGCCCCATAATTATAGTGGGAGCTCTATAGGTATATAAATTTGGTAGTTATTTCAGCTTCTACCATTAACTTTTTATTTTTTGTTAATATTTTATTTTTTTAGAGCAGTTTTGGGGTCACAGCAAAATTGAGGGTAAGACACATAGATTGCCCACTCTGTCCACACACACAACTTTTCCTGTTACCAACATCCCCCACCAGAGTGGTACATTTGTTTCGATTGATGAACGTACATTGACACATTGTAATCGCCCAAAGTCCATAGTTTACCTTGGGGTTCATTCTTGGTGGTGTACATTATTTGGGTTTGGACAAATGTGTAATGACATGTTTCCATGATTATGGTATCCTACAGATTATTTTCATTGCCCGAAGTCTGTGCTCTGCTTATCTATCTATCCCTCTTTCTCTGCTAGGCCTCCCTTCCTCACCCTATAACCACTTTTTTATGGTCTTCATAGTTTTGCCTTTTCCAGAATGTCATATAGTTGAAATCCTATAGTGTGTATGTAGCCTTTTCAGATTGGCTTTTTTCACTTGGTAATATGCATTTAAATATCTTTCATGTCTTTTCATGGCTTGATACTTTAGTGGTGAGTAATATTCTATTGTCTGGACATAACACAGTTTATCTTTCCATTCACCTGCATCTTGGTTGCTTCCAAGTTTTGGTAATTAGGAATAAAGCTGCTTTAAAAATTGATGTGCGGGGGTGCCTGGGTGGCTCAGTCAGTTAAGTGTGAAAACCTGACTTCAGCTCAGGTTATGATTTCACAGTTTGTGGGTTCAAGCCCCGTGTCTGGCTCTGTGCTGACAGCTCAGAGCCTGGAGCCTGCCTCAGATTCTGTGTCTCCTCTCTCTGCCCCTCCTCGACTCGCGTCTGTCTCTCTCTTTCTCTCTCTCTCTCTCTCTTTCTCAAAAATAAATAAACATTGAAAAAAAATTTTAATGATGTGCAGGTTTTCAGGTGAATATAAGTTTTCAACTCCTTTTATATTAGATTTATATTAGATTATATTAGATTTATATTAGATTTAAATAACTAAGTGGTATATTGTGAAATTACAGTAGTTAGAATTAAAATTATTTTCCATATTTTGTCATAATACAGTTTTATGGCTTGTATCTAAGGAGTAAAAGCCTTTGCCAAGCTGTAATTTGACCTTTTCCTTTTAGTCTCAACTTTTGCATTTCTTTTATTGAGAGAATGTCAGTATTGCCACATTCAACTGAGGCAGAAATTGTTCCCTCTGAGGTTGTTGTGTCATGAAATACCTCTTGCTTCTTGAGTACACTGTATCTTACATTCTGTATGCATTAGCTTTTGCTCCAGAAACCTTGTAAAATGATGATAGCATGTTAAGCTGAGACAAAGGTCTATCAGGAAACTATAATAGATTATTGTTTTACCATTAATTCAGAGAAAACTGGTATGATCCTTTGAAATTTTGACCATAAAATATGACAGGTTTTTTTTTTTTTTTTGGGTACCCCAGACTATGTATTTTTATCTTATTTTCTGCTTTTGACATACATGGCATATACATTTTATGTCATTGAGATAATGGTGTACATATACTTAATTACATATTTTTAAATGATTCTGTTTAGAAATACTCCTGTTTCTAATGTGAAACTCACTACAACTATGATATGAAGTTTATGTAAATTGTTTTTGAAATTCACATGGTAGTACTGATTAGGTAAATATTTCATCTGAATATCCATCCAGTATTCTGCATAATCCAGAGAGATGTTATTAAAAAACTCATTGTATATTTTTTGAATTTGCTTGATTTAGACTATATTTTAATATTAGCTGTATCTGTCACTATGGAATACCAGTTAGTTTCAATTTAATCTTTTCCTTAACTTCAGATGGGCTATGTGTATGTGTATAGAGCAACACAAGTCTCTCCCCTCTCGACTTTTGCATATGAGAAACCATAGCAAATCACTTTTAGCCTTTTGGAGCTTAAGCAGAGTGTTTGAAAAACAAGAGTTTCCCATCTCTGTACCTTTGAGAGTGCAGGGATGGTTGTATGAAACAATGGGTTTTCCTCTAACTTTTTTGGTTAATATGAACTTGTTCCTCTTTTAGCTATGCGGTCAGAGAAGAAGCGTCTTAGGAAGCCAAGCAAGTGGCTTCTGGAATATACAGAAGAATATGATCAGATATTTGCTCCTAAGAAAAAACAAAAGAAGGTGCAGGAACAGGTGCACAAGGTATGTTCCAATATTTCAACATCTTTTCATCAATCCTTTTAGGATACTGCAGATTTGCCTTCAATATTATATTTTGTCTGCATGGGATAATAAATTTCTTAACTGGGATCTTACTTTTTCAGCTTTTTAGCTCCAGCTTCTGGCACAGTACCTAGAATATGCTAGTTATACAAGAAATGTATAAATGTGTCTATGCACTGTGTATAGTAATATATATATATTCACATATATATATAAATTTTTCCCTTTTCTTTCAAAAAGTGTTTAATGATTTAGGGTGAAGTATTTAGTAAAATCATAGAATATAAATTTGTATGGTAGGATCGTAATTTTTTTTTTAGGATCGTAATTTTTTTAAGGAAATGTTATTGATACCTTATTTGCTTTATTTCTTAATTCAGTTTTTTTTGAAGTTTTATATTTATTCAAGTAATCTCTACACCCAACTTGGGGCTTGAACTCATGACCCTGAGTTCAAGAGTTGCACACTCTTCTGACTGTGCCACCCAGGTGCCCCTTAATTCAGTTTTTTTAAGCTGAAGCACTTTATTTTTTTTTTATTGAATTTTTTTTAAATGTTTATTTATTTTATTTTCAAGAGATTGAAATAGAGCACGAGTGGGGTAGGGGTAGAGAGAGATTGAGGAAGACACAGAATCTGAAACAGGCTCCAGACTCTGAGCTGTCAGCACAGAGCCCGATGCGGGGCTCGAACTCGGGAATTGCAAGATTATGACCTAGGCTGAAGTCGGATGCTTAACCAGCTGAGTCAACACAGGTGCCCCTAAGCTGAAGTACTTTAAAGTAAATTTAAGACACTTTACTTTCTCCTCCTAAATAATATGCGCCTCTAAAAAATAGAACATTTTCCTTCATAACTGATAAAGCATTACTATATCTCATATGATCAGTTTATCTGATAAGAAATCCATATTTAGCTTTCCTCACTTGTCCTTTAACCTTTATATTTGGTTTATCCATTCCAGGATTACACATTGTATCTGGTTGTTACATTTCTTAAATTTCTTTTAAATCCAGAACAGTTCCCCTGTTTTATGACCCTATCTAAGCAATGAGAGTGAGTACCTTTACAATATCTCCCTTCTAGATTTGTATGATTGCTTCTTCATAGGTGTCACTAATCTGTCCTCTTTCTTACTAAGTCGAAAACAATTTGATGGATTCACGTTAAACAATTTTAGCTAGATTAAATTATAGGTGCTATTGTGTCATATATTCCATGACATTAGAAGGTATTTAACATTCAGTTGTCTACAGTCTTGACTGATTTCTTCTAAGTCATATTTTGCTCCCTTTGATCAAGAAGCAGTATGTGTGTGGGGCACCTGGGTGGCTCAGTCAGTTGAGGGTCCAGCTTCGGCCCAGGTCATGATCTCGCAGTTTGTGGGTTGAGCCCTGCCTTGGTGCTGACAGCTCAGAGCCTGGAACCCGTTTCTGATTCTGTGTCTCCCTCGCTGCCCTTCCCCAACTCATGTTCTGTTTCTCTCAAAAATAAATAAACATTAAAAAAAAAAAAAATCTTTTGTGGGTGGGGAGGATTATCACTATGGCCTTAAAGAATTTTTATAGTTTTACTGTATCTTAATTGCATTTTCCCCTTTTTAAAAAACTATAGTGAAATCCATATAAAATTTAGAATTGTAGACATTTTTAGGTATACAGTTCTCTGTCTTTAAGTACATTCATTCACATTGTTGTGCAACCAGCACCACCATCCATCATCTCTAGACCTTTTTTCATGTTGGCAAACTCAAACTCTGTACCTGTTAAAGAATAACTTCCTACTTTGCTCTCTTCTCAGCCCTTGGCAACCACCATTCTATTTTCTGTCTCTATGAATTTTTACCATTCTAGTTACCTCATTATAAGTGGACTCATACAATATTCATTCTTTATGTCTGGCCTATTTCACTTAGTGTAATATCTTCAAGGTTCATTCATGTTGTAGCATGTGTCAGAATTTCATTTTTAAGTGCATTATTCTTTTTAACACTGGAATTACAGCAACTTTGTGGTCTATGGATTCTACTTCTATTTTTTGCCCTTAGGTAAGTTCCCGCTGTGAAGAGGAAAGCCTTTTAGCCCGATGTCGATCTAGTGCTCAGAACAAGCGGGTGGATGAGAATTCTTTGATTTCAACCAAAGAAGAGCCTCCAGTTCTTGAAAGGGAGGCTCCGTTTTTGGAAGGGCCCTTGGCTCAGTCAGAACTTGGAGGTGGACATGCTGAGTTGCCACAGCTGACCTTGTCTGTGCCTGTGGCTCCGGAAGTCTCTCCACGGCCTGCCCTTGAGTCTGAGGAATTGCTAGTTAAAACACCAGGTAAGATGGGGATGGGGTCTCAGTATGTAAGTGGATAGGATTTTAGAATGTTGTGATGAAAAGCTAATAGTGTATCTCTATATAACAAACTACCCACTTTTCTCCTGGAAATCCCAAAAGTGCTGGCTAATTGAATGTAATTCAGTGACCATGAATTGGTGGTACCTCTGTCCAGAAGACATTTTAAAAACTACTCTCCTTACTCTACTGTTGATCTTCATGACTGTTGATCAAACACCATGTGAGTGAATACTTAGGATAACAGTGTTTTAGGGAGGGGCACTACACAGTATAATAAACAAATGAAACTTATGCTTCAGATACTAGCTCTACCAATCCTTGTGTTACTTAGAAAGTTGTTTAACCTCTCAACATGTTTCCTCATATATAAAATGGACATCATAATGTAATTTACCTGACACATAGTAAGCAGCTAATTATAAATTCTCCCTTGAAGTTAACCAATTGCTTTTCACTTTATCATTCTTTATATACATGTCAACCTGGTGGGAGCTGGATCTAAACATATGGTCTTTAATTTACCTTCTGACTTTTGAATATTATAGTCACCCAAGGAAAATTTTGAATAACTTTTTTATATTCCCAACAGTAGCTTGTGGTGTTATTCCTTAAAGTAAAAAAAAGTATCCCAATTGTGCTTATTAATTAAGGCAGAATCCCAAATACTTTTAAAAGGAGTAATAATGATAGTTACTATCTCATTATTTATGAACCAAACTCTGTTATTAGGCTTTTTTATATAATTCTTAAGAACAGCCCTACAAAGTAAATGTCTTTTTTATTTGTTTAGGAGTAGAATAAAAATTGTAATCTTGGTGCTGTTATGCTTGGAATTCAGGCTCTACTCCACCTTACTTCTCCTTTTGTCCTTACTAACAGTTAATTAATATAAAAGCAGTTTTGCCCTTTTGATTTTTCCTTTTACATACATCCTTTTATGAGAGATGTATATAAAAACATCTTCACATTAGTTTGTATCTGCATTGAGAACTATTTTCTTGTTTTATGTTAACTAATATTTTATAATAAATAAATTCCTATCCTGTCCCTACCCAGAAGATGAGGAGGAAAACATAAAAAATACGGTGATTCATTTTTCTGTGGCATATAGATTTTTTTTTTTAAAATTAGCATGTGCTCAGTTTCTAAATCATCTAATGAAAAGATATATGCATTTCAGGAAATTATGAAAGTAAACGCCAGAGAAAACCAACTAAGAAACTTCTTGAATCCAATGATTTAGACCCTGGATTTATGCCTAAGAAAGGGGATCTTGGTTTTTCTAAAAAGGTATGTTATTTTTGTCAATTCTTTTTTTTTTTTTTTTTAATTTTTTTTTCAACGTTTATTTCTTTTTGGGACAGAGAGAGACAGAGCATGAACGGGGGAGGGGCAGAGAGAGAGGGAGGCACAGAATCGGAAACAGGCTCCAGGCTCTGAGCCATCAGCCCAGAGCCCGACGCGGGGCTCAAACTCACGGACCGTGAGATCTTGACCTGGCTGAAGTCGGACGCTTAACCGACTGCGCCACCCAGGCGCCCATGTCCATTCTAAAATATGATTAAACCATATGGAAATATGTGATTTTAAAAACAGAGCTTTTAGTAATACTTAGCAACATTGATGCACACTTAACATAGAAATTACAGAATGTTACAGTATATACATTTGGTCTAAGATTCTATATTGAGAGACTGTTCTCCATTTGTGTGGACATGTGTATCAGTTGTTTTTAGATTTTCTTTCTTTTTTTTTTTTTTTTTATAACATTTTTTTTTTCAACGTTTATTTATTTTTGGGACAGAGAGAGACAGAGCATGAACAGGGGAGGGGCAGAGAGAGGGACACATAGAATCAGAAACAGGCTCCAGGCTCTGAGCCATCAGCCCAGAGCCTGACGCGGGGCTCGAACTCACGGACCGCGAGATCGTGACCTGGCTGAAGTCGGACGCTTAACCGACTGCGCCACCCAGGCGCCCCTTAGATTTTCTTTTCAAATGAAAATGAAAAAAGGTTATAAGATTGAGTAAAATTTGTGTTTGTTGTCATTTCTTTTCCAGGCTCAAATCTCTTAACCTGATTTCTATCTCACTTCTGTCTGTATACGCCACTAACCTACTCTTATCCCACTGCCCTATTTTCATACCAGCTAAGAAAAGACTCAGCTCAGTTATAAACCAAATAGAAATATTTGAACTTAAGTTTTTGAGTTTGCAGACTTGGTTTTCATTAGCCAAGAATGCATCATTAAATAGTAGATGGAGATAGAAAATTGTTTTCTAATTCTATAATGATGATAGCTGGATATTAATTTTTAAGAAACTTCCTGTTGCCCATATGTATGAGGAGTAATTCAGGGTTTTAGAAATTAAGTTGTTAGGATACACAGATTTCCTTTTTTTTTTTTTTTTTTTTAATGTTTATTTATTTTTGAGAGAGCCAGAGACAGAATGCGAGTGGGTTAGGGGCAGAGAGAGAGGGAGACACAGAATCCGAAGCAGGCTCCAGGCTCTGAGCTGCCAACACAGAGCCCAACGCGGGGCTCGAACCCAAGAGCTGTGAGATCACGACCTGAGCTGAAGTTGGACGCTCAACTGACTGAGCCACCCAGGCGCCCCACAGATTTCCTCTTAAATTTTCTTCTTTAAAGAAAAAAATGGAGATTGCAATCAAATCACAAATTGAGTTTTTAGAGTTTTTTCCTCAGCTATAGCAGCCTTCTATCATTTAATCCTATATTGAAGACTCTAGTTTTGTTTTTGTTAGATATTCACCCATGTCAATTAGCATATAAATGTAAAACTCAATAGTTGTGTTTTCGTACCTCATTTTAAAGGCTGCATTATAGGGGCGCCTGGGTGGCGCAGTCGGTTAAGCGTCCGACTTCAGCCAGGTCACGATCTCGCGGTCCGTGAGTTCGAGCCCCGCGTCGGGCTCTGGGCTGATGGCTCAGAGCCTGGAGCCTGTTTCCGATTCTGTGTCTCCCTCTCTCTCTGCCCCTCCCCCGTTCATGCTCTGTCTCTCTCTGTCCCAAAAATAAATAAACGTTGAAAAAAAAAATTTTTTTTTTAATTAAAAAAAAAAAATGCTGCATTATATTCTTTAGTTCTTTTATTTTTTCCAATGTCCTAAGACAGGGATTTTGTCTTTGGACATGGACTTTTCAATTCTTAGGTTTATCTGCTCTCTGAACTTTATCTGCAGTTTGTACAACGATCAGTGACAGTATCATGTCCCCAAATCATCATCCTATCATTGCACCTTATACTTTTAAGGCTGTGATAGTTTTCTTCTGCAGTGCTTCCCCTGGCTTTGTCTTATTCACATCTTAGCCATTTTTAAGATTGTTGAAAGAGATATATTGTAAGGGACAGGGAAATTGGGATTCAGTTGAATATTTTGAGAGTGGAAGGGACATTTGCAATCAGGTGATAACTTTATTAGTGTTATACAAGGTGAATTTTGTAAGGCTGTGGGATCACTGCTAGAAGTGAGATAATGACAGATTTTAAAGAAAAGCAGAATTTGGGGCAATTAAGTAAATGATCCCCCCGCCCCATTTTATTGATATGTAATTGACATACAGTAAGTGAATGGTTTGATTAATCTATATGGTGAGCATTTGGAAATTTGCTGCTGTATTTTGTCTTGTTTTCACCCCAAGTTCTAGTACCTTTACAGCAAGAATAGCATCCATTATGTTGACTTTTTGTGGCCACTAAATTTTGTTTTACACTCATGTTGAAGAATATTTTTATTGTAGGAGAAGCCATTTTCTTGGACTGGAACTAATTTATACAGGCATTATTAGTAGGGGTATAACGTGTAGGAAATTACTCTTGATATCTAAGTGTTTTGAGTTTTAATGTTGCTTTCATTTACATTAACCTGCAGCCACTTAAATCAGGAAGACATTCTGTGGTTCAGAGCTTTCCAGTATATGTGCTTCTGAAGTGAGCACTGATCCAGAGCTCCTTAATATTTAGAATTCATCAAATGAATAAGTCTTTGTAAAAATAATGGCATAAATTCAGTTTTAAGAAGATAGATTTTAAATACAGGGTGGTATGAAATAGAACAGAGATGGTGGGTCAGTTTCTGGGACCATGCCCTTTGTCTTTGTCTACCACTTCAATCAGAACACCGTTCTGTATCTGCTTGATCTATTGGGGGTCGCTGCATAATCCCACCCACCTCTTATCCCTGGTTTTTGAAGGAGTATGTGTTTGTATGAGTCTTTTGGAGTTGTTTTTTGTTGTTGTGTTTTATCTCATGTCTTTCCCCATGTAGTTTCTGTTCAATCCATTATTGTCATACTGTTTTTTTTTTTTTTTTATTTTAATATAGCTAGGATTTCTGTATCTGTGACAGTAGACAGTTCAACTTTTGGCATATAATACAAAGGGTTTATTTTCTGTTCCTTTGTAAACCTGTTGCATTTTACTTATTTGTAGTGTTATGAAGCTGGCCACTTGGAGAATGACATTAATGAATCACGTGCTGCATCTCATTCTAAAGAGTTTGGTGGAGGTGCGTATTTTTGAGATTTAAATGTTTGAGATTTTAAAAATGTAATGTGGAAATAACTAGGAAACATCTTGTCAGCTAACTAAAAGTTGTTACATATGTAAGCAAGACCAGCAAGGTTGCAGCTTCTAAGACTTGTTTGCCCAAGGGGCTCCTGGCTGGCTCAGTTGGAAGAGCACATGACTGTTGAACTCAAGGTTGTGAGTTTGAGCCCCATGTTGGCTTTGGAGATTACTTAAAAATAAATAAGCAAACTTTAAAAAAGAAAAAAAAAAGACTTGTTTGTCAAAATATGCTTCCCAATAGAATGCATGACACTAGAAAATTGTCTGGTCATCTTCAGTTACATGCTGAAATTAGAATTACAGATTTAGAATGTAGAATCCTGGAATTAGAATTCTGTTAGAGTAAGTAACTGGTAGCAACAATAGAGAAAATGAGCTACTTAATTTTCTTATTAGATGGTTCTCCAGCTCTGTCATTACTTTCTTGGCTTTGATTCAATTTTTATTATGTAGGACAGAAAATAAGGAGTCTGAGTTGAGAGGGAAATTACAAGTCATCTAAGCCAGTCTTTCACAAATAGTCTTAGTTTCTTTTACCACATCTTTGATCTTTGGTGAGTGAGTATATGCTTGAAAAAGGGAGCTTACATTTCAGTCTGGTCCATTGTGGTTGCTTCTTAAGGGGTTTGAAATCTTTTAAATTGTTTTTTTTTTTTTAATTTTTTTTTTTCAACATTTATTTATTTTTGGGACAGAGAGAGACAGAGCATGAACGGGGGAGGGGCAGAGAGAGAGGGAGACACAGAATCGGAAACAGGCTCCAGGCTCTGAGCCATCAGCCCAGAGCCCGACGTGGGGCTCAAACTCACGGACCGCGAGATCGTGACCTGGCTGAAGTCGGACACTCAACCGACTGCGCCACCCAGGCGCCCCTTAAATTGTTTTTTAATCTGACTCCTGAAACTTAGACATGGTGATCTTGGTTCTGCCAATTGGAGGAATGGGCAGCTCCTTATTGAGTAACAGATACAGTAATCATAGTTTGTGCATTTGCTCTACCATGTCCTTTGCTCAGTTCCTTTGTTTAGGACTGTTAATCTCTAATCCATCAAAAGCATTATAGAGAATTAGGATATTATCCATATTATCCCTATTTTATAGAAGAATGTGAAGATGAAAGAGGTGGCAGAGTTGGGAGGACTAATTCCAGACCTGACCACATTCATTGCGACACTACTTGTTATACACCCCATCTTGTTACACACCCCAAATTTTCTACATGCCAATTCTTTGTGTCACTTTGATCATTCATCTGCCGGTGCCATTTATTGATTACTGTTATTTCTGAAGTGTTAGGCCAGATTTGAGCACATAGCATCAGATGTGCCAGCAAAGGGTATCATAGGAAGGTTATATTGCATGTGATCTTAAATGAGTACATCTTTAAATGTGACCCATGATTATTAAGTTTTTTAGTAAGTAAATCTAGCAATATGTTCACTTATGTTAATCTTGTGTGCACATGTAATTTCATCAATTTGCTTGCTTTAGGAAAAAAACTTTCAAAGTAATATCAGCTCTTCTCTTACACTTTTATACTCCAGTTTTTATAAAACCCAAAACTTATTCTTTATCTTTTGTAAATTTCATCTGAATATTTTAGCTACTGAGAAGTTTGAACCTTCATTCTGCTATTCTGTTAATTATTCTTTTAGTTATAGGCAGCCAGCAGCTTTGATAGCAGAGCTTCTCCATCTGTATCAGGCAGTCCCAAGAAGAGAATACTAAACCAGTTTTCCAAAGTCTAGCCTTCATGTTGATACCTAGCCTAATTATCCTGGAACATTTTATGAAATAGTACTTTAAATTCCTGAAATTTCTGTAACAAAGAGGTGAAATAAGTATAAAATATAATGAGGGAAGGACTGGAATTTCATTTTGTATACAGGCCATGTTAGAGCATGCATATATTTTAAATTATTGGATGTTCAACATTATAGTACCATTGCTAAATATCCTTTAAGTTACTAAATGTGTTAAGGGAGATCTCCCTTTCCTCAAGCCAGATATTATGTATTTCAGCTTTTCATCTTAATCCTTAAATCATATAGTGCTATAATGTACTATCTTTAATTGTGGAGGTTGAATTTTAGTATCTTTTCCTGACTACTAAATGTATTTCCTCCCCATTTACAGGATGTTAAAGTCCTTTGAGGAATTAAGAAGTTTTTCATTTCAATCATGTAAAATGAAATTGTCTTAACCTACTTATACATTTACTATTTAATCTGTATGAGGCAGAATTTATATGTGTGTAGCTATTTTCCCAACTAATTATGTAGTCGTGGGTAAATCTCCCCACCCTGTGCCTTTTTCCCTCATCTACAAAGTTGGGGAATTAAATGGGCTTTAAGATTGGTTTTTTATTCTAACATTCCATAATTCTATGAGGTCCTTTTAGTTGAGGATAGGAGTTCTTGGACATGTAAGTGATTAGCCAGGAGGTAACACCTGTTTTCCTGTCATAGGCACTACGAAGATATTTGATAAACCAAGGAAGCGAAAACGACAGAGGCATTCTACAGCCAAGGTGCATTGTAAAAAAATGAAAAATGACGACTCATCAAAAGAAACTCCAATCTCAGAGGTATTACTCAGTTCCTCATCTTTTGACCTTCCAAAGCAAATCTACTTTTCATAGTAGAGGCCACATCCCTCTTTCCCTTGAGTTAAGAGTAATGTTCTACTGAAATAGCTAATGAAAAGCTGTAATAGGAATCCTGGAGTAGAAAGAGAGTCTGATGCTAGTAAAAATCAGGCAAGACAATATATGGCAACTATGGGTATGATCTTTAACATCCTATGTTCTAGGTGTCTGATAAATTTTGTAACTGTTTCATCACAAAGGAAGCTTTTTTCTAAAACCAAAGAGCGCAATGCCAAGTAACCATATAATCTGAGTGAACTTTCATACTGCCCTTTTATAGTTGAGACTGCTACATTTAGAGGGGAAGGAAACTCAATTTGCTTATTTCTTGAAACCAGCATCTGCTTAATTTTAGAATAATATTTATAAACATTGGCTTTAAGGAAACAAAGGTATACTTAAAACCATTTCCTTGCAGAGCATCAATGCAGTCATTGATGCTATCTCTGGCTTTTCAACTCAAGTTAAAAGAGAAATAGAACAAGTCAGGTCAGCATTACACATTATGATACAGAGTGTTTCTTTCCAGAATAATTTGAATAGAATGCCCAAGGTGGGCATTATTTAGGAAACACTGATCTTGGAAGGACAAATAAGTAATCAAATAAACTTAAGAATGTTTTCTCTCCCTTAGTGAAACCTTAAAATGGAACAGCTCAAAAAGTTCCAGTGGAACAGCCTCAGAGCAGTTAGTGGCAGGGCATGAGGCGCCCACTACCCGCCCAATCACAGCAGGGTTAGAACTAACATTGCATGCAGTCCGCCCGCGTGATTGGCTGAACATCTGTAAGTGCTTAATGGCTAGACAAATAGCAGCCCAGAGGGCGGGGGTCAAATGGAGGAGACATGAATAATACAGATATGGGACATTATTTTTTCTCTGCAAGGGAGAACTGATGACACACAGAACAGCTGCAAGCCCCAAGGACACTGTTGAGGAGGGTGTAGAGAATGATCATGGGATGCCAGCATCGAAAAAGCTGCAGGGCGAACGAGGCGGAGGAGCTGCACTCAAGGAGAATGTCTGTCAGGTAGAAGATGTTTCCCACTTGCATTTTGATTGCTTGCTTGTCTTTTAAAAGAAGGCCTCTTCATGTCTTAATAAGTATATATGTAGTGCCTACTATATGTCAAGAGTTTCCATCACTTTAAATTACATCATATAGTCCTAACAATCTTGTAAAGTAGATTACCATTATTACCCTCGGTTTTATAGATGAGGAAACTGAGGCATAAAGATGTTACATAGCTTGCTTATAGTCACACGGCAAAGCCAGGATTGAAACCCAGGCAATCTGGGTTTAGAGTCCTAACCACTCTGTTGTATTGCCTCTCTCTAAAGAGCCTTTATCAGACTTGATAGTAGAGACCATTAAATGGATGCTTTGATTATGCTCTCTCTTTATGGGCTTGATTTACCTTTGTAAATTCTTAAAAGCTGACATATAAAAAATTGAAGATAACTTGGTTTTTCTTCCTCTTTTCTAATTAAAACGGCTAAAAAATAAAAATAACCCAAGCCCAGGATATGCTATGATGAACAATAGAATTTCAACTTTGTTTCTTTGTTCATTTTCGCTATTATATAAAGATTGATCATATTCTGATGAGCACCCAAACACACTGTTCTCAGAGAGTGTATGCCCACAAAGATTATCAAGAAAAAATGGTTAAAGCTATAGTGGCCTTGTGGCCCTGGATTGTTTGGGCACTCTTTGTTTAAATCTGTTGTCCTTGTATAATTTATTAATATTGTGTCCTTTTATTATGGTTCCTAATCTGAAAGATGAATTACATAATCATCCCAATTAAAGGGTTAGTCCATAACATTTGGTTAATTTTAAAACATTATTCTTTGATATGTATTGTAATTGAAGTTTTCCTGTTTAAATGATGAAAGCAGATTTGTTTATTGTATATAAAAGCTGGTATCACTGGCACTGTGAATATATAAAACATGGCAGTTGTCAGTTTTTATGTGAATAGGAGATAATGAAAGAGACAGAGTTTAAGACTAACTTACACTATAGGTTGATTAAGACCTTGGGGGTCTGTCTGTTCTTAACCCTGGCTGCCTCTGGCCTTTTCCCCAAAGTTCTCCTACTCATTTGTTTATTTAAATTATGATATTAAGTGGCCAAGACCAGTTCTGTTTCTTGGGTTCTTAAATGTATTAGACTTGCCTAGTCACCTTTCCTCACCCAGTAAGTATAAAACTTTTTGTCATTTTTATATTTTTCTGCTAGTCAGTATGGGGAAACAAGTCAGGATGTTAGAGGGATAAAAGTAACAAATGTTGGGAATTTGCAGAATTTTCATAAATCTTATGGTGTTTTGAAACAAACATCCAGATCTTTATTTCCTAAGGCTCTATCAAAAATGGCACCCTATCTTAGATGAGATCATCTTAGAAAAGTGGCCTCTCTGAGATGGTTGTAGATGTATCTCAAAGGTCATTCATACCTTGAGTAGAGCCCTTTTGGGACTGTTACAATCCAAGTGTAGCTAGTCAGTATCTCTTGCTTGAACTATTAGAGTAGCTTCCTTGATTGTCTCTTTGCTACTGTTCTCACATATCTCATTCTTGAACTCATTTTCCATGTAGTAATCAGAGAGATCTGTTTTTAAATGAATAGTTGATTTTAGCCTTCCCTTGGTAAAGACCTTTGATGGTATACCTTTGTAATGAGAATAAAATCTGAAACTATACCATAATGTGTAAGGCCACACAATCAGGCTGTTGCCTTTTTCTTACCTCATCTTCTACCACTTCTAACTTTTGTTCCACTTTAGTCCACTGATTTTCCTTATGATTTTTAGACATGACATAGTTTTTCCTGTCTGTGGACTTTCTGTACTGGTCTTCCTGGTCTTTCTGTCTGACTAAATGACTGACTAGTAGCTCAGAACCCTGTCTGAGAGGCCGTTCCTAATCACCCAATCCAAAATAGCTATTTGAATTCTCTACTTAATCTTATCATTATCTTTCCTGTTTGTTTGTTTACTTGTATTTTCTGTTCTTAGAATATGTGAACCATGAAAGCCAAGGGACCTTGTGGTACCTGGCATAGAGGAGTTAATCACTAAATATTGGCTGAATAAAGAGAGGGCTTTCTGCTTTCTAGAAAGCTGCTAGTTAACCTCTGCCTTCATGAAGGCCTTCTGTTCGGGACTTTAAAATCCTTTTTCTGTAGACATACCTGTTTTCTTTCTCTTAACAGAACTGTGAGAAACTGGGTGAGCTGCTGTTATGTGAGGCTCAGTGCTGTGGGGCTTTCCACCTGGAGTGCCTTGGACTAACTGAGATGCCGAGAGGAAAATTTATCTGCAATGAATGTCGCACAGGTGAAGTAGATACAGAAGGGTCTTCTTCCAAAGATGGTCTGAGTTTTAAGTTTTTCAGGAAAACCCAACATTTATTGGATACACTGTTTTTGTGGCGATACTGGGCTAGTTGCTGCAGACACGGATAGGTGCTTTGTAATCTTTGCCTGTAGAAAAGAATTCCAAGTGAATAATGACTTTATGGTATAATGTGGTGCAAAAGTATTGTAGTAGAGATACATTTAAAGTGATAGGTAAACAAAGATGAACCAGTGCCACAGAGAAAAAAAAACTGAGTTTGGTTTTAAGAGAGACATCGTCATTGGTGTGGGGAGAGGAAGAATAGAAGGTCCAGTAATTAAAGTATAGACTGTTTAGGGAATAGGAGGCATAGGTTTGTGTGTTTAAGGTATTTTAGGGAAGAGGCATTGGTAGTGACAAGGAGGATTTCTGGATTACTGTCAGTGTTTTCTGTTTCTTGAGCTGACTGGTGATTACATAAGCGAGTTTATTTTATGGTTATTTGTGAACTATACACTTAGGATGCTGTACTTTTCTGTGTGTATATCATATGTCGACAAAACTGTTTACCAAAAGGGAAAGAGTTATAATATACTATTTTATAGTTATAATATACAAGAGTTTTAAGAGTTATAATATTTTAAGAGTTATAATATACAAATTGGGTCAGAAACTAAGAATGGTCAGATGGAACCAGCCTGTAAAGTACCTCACAGGCTGTGCTAAGGAGATTGTTCTTTCTTCAGCATTATATGTGAATGTTACAGATTAAAAAAAAATTTTTTTTTAATGTTTATTCATTTTTTAGAGAGAGAGAGTGAGCGGGGGAGGGCAGAGAGAGAAAGGGAAGGAGACACAGAATTCGATGCAGGCTCCCACCTCCGAGCTGTCAACATAGAGCCTGATGTGGGGCTCGAACTCGTGACATGAGGTGAAGTCGGACTGAATGTTACAGCATTTAAGTAATAAAAAAATGGGGGATGACAGCTGTTACACTCCTAAGTCATTAAAATCGTAAGTGTGCGTGATCCTGCCCTGAGTGAAAGCATGTGTAGAGTGAGAAGTGGGCGGACAACAGTACTTAGGTCATGCCCACATAGAAGAACTACTGGAATGTGAGGAGGAGCTAGTCAAAGAATGGCTGTGAAGCCGGGGGCAGTGGGGTGTCATAAGCAGTGGCAGATGTGGCAGAGAAACCAAGGAGGTCCTGGCGTGAAAAGAGACAGTTGTATTTGGCAGTGAGGAAAGGCTTGACTTTTTGCCAGAGGGTGCCATACTAAACCAGGTTGAAGGGTGCCTGGATACCAGTATACACTATTTCTTATAGAAGCCTGATACCATGGAAAAGAGGGCAGTAGTTGAAGGGAGGATATTATAGGGTCAAGAGGAAGAACATCTTGAGTGTTGGTAGGATAAAGGTTAAAAACCACATAGAGAAATAAATTCTTATAACAGAAGAGGGAATCATTGGAGGAGTACAGTTATAGAGACAGGAGAGAATAATTTTGAAGAGGCAAAAAGATAAAATAGGAATGTTCCTTGAAGTTGTGAGGCAGAAGAAGGAAGCTGAAGTTTTTTTCTTACATTGGTGAGAATGATGGGGAAAGGTGGTCTCTCGCTTGAAGGATAGAGTGTAGGTTTAGAGTAGCCCATGTGGGAACAAGAGACAGAATTAACTTGTGTCTTTCTTTTTTTTTTTCTTTTTTTTTTAACGTTTATTTATTTTTGAGACAGAGAGAGACAGAGCATGAACAGGGGAGGGGCAGAGAGAGAGGGAGACACAGGATTGGAAACAGGCTCCAGGCTCTGAGCTGTCAGCACAGAGCCCGACGCGGGGCTCGAACCCACGGACCGTGAGATCATGACCTGAGCCGAAGTCGGACGCCCAACCGACCAAGCCACTGAGGCGCCCCAACTTGTGTCTTTAAATAAGTGGCTCTGTCACATTGAGTTATCTCATCTTTCTGCCACTACTTTTAGTAGCGTGTGAATAAAAGCTGGAAGACAAGATCGCTGTGGGTCATTTTGTCCCTGCATGTTGGGCTTTTTGATCATTATGGAAAATAGTGCCATCCACCCCTGTAAATGAAATTTAGAAAAAAATGTTTTGGTATGTGCATATCTCTTATCCTAATCTTAGAGCTTCTTGCCTTTTGTGCAAATGATCCAGTTTTGCTAGTTTTACCTTTTTTTTTCTTAATATTTTATTTTATTTTTGAAAGAGAGAGAGAGAGTACAAGCAAGAGAGGGGCAGAGGGAGAGGGAGATAGAATCTGAAGAAGACTCCAGGCTCTGAGCTGTCAGCACAGAGCCCAGCACGGGGCTCAAACTCCTGAACCGCAAGATCATGACCTGAGCCGAAGTTGGACGCTTAACCGACTGAGCCACACAGGCACCCCACTGGTCTTATCTTTATTATAATGTGATATTCTCTGACCAAGTTAAGGCAAAACTATTTTTTTTTAAGTTAGCCTCACTGAAGTATAATTTACCTACTATAAAATGCACTCATTTTCATGTATGTTTTGATAGGTTTTGATAAAATTTATATACACCTGTGTAACCACAACCATGGAGAAGATTTAGAACATTTCCATCACTTCAGAAGGTTCTCTTGTACTTATTACAGTTAATCCTTATGCTCCTCTCTCCCCCAAATCTTATTTCAGGCAAATAATGATCTGCTTTCTGGTACTACACATTAAATGTATCCTTTTTAAGGGTTTCATATATATAAGTGGAACAAAACATATATAGTTTTTTTGTGTCTGGCCCCATATAACGTTTTTGATGCTCATCTATGTTAATGTGTGTATCAGTAGTTCATTCTCTGTCTTAAAATAGTTTATTGAGGTATAGTTGATGTACAATAAGCTGCACAAAGTGTAGTTTGATGTGTTTTGACATATATATGTCTGTATGTGTATATAACCCCTTGTGAAACCATCCCTCAGCATAGTTGAGATTTTTTTTTTTTTTTTAACGTTTATTTATTTTTGGGACAGAGAGAGACAGAGCATGAACGGGGGAGGGGCAGAGAGAGAGGGAGACACAGAATCGGAAACAGGCTCCAGGCTCTAAGCCATCAGCCCAGAGCCTGACGTGGGGCTCGAACTCACGGACCGCGAGATCGTGACCTGGCTGAAGTCGGACGCTTAACCGACTGCGCCACCCAGGCGCCCCTTAATTTGAGATTCAACAACACTGTTGCAGGTTCATTCCTTTTTATTGCTGGGTAGTGTGCCATTGTATGGATATATCACAGGTGGTTTATTCATTCATCTATTGATATACATTTGGGTTGTTCTCAGGTTGGGGTATTACTAATAAAGCTGCTGTGAACATTCAAGTCTTTGGATGGACACATTTTCTTTTTACTTGTGTAAATATGTAAGGGTGGAATGGCATGGTAGGTATATGTTTAATTTTTTAAGAAACATTCAAACTGTATTCCAAAGTGTTTGTACCATTTTAAATTTTCATCATTAATGCATGAGAGTTTCAGTTCTTTCACATCTTCATCAACACTTGGTATTGTCAGTCTTTTTAAATTTAGCCCTTCTGACAGATGTATCATGGTATCTCATTGTGATTTTATTTTTAAATATTTATTTTGAGAGAGAAAGAGCAAGCGTGTGCACACGTGCTCAAGGAGGGGCAGAGGGAGGGAGAGAGAATGCCAAGCAGGTTCCACCCTGTTAGCACAGAGCCTGATGCAGGGCATGATCCTATGAATCGTGAGGTCATAGCCTCAGCCGAAATCAAGAGTCATATTCTTAATCCACTGAGCCACCCAGGTGCCTTCTCATTGTTATTTTAATGTGTATTTCTTTCTTTCTTTTCTTTCTTTTCTTTAATGTTTATTTATTTTTGAGAGAGCCAGAGACAGAATGCAAGTGGGTTAAGGGCAGAGAGAGAGGGAGACAGAGAATCCGAAGCAGGCTCCAGGCTCCGAGCTGTCAGCACAGAGCCCAACTTGGGGCTCAAACCCACGAGCTGTGAGATTATGACCTGAGCTGAAGTCGGACGCTCAACCGACTGAGCCACCAAGGTGCCCCTTAATGTGCATTTCTTAATGATGAATGGTATTGTGTATCTTTTTTGTTTTTGTTTATATATATATTTTTTTTAAATAATTTTTTTAATGTTCATTTTTGAGAGAGAGTACAAGCAGGGATGGGGCAGAGAGGATGGTTACAGAGGATCCAAAGTGGGCTGTGCACTGATAGCATGGCTCAAACTCAGAAACCATAAGATAATGACGTGAGCTGACATGAGACGCTCAACCAACTGAACCACCCATGTGCCCCTGTGCATCCTAATGTGCTTTTTGACTTCTTGGTGAAGTGTCCATTCAGATCTTTTTTTTTTTTTTTTTAATTTGTTTATTTTCTTACTTTTGAGTTTTAAGAGCCCGTTGTATATATTCTGGGCACAAGTTCTTTATCTGATACATACTTCTAAAATTATTCTACCAGTCTGTGGGTTGGTCTTTCATTTCCTTAATGGTGTCTTTTGAAGAGCAGTTTTTAATTTTCATGAAATTCAGTTTATTTTGTTCTTTTTAGAGATTTTGCTTTGGTGTCATATTGAATAAATCTTGCATAATCCAGTGTCACAAAACTTTTCTTTGTTTTCTAATGAAAATTTTATAGTTTTAGGTTTCATATTTAGGTCTATGGTCTAGTTTGAATCAATTTTTGTATAGGACGTGAGGTAAAGAGTTATTTTTGAGGGTAGGAAATTTTACTCTGGTTTTAGTAAAGATGAATAGAGTAAGAATAAAGGAGTCATTTCTTACCCTATTTTCCTAATGGGGAGTGACTGTCCCGTAATTTAGGTTATTCTAATCTAATATTGGCTGTGAGTTACTTGGCATTAGACAGTAACTAGTTTGCTTCTTTCCAAATGCATAACTAAAATTTTTTCCTAAAATCATTATTAGTTGGGTAAACTTACTATTTATAGGTGAGATGGGCTATTTTAATGAGCTTCTATTTCCAGCAAGTGTCAGAGGCAAGTTCAGATGTGTCTTTCAAGCCTGAGCTTTTTCCTTTACATTGTATTGCTTCTCAGAGAGAGGTGGATTTTTTTTTTTTCTTTTCTTAAACTTTGTATTACAGAAATCCTCAGACACTCAGGGTACCTGGGTAGCTCACTCAGTTAAGCATGTGACTTTGGCTCAGATCATGATCTCACTGCTTGTGAATTGGAGCCTGCTTCGGATTCTGTGTCTCTGTCTGTCTCTCTCTCTCTCTCTCTGCCCCTCCCCCACTCTCGCTGTTTCTCTCTCAAAAACATTAAAAAAGAAGGAAAAGAAAGAAATCCTCAGACATTTATAAAAGTAGAACAGTGTAAAGATTCCCCCCATATTCATCACTTAGCTTCAGTACTTCTTGGTGTTCTACCTCTGTTTACCCATGTATTTCAAAAGGTGTAACAGTTACTACTTAAAGATATATATCTAATGTGTAGCAAAATTATACAGTACCCAGTCTCATTTAAAAATTTTCCAATTTGTTTCAAAGATGTCTTTTTATAGTGTTTGAATCAAGATCCAGATAAGGTTTTCTTTATTTTTTGATATGTCTCTTAATTTGTCTTAATCTACAACATTACTACTCCCACCCTATTTTTAAGTGTCATTTATTTGTTGAGACAACAGTGATTGGTCCTGCTCAGTTTTCCACATTGTAAATTTGGTTGATTGCATCTTTGAGGTGTCCTTTTAACTTCTTCCTCTATCTCTTCCATATTTCCTGGAAACTTGTAGTTAGATCTAGAGGCTGAATTAATTTCAGGTCAGTTTTCTTCTGGGAGGAATGCTTTGTACGTAATGTGTAGTTCCTATTGTGTCACATTAGCAAGCAAACATTGTCAAGATTTTCTCAGTAGTGATTGATTGTTCAGTGGGTTCACGTTGTCATCCTAATCAGTCTCTTAGAAAGTTCTTTACTGTGATATTGTGATTTATACTAAGAAATGTGTATTTTGGTCTTTAGTTTATGGCACAGAGCTCCCAAGACCTTGGTGTCTCCTAAGGGGTGAGAGTGATAAAGATGTCCTCTGTGTGTATTTTATTATGTTAATGAAAGACACACCTAAGGATGGGGGCTTGATTACCAGAAGAACCCATCCTGATTAGAGGGCTAGAACTTTCATTCCTAGCCCCCTAATCTCTAGCGAGGAAAAAGGGCCGGAGGTTGAATCACTGGCCAGTGGTTTAATCCGCCATGCCTGTGCAATGAAATCTCCATCAAAACCTAAAAGGGTGGGTTTCAGAGAGCTTCTGAATGATTGGTGAACATGTGGAGATTAAGAAGAAAGTGGTGCCTCTTGGAGAGGGCATGAAAGCTCCATACCCTTTCCTCATATCTTGCCCTATTCGTCTCTTCCATTTAGCTGTTCATGAGTTACAACCTTTTGTAATAAACCGGTGATCCAGTAAATAAATAAAAATCTTTCTCTGTGAGCCATTTTAGCAAACTAATCAAACCTGAGGAAGACAGGGTCATGAGAACCTCTGATATATAGCCAGTCAGAAGTATAGGTGACAACCTGGACTTGAGAGTGGCATCTGAAGTTGAGGATGGGGCAGTCATGTAGAACTGAGTCCTTAATCTGTGGGATATGATGTTATTGCCAGGTATATAGTCTCAGAATTAAGTTGAATTGTAAGATACCTAGCTGGTGTTGGAGAAGTGCTTGGTGGTATGGGAACTACCCTTCCCGCTCCCCCCGACCCACGCACACACATACTCACACGCATACACACACCCCATATTGGAACTTAGTACAGAATTGTGTACTTACAAACTTTCATCTAATGCTTTAGCATTGGATGAACTCTTAAATTGGTGTTAATTTATTACTTTATTTCGGTTTCCCAGGAATCCATACCTGTTTTGTTTGTAAGCAGAGTGGGGAAGATGTTAAAAGGTGCCTTTTGCCCTTGTGTGGAAAGTTTTATCATGAAGAGTGTGTCCAGAAGTATCCACCCACTGTTATGCAGAACAAGGGCTTCCGGTGCTCCCTCCACATCTGTATAACCTGCCATGCTGCTAATCCAGCCAGTGTTTCTGCATCTAAAGGTATGAGTTTCTCACATGGACCATTCTAATTCTAGAACCTCGCTTTCATTGGCAGTGTGTATTTCCAGGTGCTAACTGGCATCTCTTCGTGGCCTCTCTAGCTTTTGTCAAGAGTGTCAGCATTTTATGTGAGAGAGAGGAGAATAATGGACTAGTCTAGCAGTTCCCACATTGTATTCTGTGGAGCCCTAATGTTATGTGGTGGTTTGAAATATTTCGATTTCTTAGTTTGAGAAAATATTGTGCTACATGCCTTTCTCCCCCTACTCCATTAGACCAAAGTGTATTATTCGTTTCCTATGGACCCTTTATATCTATGGTTGTCAGATGTGATATCATTCAGACATGAATTTAGGGTAGAATTGAGGTTTTTGTTTTGTGTTGGTTTATTTTTTTTTAAATGGAAACTTCTATCCTAAAACCTCTTTCCTGCATTATAGTTAGATTGAGAGCTAAAGTTTCCAAAACTGCCTATAGTTCCAGGTAAATTCAAGTTTTTAGGTCTGTTCTCATTGGGAAAACAATCATTTATTTCTGTTCAATAGTAATAGGGTCTCTTACTAATTTTCCCAAGCCAAATATTGTGTCTCTACTATTAAATGCTTGTGTGCCCACAGAGCCCTCATTTCTCCCATAGGGGATTGAGGAGGAAAAACGTAGCAGTGTTTTGCCTTTGCTTTTAATTAGACTGGCAGTACCTTTTGTAATATGATTCCTTGGACTTATAGATCTCCTCACTCTTAAGTACAGTAATTTAACTTGCTTGATCAAAATTACAGTTTAACCATCAGTTTACCTTCCCATTTTTAGTTGCTATTGTAGATTACATTTAGATGATTTGGTAATGGTTTCTATTTGGTGTGATACATGTTAGAGGACATATTTTATCTGGAAGGGGTTCATTCACCTTAAAGTTCCGGCTTTAAGAATCACATAGTACCAAGCAATATTATTTATTAGTCTTTCTCTCTCCCAGCTGGCCTTCTTTCTGATTGTGCACATCCCTTCTATTTAGTTTGAGGCTGATTCCAGGTTTCCTAGGCGTCTAGGCAATGGATTATATAGGGTTTTTCTTGGTGAGGCAGGCTCACTTAATAGTCGTGAGATCTGACTCTTTGTGGCAACTTATCACATAGCTCCCATCTGAGCTTTTCATAGTGAATTATGTGTTTTATCATCCCTTGTCCTAGTAGTGTTTCCTTCTGTTAGTGACATTTTCTCAGTGCTGACAAAGATTTCAGTAACTCGTGTTGTTTTATACTTAATCTCTTTGTTTTTTGTCTGCTACTCTGGTTTTCCTGCTTGTAATTTTAGGTCGTCTGATGCGCTGTGTCCGCTGCCCTGTGGCATACCATGCCAATGACTTTTGCCTGGCTGCTGGGTCCAAGATCCTTGCATCTAATAGTATCATCTGCCCTAATCACTTTACACCTCGGCGGGGCTGCCGAAATCATGAGCATGTTAACGTTAGCTGGTGTTTTGTATGCTCAGAAGGTAAGACATGACTGCTTAATGTATGAATAGTCTAAAAAGAGGTTAATACAATATTTTAAGTGCAACAAAAATCATTTTCTTCACATTGTTAGTAGAGAAAATATTGGGATGTAATGTCTTGAACTTAGGATAACATAGCAGAACTTTTAAACTTGTTTTTTTTTCCCCTGATAAGGGAGAGGTTTTATTTTGTTATTTTGAATAATGACCTTATTTTCATTAAAATGATAAATGAAACAAAGAGAAAGATAAGGCAAAGGAAATAGAATCACCCTGGGAAAATGGGGGAATGTGATCAAACAGTACAAACTTCCAGTTAGAAGATTGGTAAGTTTGTGGACTTAATGTATACCACGGTAACTATAGTGACTAATACTGTATTGCATATTTGCAAGTTGCTAAAGAGAGTAGGTCTTAAAAGTTCACACTACCACCAAAAAGAAAAAATTATAATTATGTGAGATGTTTGATGTGTTCCCTAACCTTAGTTGGGCAATCATTTCACAGTATATACATCTAGTCATTATGTTGTACACTTTATACACAGTGTTATATGTTAAATAAACTGGAGGTAAGGAATAATAATTAATAAATAAATAATCCCAAATCGTCCCAAGTTCCACCATCAGAAAAAATCATTACTTAATTTTAAGTGATACTACATAAGACATTTGTGCACATAAGCAGATAGCAGGGGTATATATCTAGATAGAAATCGTTCTAGAAGATGGTATTATATTGTACAATTGTGTTTCTTTTTTGTTAAATCGTTTATTCATGAATATAAAAGGAAAGTGAAGGAATTTATGAACATCTATTAAGTATTTCTTAACTGTTAGAGGTATTCCTAAAAGTTCTTCTAAAGTGGAAGAAAAATAAATTTTATATCTTTATATTTTTTTTTCTTCAACTTAAAACCTACTTCTTTGATAGAGTTAGTGTTAAGCTTCTACATTTTTTTCAATTCCTCACAGCCTGATTTTTGCTAGTTATTGTAAGTGGATGGTTTAGTAATCATCACTACTCTATTTACTATGGTGCTTATAATTCTGATTTCCTTATTTTAATTTTTCTCTTGGTTGACTGAACTTCTAGGAAGCACCCAGAGGTGCTTATTTCTCTGCTTGAGGCTATCCATCATTTGCTTCTATACTAGAAGCATGTGTTGGGTTACTATAAAACAGGATATGTGTTCTTTTTCTAAGACTGTTGTGAACATTGCTTCACTGTTTTTTCTGTTGTTGATGGTGACACCAGTTCTCATGTAGTTTCTTCATTACTTTTCAAATTGACTAAATTTTATTGATTAGTAATTTAGGGGGAACAATTTCTCTCACTTTTCTGTTTCTTTAATACTTATTGGCTATGCAATTTCATGAAAACTTGGCTGGTTATGAACATTCTGAGGGACTCATTTAAAAAGTCAGTATGTCTAATTGAATGAACATCCCTCTTGAGAAATTTGGATATATACTAAATAGTGCTAAAGTCATAGAAGAAGGTTTTTCAACTGCTTTATATGATTGAAGTGGTCAATTTGGACTTTTTGTGCTCTTAGAAGATTCATGTTAACATGACAATTTAAGGAAAAGATACACTTAGAGGACATGGTTTGTATCCTCAAACCATTCTATGCTGCTAATATAGAATAAACAAAAAGCACGTTAAGTGCAGTTACAGATAAAGAGGGAAGCCTTTGGGGTAGAGATGTTTTAATTCACAAAGAGGACATTCTTTTTGTTCTTCTAATACCTGCTCCTTATAAACACTGTCTTGTGAACACTGCTGCCTATTTATTATACCACTCTTCTTTTGTTTAGAAGAAAGTTAAAGACAAGAGTTTGGTATTTAATAACTTTTAAATTTTTTTTTTTCAACGTTTATTTATTTTTGGGACAGAGAGAGACAGGGCATGAACGGGGGAGGGGCAGAGAGAGAGGCAGACACAGAATTGGAAACAGGCTCCAGGCTCTGAGCCATCAGCCCAGAGCCCGACGCGGGGCTCGAACTCACGGACCGCGAGATCGTGACCTGGCTGAAGTCGGACGCTTAACCGACTGCGCCACCCAGGCGCCCCTAATAGCTTTTAAATATAACATTCTGGGGGCACCCAGGTGGCTGAGTCAGTTAAGCATTCGACTCTTGATGTCGGCTCACACCACGATCTCACAGTTCGTGGGATGGAGCCCCACATCGGGCTCTACACTGAAAGCGTGGAGCTTGCTTGGGATTCTCTCCCTCCCTCCCCCTCTCTCTCTCTCTCTCTCTCCCTCCCCCCCTTCTCCCTCTCTCTCCCTCCCCCTCCCTCCTCCCTCTCTCTTCCTCTCTCCCTCCCTCCCCCCCCGCCCCTCTCCCACTTGCTAAGTCTCTCTCAAAATAAATAAACTTTAAATACAGCATTCTGTAATTCTACTCTTAGAATAAAAACAGGTGTCTGGGAGGCTGAAGTGTAGGCTCCAAAAGTTTTCCACATTTCTTGGAGATGGGACGATGAAACAGTTTCAACATTAGACCATTTCTAACTCCAGAGTGGGATGAAATGAATAAAAGCGAGAGTGCCCCTGTGATAGCATTCCTAACATGGAGCATCCTAACTGAAAAGCTACTGAATCCATTAATGGATATACATAATGGTAACTGAGTTTCCGAGAAAACTTAGTAGCTGCAACAGTAGCAGCTTTCAAAGTGTAGGCCCTTTCAGAGGCTTCCATGAAATCATAACTCTTCATAATAATAATAGTAAGATACTACTTGCCATTTATAATTTGTTGACATTTACACTGATGGTTCAAAACTAGTGGTGGGTAAAACTGCTGCACCTAATATAAATCAAGGCAGTGGCTCTAAACCATATAAGTAGAAGCAGTCCCTTGTATTCTGTGTCACCACACACTCCTGTTTTTTTAAAAAAAGTTTCACACAAGACTATTCTTATATAATAATCATTAATTTTATTGAATATCAATCCTCAGGTGAACATTGTTTTTAATATTCTGTATTATAAAATGGAAGTGCATATAAAGTGGTTCTTTTGTATACTGATGGTTATCTTAAGTTAAAGCACTCATGCAATTGAGTTGCAGTCTGAACTAGCTGCCTTGTTCATGGAATGCCAGTTTTAGTTGTAAGAATTCCTGTGACAAACCATGGCTCTTCACACTTGGATATTCGTCAGACATTTTCTTGAAAATGGATAGAAGTGAGCCTGTTTTCAAGGAAAACACACAGAAGTCGTTGCCAGTGATAAAACTTGAGCTCTTGGGGCGCCTGGGTGGCGCAGTCGGTTAAGCGCCCGACTTCAGCCAGGTCACGATCTCGCGGTCCGTGAGTTCGAGCCCCGCGTCGGGCTCTGGGCTGATGGCTCAGAGCCTGGAGCCTGTTTCCAATTCTGTGTCTCCCTCTCTCTCTGCCCCTTCCCCGTTCATGCTCTGTCTCTCTCTGTCCCAAAAATAAATAAACGTTGAAAAAAAAATTTAAAAAAAACTTGAGCTCTTAAGTGAAAATTAGAATTTGGAAAACTGGTAACTATCACCCTGAAGCTTAACAGCTTTTTAGTATTATTGTGAAACCCTCATGATATGAATAACTGATATTATAATAGTATATAATGAAATAGATCAACATTTGGAAGATCTACCTAATTCAGCAAACTAGTATTTTCCATATGACCAATGTGCAATGTGCACATTAAAAAGTTAAAAACCATGCATATATAAAAGATCCATTCAAAGTGCAAGACAGATCAATGGATTTTAATGTAGTAGTACTAAAAGTTTATTGAAATTATTTCAGATTTGACATTGCAACTAAAGTCTACCCTGTGGAGTTTTAGTGTATAGATAGTAGCAAAGAAGGAATTTGTATAGGTCTTGAACAAGTTACTAAAATAGTCCTTTTTTATAAGTATTTATCTGAGAAAGAACAGATTTTCTTCATGTGCCTCAACCAAACAGCGTATTGCAATGAATTCAGTTTAAAATATTTGTAAAAATGTGAAACACTGAGCCCCATTAACATATATTTTGGAAAATAGTTATTTTTTTTACAAAATTTATATTAATAGAATTTGATATTTTTAAATGAATTAGTAAATATTTAAAAATTTTCTTAATTTTGATTTCTGTTTAGTAAATATACATATTTTTAGCTTACATAAACAAAATTTATTTTGGGATCTCCAAGAATATAAAGTTGTCGTGAGGCCAGAAAGCCTGAGACCTGCTAGACACGAACATATATTTTGCTAAGGCTTTACCCTCACTAACTCTTCAGGACAAGACTTGGAGTTATATGTTTGAGTCTAGCATGTTTGAAGCATGCTCATTTGTGGCCTTAAGGTATTTATTATATTCCCTAAATATGATTCCTCTTTACCTAAAATTCTTTACAGTCTGTAACCATGAGGATTTCAGCTTCAGACATATAAATTGAATCACTTTAAGTGAAAATCTTTAGGAAGTGAAAATTCCTTGTCATTGCAATATATGTAATTATCCTGGTGTCTGAAAACCTCAATGGAGAAGGGAGAACATACATTTAACTGAATTTTAGGGCAACAAATCACTTTAGTACCTGTGACTTTTTTGTCAACTGTGAAAATCATAGGTATTTCATTTGTTGTAGATATCTTAAAGTATTTTGCAGTCATTGCTACTGCTAGATCTTATTTTTGCATTACAAAGAAACATATAATTTCTTGTTCTAACATTTTGATAATTATATCTTAATGTAACATTGTCTTTCCAATCTATATGTTAGGTTTATGCATTTATAAATGTTACTCTGAAAAGAGCCCATAGGTGTCAGAGTACCAAACATAAAAATGATTAAAGAGTAATTTCAAAAGAGGGAAGGAACTGACCATATGGAGACTGTGTATGTGTCAGACACTACTGGGCCATTTTTTCACTTATCTAGTCTTCAAATAGATATGATTGTGGAAAACATCACTGAGGAAATGATACCTTAGCAAGAAAAGTGAATTCCCTATGGTCATATGATCTTGGTGCTCAAAATTGACATCACTTAAAATTTGTGCTCTTCATACTCTGGTCATTGTGTGTCCCTGGTATCCTTTTTATTTGGTGTGTCTCTGGTGTGTGAAGAGAAAGAAATAAATATGTGTGCATGTATATATTTTTAGAAGTTGATTTTTTTTTAACTTTTTTTTAAATGTTTATTTTTGAGAAAGAGAGACAGAGCATGAGCAAGGGAGGGGTAGAGAGAGAGGGAGACACATAATCCGAAGCAGGCTCCAGGCCGTCAGCACAGAGCCCAACATGGGTCTCAAAGTCATGAACCATGAGATCATGACCTGAGCCAAAGTCGGCTGCTCAACCGACTGAGCCACCCAGGCACCCTAGAGGTTGATTTCTGACCTCATTGCCCTAACCTCATTTTGCCAGTAAAATCTCATATTTATTTGTTGTGACTCTAACAAACCCCCAAGGTTGTGGTTCACAGGAATATTGGAGAGGGAATAAATGCTCTTGTAGAAAATCCTTTCTGGATAAATTACTAAGTCCTTAGCTGAGAGATAAATAATTGGTTAGGAGCAAAAGCTATTTGATCTGGATCATGATATGTGGCCTTATGATTCTGAGTGCCAGATTTTTTGATTCCCACAGGAGGCAGCCTTCTGTGCTGTGATTCTTGCCCTGCTGCTTTTCATCGTGAATGCCTGAACATTGATATCCCTGAAGGAAACTGGTATTGCAATGATTGTAAGGCAGGCAAAAAGCCCCATTACAGGGAAATTGTCTGGGTAAAAGTTGGACGATACAGGTGAGTGAGCATGAAGGAGAGTGACACTCTTTTCTTTTACCATCCTCTGTTTCTTGGGATCTTAAATTACAGTGTTTAGCATTTTTTTTCTTTAATTTTTAAAAAAAATTTTTCTGATTAAGCAAGGTGCACCCCCTCCCCATTAATTTTTTCATTATAAAAGAAAAAAACTCATTTTCTGTTTTGTGATTATAGGAATAATACATATTCTCTGGAAAATTCATGAATGAAAACAAACCCATAACAAGGAAGATACATTGCTAATATTTTAGCATATTTACTTGAAGACACACCAATGCATGTTCCCTCAAAATAATTAGCCTTATGGTTTATACCCAGTTTTGTGTCTTTTCTTTTTTTTAATTATTTTTGTTGATCATGGAATATACAGAAGAATATCATAACATGCATGATTTAAGAGAATCAGAAATTTACCTTTCTGATACATACATACATACATAAGTACATACCTATGTATGTTCCTCCCATTTAAAGAAATAGCATATTGCTGGTACTTGAGGCTCCCTCCATGACCCTTTCTGAATATACTGTTGCCCCACTCCTAGCAGTAACGACTATACAACATTTTGTGTTTTTTATTCCTTTGCGTTACTATATGTTTACACATGTATAATGTTTTGTTTTGCATGTTTTAGACCTTTATGTAAAGGAATTGATGCTATATTTTCCTGCTACTTGCTTTTTTCATTCACTATTATGCTTCTGAGATTTATAGTGGTTAGTGTAGTGCTCTAGTTCATACTTTGCCATTCTCCATTTCTTTTTCATATAGACTTCCGATATAGTGTAGTTAATTTATCCATTTTCCTGTTTGGAGCGGTTTGTCAGTGTTCCTTAGTGTACATGCACAGGAGTTTTTCTTGGATAGGGGTTTCCACCTTAAATAACTAATGCCGAATTGTCTTCCTAAAGTGGACATGTAAAGTATTAATTTACTTTTATTTTATTTTATTTCATTTTATTTTATTTTATTATTTTATTATTTTATTTTAGGGGGCATTTCTTGGTGCCATTTTTCTATATGCCTAACAGTTTTTTAAAAGCCAAATTGTATTTCATTGTATCATGTGCCATAGTTACCTTATCATTCATTCCCTTATTGTTGAACATTTAGATTGCTGTCCAGGTTTTCATTCTTAAAGATAATTCTTCAGTGAACATTATAGTCAAAAGCTTTGTTCATATCTATGTGATAATTATTATTTTGTTAAATTATTGTTTCCTTTTATAGATTCTTTAAACTAGAATAACTGAATCTAACTTTATATGTGAACATATCTATGAAGGTGGGCGTTTTCAGCACATACTACTTGTTTGTTCTCTAGTTAGATTTTAAAAATGGCTAGGTTGGACTTTAATGTGGATAGACCTTGTTATTCCTTATTCCTGTCCTAAAAAGTAGCTTGTTTCCCTAATTATTCTGCAGCCTTCTAAAGGTTTCCTTGCTTGTTTTCACCTTTCCCAGGTGGTGGCCAGCTGAGATATGCCATCCTCGAGCTGTACCTTCCAATATTGATAAGATGAGACATGATGTTGGCGAGTTCCCTGTGTTATTCTTTGGGTCTAATGACTATCTGTGGACACACCAGGCTCGAGTCTTTCCCTATATGGAGGGTGATGTGAGCAGCAAGGATAAGATGGGCAAAGGAGTGGATGGGACATATAAAAAAGGTAACTTTATCCTTTTTGTTTCTCAGGCCAGCACAGATCTCTGTTACCCAGGTGTTTGTTCTGTTTGTGTTAGAATTCACATATATTCCATTAGCTGCTGTGTTCTGATCTCTGGGGCATTATGTAGCTACAGCTATAGGATTTTACAGGGAACTTGATCCACATAGCTCATTATTTTTAGCCTAACCTTTAGGTAACTAGAATTTCCTTGAGGGAGTTTTTTTTTTGGTTTATTTATTTACTTTTGAGAAAGAAAGAGAGATAGAGAAAGCCTGAGTGAGGGAGGGGCGGGGAAAATTCCAAGTAGGCTCTGTGCTGTTAGCCCACAATGTGGGCCTTGATCCCACGAACCTTGAGATCTTGACCTGAGCTGAAATCAAAAGTGAGACCCTTTAACCAACTGAGCCACCCAGGTGCCCCTTGAGGGAAGTGTTTTATCAGTTCTGTTTTCTCAGCATCTTATCAAGTACTGGAACTTTGGAACTATTTTATAGCATAAACAGTATAGTTTGCTAGACAAGAGTCAGAATCTCTAGTAGAGTTGTTTGTTCCACAAGGTTTGGATTTGTTGGGAAGAAATAAAATTCACCAGAAGTTAATAAAGGAAAATACTGAAAATGAAAGCATTAATGTTCTGAATCAAAAGAGATTTTTTTTAAGCTGGCTTGGTAGTGAAGGAATGGGGACATTTGGGGCTAGGAGGGGTTGAATCAACTGTGAGCCTCAGTTTTCTCTTACTGTATAATGAGTAAAGGTTGCTTTGAGAATTCAGTGAGATAATAAAAACATCAACCACAGAGCACATAGTTGAGTTGGTATGCCATCAACAATAATTACTTTCTTCCTTTAGCTGTCCTTTGAAAGACAGTATAAGTATCTCTTATTTCTTAATTTATTTGGACATTGACATATGTAAGATTTTATCTGCATGGTGAGGTGGAGATTCTAAACAAGTGAAACTTTCGGGGCACCTGGGTGGCTCAGTCGGTGGAGCCTCCGACTTTGGCTCAGGTCATGATCTCGCAGTTCATGAGTTCAAGCCTCACATTGGGCTCACTGCTATCAGCTCGTAGCCCACTTTTAACCCTTGGTCCCCCTCTCTCTGCCCCTCCCCAACTTGTGCTGTCTCAAAAATAAACATTTAAGGGTTATCTGGGTGGCTCAGTCTGTTAAGCTTCTGACTGTTGGTTGCAGCTTAGGTCATGATCTCACAGTTGGTGAATTTGAGCTCCAAGTTGGGCTCTGTGCTGACAGAGTTTTCTCTTTCCCTCTCTCTGTGCCTCTCCCCCCTTGGGCTTGCGCTCTCTCTCTCTCCCTCTCCCTCCATCTCTCTCTCTCTCTCTCTCTCTCTCTCTCTCTCTCTGTCTCTCCCTCTCTCCCTCTCTCCCTCTCTCCCTCTCTCCCCCAAAATAAATAAATAAACTTTAAGTTAAAAAAAATAAACATTAAAAAATAGTGAAACTTTTTGATTAGATGAAGATTCTTTATAAGATTGTAAGCAGGTAAAACTTTCTTGATGAGGAATGAGAATGATGTCCATAGGGAACAAGTTTCACAAAGGTTCCATTTGCCTCATGTCATTTCATTGGGTCCTCACTTACCTGTTGACCATGTCGTTTCTGTGCAAATATGGGCTGTTAGTATTAATACTATAGGAGCTTGGCTCTTGAGTCTTGTAATCTTGGATGGTCGGGGACCAGTTTAGCAACATCTTTGTCTGCATAGAGCTGGCCACCACAGAGGCTGGGGGAGAAGGTCGAGTTGTAGGGAGTACCACAAGTCTGAGCCCACTAAAGCTCTGGGATTCTGCTCTTTCTATGCCTCTACCCTGGGCTGGCTGGGTACCTCTGCCTTCAAAGAATACACGTTTTTATGGGCAAATTCGAGATCTAAGCAGTCAAAATGCCATTCTTTGAGTGTTGTGGCAAAAATGTGCATGGTGTGCTATGGGAACAGACCAAAAGGAAGCATAACTGTGCTGGGGATCAAAGTTAGAAGTCCTGGATGGTTTTTTTCCAAGTGACTTTGAAGAGTGAACCATAATAATAGTTCTCATTTATTGTTTGCCAGACACTGTTCAGGTTTTTTCTGCTTTAAGTCCTTGTAATACCCCCTGTAAGTTAGATGTTATTATCCTTATTTTATAGATGAGGAAACTAAGGATCATAAAAGTAAAAATTACTTACCCAAGGTTCCAGTGCCAATAAGTGATAGAGGAAGGTTTCAAACTCTAGCAATTGGACTCCAGAATCCAAACTCTTAAGCCCTACTCTGCCTGCAAAGAAGTTAACAAATGGGGGACACCTGGGTGGCTCAGTTGGTTAAGTATCCCAACTTCTGCTTTGGTCATGATCTCACGGTTTGTGAGTTTGAGTCCTGCATCAAATTTTCAGTGCGGAGCCTGCTCAGGATTCTGTCTCCCTCTCTCTCTGCCCCTCCCCCCAGGCACGCTCTTTCTTCCCCTCCCTCCCTACCCCCTCCCCACCTCTAAAAATAAACTTTAGGGGCACCTGGGTGGCTCAGTCAGTTAAGCATCTGACTCTTGATTTCAGCTCAGGTCATGATCTCAAGGTTCATGAGTTTGAGCCCCACGTCGGGTTCAGTGCTGATAGCACAGAACCTGCTTGGGATTCTCTGTCTCCATCTCTCTCTGCCCTTCCCCAGAACACTTGCTCTGTCTCAAAAATAAACAACCATTTAAACTTAAAAAAAAAAAAAATTAACAATGAAAATGTTAACAAGACAGCATATGTGAAAGTATACATTAAATCTTTAACAAACTGAGTTAGTGACCTCTATGCAGTACAGTTGAAGATGGGGTTGGGGAACACAGGGCTGTTTGCCAGAAAAGGTAGGTAAGTTACATGGTCAGAGCAGACTTTTTAGAAACTTTTGTCTAAGTTAAACTTGAGGGCCATAAACGTGAGAGGCTATAGCCAGAATGTCAGTGAGATGGCTGTTTCAGTACTTCTGAACAGAGATGATAAGACTGTCACAGTGAAGTGACTCTGGGGTGGAGAGGATGATGAGTATTTGGATAGACATTAAGTAGACAGACTAGGCAGGACATGGTGAATAATAGCATGAAGAAAGGAGTGATTATAACAATAAGAGGATTCAGGGCAACACGAATTCTGTTAGATGGTGACAGGGAAATGGAGAAAAAGGGGTGGATCAAAGGGGATATTTTCTTTAAATAGCTAACAATATGGGGAAAGCTGCAGAGAGGAAGGAGGGGAAAGAATTGGAATTCTTTTCAGAATTTTTAACCTGGTTCAGGAATAATGAATTCTAAAAAAGGAGAATGAATTAAAAATTAGTTTTACATGGAAAAAGAAAGAATCTTAAGATTTTGTTGGACTTCTAAGATATTACACTCTTTCAAGCATATGAAAGTATAGTACTTGAATACAAATCAGCTATGAAGATCTGTTATTGTATCTTTATAGGTAATAGTTGATATTTACAGAATGAGCCTTAGGAGAGGAATAGGACAGGTACTCTAGAAAATTGGGTAAGAAGGAGAGGAAAACTTTAATTTTGAATTTCTTCCAAAGGAATGTAGCATGTTATTTGGCACTAAAGAGACGGAGTGTTTCTGGAGGCAAGAGGTTCAGAACTGAGGCAAGAATTTGGCTTAATGAAGGGCAGTGACTTTGCTGAACAGATGCAGTCTCGTTGTTAGGAGATGTTATTTGTGGGCTTTTTCAAATCATTTGGCTGGATTTGTTTTTGTTTTAAATTTTCCTCTGAAGGTGGTAGCCTGCATTGTGCCATTTAATGGTGGATTATGTTTTGTATTAATGCTAAATCTGAATACCCTGGGAACCATAAATTAACTTGAAAATAGCAGTCATATATACTTCTTAATTTTCCATATAATGCTGGTTGAGTTTTGTGTAAAAGACGTGGATTTTCTCCAACTTTAAAGGGGAAAAAAAGGCAAAATGAACAAGTCCACCTAAGATTAAGTGACTTGTGCTGTGTGTTTTCTTAGCTCTTCAAGAAGCTGCAGCAAGGTTTGAGGAGTTAAAGGCACAAAAAGAGCTAAGACAGCTGCAGGAAGACCGAAAGAATGACAAGAAGCCACCACCTTACAAGCATATAAAGGTGAGAGAAGACCTCAGGAGACTCTGTCTCTAGGAGAGACCCTATATAGATCTCTCTCTCTTCCTGCTGTGTTCATGAAGAGGATTGGAAGCACAAACACAGTTGCTTTTAGGTAGAGGTATGAACTTGAAAGAAGATAAAAAGTTCCAGAGCAGCATTCCTAGCACCTTGTCTACACTTTTATGTAAAATCAGTTGTGTTTTATAATTTTTTCTGTTGCTTTGGAAAGTCTTTTTATAGAAGTAGATTGGATTAGATTATGTGCACAGTCAATATCTTGCAGTTTGAAGGGGGTTCAAGAACCATGATAAAAAGTGATAAATAGTCCCGAGATAGTGTGAATAATACACAGGGTAAGTCTTCTTGGTAATGGCTGATACTAAAGATATTTTAGGTGACCACTATGACTGGGTTTCCCAAGGTCAGTAAAGTTCTGTTAGGTGTACCTAACCCTTAATGAACCTAGTAGAGTAAGAGTCCTCACTGTTTATCATCAGGGTCCTTCGGATCCTTTGTATTTTTTTATGTTTTAAGTCATTTTTATGAATAATTAAGAGAAGTTAAAAATACAGGAATAATATAGAACAAATTTACTAGACATTTCAACAAGTATTTACTAAAACTTCTTTATTCTTTTTTTTTCTAAGTTTTATTTATTTAAATAGGTAATCTCTACACCTAACATGGGGCTTGAACTCATGACCCTGAGATCAAGAGTCACACACTTAACTGAGCCAGCCCGGCACTCCTATAACCTCTTTTCAAAAAACCTTTTTAAGAAGTTAGTTGTGTTCAAACGTTAGAAGACACGAAAGAATGCTATTATTAACTTTGTTAACAAAATGAGACTGTCCAGTTTCTTGTACAGTATTTATGCTGATGTCATTCCTGAACACCATATTTCTTTTTTGTCTATAGAAATTTATTATTAGTATTCCCATTGATATTTGAGCTTCTAAAGTCTTCTAGTCTGAGGTTTCACTTAAAGATCAATTTCACCATCTTTAGAGGCTAATGTAGTCAAGTATATCCCAAATATTCCATGGGACATACCTAAACTAGAAACCTATTTTTTTTTTTTTTCAATCTGAAATTCAAATTTAATCAGGTGTCTGGGATTTTTATTTGCTCAATAAAGCAACCCTACTAAAAGCCGACTACAAAGATGTTATCTCGACTCTTTAATACATTCTGGAAAGATGATTTAGCACTTTGGGCAATGCCATACAGAAACTAAAATGTGAGTGTTGAACTCTTGCATGTATGAACTTTGGTGATTTCATTATTTTTCTGTTTTCTTGTCAGTTAAATCTTTATTGGCAGAGTTGGGAATCACTGATGAGTAACTATGAGTAATGATAAAATAGTAAAATGTTATGAAATATAGGAAATTAAGAACACTAAAATTCCATAATATAGCTTAGATTTTTAAAAGGGTTTTAATGGATGTACATGGTAGTTGCAAGATAGAATGAGGGTGGTTCCCCCCCCCCCCCTTTTAAAAAAAGGTAAATTTGGCTTTTGATCTTTGGAAGACCTCTAAGAAAGAATAAGATTAATAAAATATAAATCCTTACAAATAAAACTGATGAGAAGAGACTCAGTCTAAAATTGAGTCTAAATGGACACTGGTGGTGATATACTGAGAGTTAAGTGGAGTTATTGTGCATGGAGATATAATGCATAGAGATCTAAGTGTAGTTAGGCCTCAAAAAGGGGAAAGTAGTCTGGTTTCCCACAGTCATAGATGTCAGATAATAGCAAGGGAGGCATTTCTGAGTAGCACGTCAACCATATTGAGCTGTTGAGAGAGAAACTTCTTGTGAGTGATCTAAATGACAGAATTTAGAAGCCAACTTCTTTCCTTCATATACCGTCCCCACCTTTTTATAAACAAATATATTTCTAGGAAAAAGTTTTAGATCAAGGGTTGGCAAACTGTCGTCCATGGACCAAATGGCAAACCATTGGCAAACCAACCAACAGTCCATGGACCAAATCTGGCCTACTCTGGTTGGGAAAAATATAAAAATGAAAAGCAGGACATGAAAATTATATGAAATTCAAGTATCAGTATCCATAAATGAAGTTTTATTGACACTCATCCATGCTTCTTTAGAAATTGTCTTATGCTACTTTTGTGCTCCAATGACAGAATTAAGCTACATGCACCAGAAATCTATACCATACCCTTCAGAGACTAAAATTTACCATCTAGCCATTTACAGGAAAAGTTTGTCAATCTCTGATCTAGAGTGAGCTAAATTTAACTGTACTTACATATTTATATTTTATTCTTAATGTGGTTTTTTTTGTTTTGCTTTATATTATGTTAGGCAAGAAACTTACTTGGGATTAGTAACAAATTAGATTAGATCTTCCGAATGATTGAAACATATCTTTATAGAAGAAAAGGAGTAGGATGAAAATTTTGTGGGAGGGAGGTCAGGTAAGGGTACTCATCTTGAGACAGAGGTGCATGTTCAAATGCCCTATTTGTAGGACCTGCAGTCTGAGGTGATTGAACTTAGTCCTTACCTCTATACTTTTAGAATTTGCTTTCTTGAGTTTTGTGACTTCAGTGGTAATAGTATGTCTTCAATAGTATAACTTCATGTGGTAACAATATTCCTCCATTAACAAGAAGTTTACAATTTTTACCAGTATTTGAAAAATCTGGGAAGAGATCTGATAGAGTTAATCCTTCTAAGGTGCTATCGAGAACTGGTTTGAAGACATTATATTTCTGCAAAGACAGTGGAGATTTTATGATATTGTTAAACAGTAGGCAAAAACTAAAATGTTAGAAATGAAACTTTTTGGGAATTTAGCGGGTGGAAATAACTTTTGTTAATCATAGTGATTTTAGATTGAATAGATAGGGTAATCTCAAATATTTGATGTGACAGATACTTAAAAGGGACATTAATAGGTGCCTAGCTGACTGAATCAGTTAAGCATCTGACTCTTGATTTCAGCTCAGGTCATGATCCCAGGTCGTGGGATCAAGTCCTGCATTGGGCTCCATACTGAGCATGGAGCTTCCTTTTAAGATTCATATTCTTTCTCTCTCTCTCTCTCTCTCTCTCTCTCTCTCTCTCTCTCTCTCTCTCAAATAAATAAATAAGATATTAAAAGGACAACTTAATTTTAATATCTACCATGTTTAAGAGGCTGTAGTAAGCTCTGTACTATAACTTTTACTTGTTATTTCTTATTCTCACAACAATGTTAACAAGTGATTTATCAAAATTTTGATAAAATTCCTGAATAGCCAATTTTTATGAAAGGGTTGAGTTTTTAAAGACTCACAGTTTGACTATTACCCATGAAATAATATCAGGTAGGGGAGACTCATTCTCCTAGTACACAAATCCATCTGTATTATGAAATGTCTGTTTTTTGCCTCAAATTGTTGCTACCAGCATTTGAAAAACTAATGGCTTCAGTGTTATAGCAGCTGTTTGTTTGACCTCTGTGTTTTACCTCAGCAGATTTTCACTGTTTTTGACTACTACTAAATAAATGCATGAGTGACATTGCTGTAGTCTATTAAAAAGATTTCATATTATGGTAATAAATATTAAAATATATCTTCACATAACAGGAACCTCAGTTACCCAAAGACCTTCTCATGCAAACCATTATAATTTAAGAATTTTTTTTTTTAATGTAGCTGCTAAAGTGGTGCCACCATGTGGTAATAGCAGAAACTCAGTTTACAGTTCACTTTGGCGTACCAGCTGTTAAACTACCTTTTTTTAAGTGATTTTCAAAAATTTTTTGTGGGATTCATAATTTGCATATTAAGTAAGGCTTTATGTCAAACGTGCCTAAATCTTTTTTCAATTTTTTTATTGTAAAATACAGATAACATAAAATTTATCAGCCTAATCCTATTTAAACATACAGTTCAGTGATATTAAGTGCATTCATAATGTTTGCAGCCATTACCACCATATATCTCTAGTATTTTTTTCATCTAGTAAACCTGAAACTCTACCCATTAAACATTAGCTTCCCATTCTCCCCTCCTCTCATTTCTTCAAAACCACCATTCTACTTTTTGTCTTTATGATTTTGACTACTATAAGTACCTTATATAAGTTGGAATCATACAGTATTTGTCTTTTTGTGACTGGCTTATTTCATGTACAATAATGTACTTCAGGTTCATCCATATTATACCATGTGTCAGAATTTCCTTTCTTTTTAAGCTGAATAATATTCCATTATTTATACCACATTTTGTATATCCATGTGTTATCTATCTGTGGATGTATATGGGTTCTTGCCACATTTTAGCTATTGTGAATAATGCCACGAAGTTCAAAATCCTGTAAAATGTGGCATTCAACTTCAAGGAAAAGACATCTATCTTTTAATAGGTCCTAAACTGGCTTGTGTTGGCTTGCCTGATGTTCTATAGTATGTATTTCTTTTCCAGGTGAACCGTCCTATTGGCAGGGTACAGATCTTTACTGCAGACTTGTCTGAAATTCCCCGTTGCAACTGTAAAGCTACTGATGATAACCCCTGTGGGATAGACTCCGAGTGTATCAACCGCATGCTGCTCTATGAGTGCCACCCCACAGTATGTCCTGCCGGAGGACGCTGCCAAAACCAGTGCTTCACTAAGCGCCAGTATCCAGAGGTTGAAATTTTTCGCACATTACAGAGGGGCTGGGGTCTCCGGACAAAAACCGATATTAAAAAGGTAAAGAAAGTTTTTCATAATTTATAGATTTTTTTTTCTTCTTTGCATTTGCTTAATAGGAGTAGTTATTCTTGATGAATAGGAGATGATCATTAGAGGGAAGATAACATAGTTAAGGATTAACCTTACTATTAGTCTTGCTGTGTCCTTCTAGAGTTTATAGGCTTGGGAAAGTCTCCTTTACCTCTAAAGTCCTTAGTATTAAACATGTTCACTGTGTATGAGGATGAAAAAATGAAGGGAATTCATAGAGATACTATGACCTTATTTGCTCTTTTGTGACAATCCTGGAACCTGTAGTTAAGAGAAAGGGGATAATGAACATGTGATACAAAGGTGTTAATCACCTAATAAAATCTGTTTTCACTGGGTTTGAGTTCATGGAAAATGAAGAAGAGGATTAGGCCCTCTGTACTAAAAAGCACACTAACATCTACAATTTCAAACTTAGAAGGACCTGCAAGTTTCTGGTAGATAATATTATGTAGTCTTTGTGTAGAATAAATCTTGACATTTTAAATAAAATAAACTTTATTCTAGTTATGCTTTCTGAAGAATTCTGAAGTTTGTCTCTAGAAAAGGAAGTGAATATCAGTCTGTTTCGTTATTTGCTAAGTGGTTATTATCTACTGTGTGTTGGGCATTGTGCTCCAAATGCAGTGATCAATAATAGAGACATGGTCCATGTTTTCATAAAGTTTACATTCTAAGGGGGGCAGACATTGATCAAGTAATCACCCAGTGTGGAAGCACAAAGGGTTCTGGAGGCAGTGGTAAATGGTAAAGGGCCTGAAACTAGCTTTGACTCTGAGAATATTTTAAGTTCAAAATTGAAAGACAAATAGTTGTTGGCTTAGACTAGTTGAGTGTTAAAGCATTGCAGGCAAGGTGGACAGCAAGAGTGAAAGCTAGTATGGCCACAGTGTCAGGAGGACAGTATTGTAAAATGTGGAAAGGCAGCAGACAGAGCATGTTCTTCGGAAAAGGATCATAGTTTAGGGAAACTGACTTTCAGGTTTGGGGGCACTTAAAGGGTTCAACTATCCATATCAGCATTATAATGGAGCCCTAGTTTACTTACTTTCATCTTGGTTGACCTTCATTGTCCAGTGTATCCCAGTCTTTCTCCTGGTAACCGTGATAGGAGTGGGGAGGTGGTTTTCATTGTCAAATAGTTGAAGCATCATATTTGTGTTTCTTGAATAATCCTTCGCTAAAGTGACTAGTTACGTGTACATGAACTTCTTTGGAGATTGTTATTTTCATTAATTTTTTAAAAAATAAGGTGTACCTGGAAACACAGTTGTGCTTTTTGCCATTAAGAGCTATTTCTTGTTCTAGGGTGAATTTGTGAATGAGTACGTGGGTGAGCTAATAGATGAAGAAGAATGCAGAGCTCGAATCCGTTATGCCCAAGAACATGATATCACTAATTTCTATATGCTTACCCTAGACAAAGTAAGTAATTTGTGTTACTTCCATTGTTATAAGATTGTGAAATTGATATTGTCCTAGTCATAGTGTTTGTAGGCATGGATTCACCACCCAAAATAGTGTCTTTCCCTTAAATTTATGGGGATTGCTTGGTCAAGGTTCTGGAGTAGCTCAGTTTGCCCATTTCTTGGTATACATTCATTGCCAGAGGCAACAAAGCTATTTGCTTTCTTTTTGAACTGTTTAATTTGGATATTATGTCTTTTAGTTTTTCCTATAGGATTAAAACTTGAAGCCAACAAAGTAATCATTCTTTTACCCTTTTGCTTTACAGATTGAGAAACTGATTTGTTAATATTTAGTACATTAAGAAGGTCTTAAAAATTGATTTTAGAACTCAGCTTCTGAACCCAACTCATCTTTCCAATTATAGGAATTTGCTGATGAGTTTCATTTCATCGGTGCCTAGAATTCTATTTGGGACTCATTCCTTATTCTAGCATCTTAGTGTGTTTATTTTCTGTGTATCAGATTCTTCCTTGTATCTGAATATTAGGGTCTGCCCAGCTCCCCACCCCCACCTCTTCCACTGGCTGTTACAACAGATTTCTTTCCTGGTGTGAAACTTTGTGAACATTTATCAAGTTGAACCCTTTGGTTTATGAGATCATCACCTCCAGATATTCACATCTTAGTTTGGGATGGGGTCACATTATCAGTATTAAAATCTGCTTAGGTGATTTTTTAATTTTTTTAACTTTTATTTATTTTTGAGAGAGAGAGTGCAAGTAGGGGAGGGGCAGAAAGAGAGGGAGACACAGAATCTGAAGCAGGCTCCAGGTTCTGAGCTGTCAGCACAGAGCCTGACATGGGGCTCAAACCCACGAACTGTGAGATCATGACCTGAGCTGAAGCCAGACGCTTAACCAACTGACCCACCCAGGTGCCCCCTACTTAGGTGATGTCTAATGTGTAGCCAGGGTTCAGGACTACCTAATTGAGAGGATGGGACAAGCTGCTGCTTCTAAGACAGTGGTCCTAAACTTCAGCATGTATCATAATCATCTAGTAGGCTTGTTATAACACAGATTGCTGGGCCCCACCTAAAAGTTTCTGCTTTAGTATATCTGAGGTGCAGCCCAAGAATTTGCATTTCTAGCAAGTAACAGATGTGGATTAGTGACTACACTTTGAGAACCACTCCTGGGAGAGTCAGATTTGACAAATAGGAATTCTAGCTTATTAAAATACACAGGAAGTGTCTAATGAGCAGCATCTTTTGGAATTCTAGGACCGAATCATTGACGCTGGTCCCAAAGGAAATTATGCTCGGTTCATGAATCATTGCTGCCAGCCCAACTGTGAAACACAGAAATGGTCTGTGAATGGAGATACCCGTGTTGGTCTTTTTGCCCTGAGCGACATTAAAGCAGGTAAGAATCAATTAAGGATTCTGGAGCTAAGAAAGGAATGTCAGGTTTGAGCATCTAAAAATTCCCATATGCCCCATAATCCCAAAATGAGGTTTGCAAATTCTTGAGGATATATAAAAGACTTACAGGTACCAGGTGGTACTTGGCTTGGAGTATTTTCTTGGTGGTGGTGGTATGGTAAAATATACATAACATAAAACTTCTCATTTAACCATTTTTTAATGTGTATAATTTTGTGGCATTAGATCCATTCATGTTTTTGTGCAACTAACACCTCCATCCATGTCTATAACCCTTTCATCTTCCCCAAGTGAAACTGTGCACCCATTAAATGCTAACCCCCATTTTCTCTCTCCTCAGCCCCTGGCACCACTGCCAGACACTGTTCCAAGCATATTATATTTAATTCTTGCAAAAATGCAAGGTATATGGTATACCTATGTTACTTGAATTCTTAAGTCTGGCACTTCTAACCACCCTGGAGGAGTGTCCTGTGTATTAATTACTCAAATGTTAGCCACATGACTTTAGTTCTTAAATCTCTCCTGACTGCTTTCAGTACATTTGTACTTGGAACTTTATAGTCTTTATCCCTGGGGGTAGATTCCTCTACCAATCTGGCGCAAGTTTTTCTTCTCTTTTCTCCCATATTCACTTAGCTCAAGTAGCATGGTGTGGGAATTCACAGACCTTGTTCTTGTTCTCACTTGACTTCCAGTCTGCATGGGTGGGATGAGGGGAATGAGACAGAATGTGCTCAGTATTATGTGGAGTGTCTGTGGGAGCTGCAGCCTTGGCAGGTAGAGTCTGAACTTCTCAGCTTGCTCTCCTTATCTCATTCAGCTTCGTGGATTCTTCACATACCTGTTATACTTTCCGTCTACTACATGTATCATACTCCTTGTTTATCTTTTCTCCATCGCCCTTTGCCATCCCCTAAGTGCAGACCTCTCAAGGATTATTGTATATTGGACTCTTTTCTAGAAACGTATGAGTCTTTCTTTTATGTGTACCGGTACCTTCTGATTTATCCTCTGTGCAGGATGTTTCTATAGTGGATGGTGGGTAAGCAGCAGGTTATGTCAAGTATCCTGCTATCTTAAACTTTGTATATATATGGTTGAGCTGCTTTATAAGTGCATTAAATTAATAAAAATTCAGTTATATACTTATAAATTGTGTAATAAGAATGGAATTGTATGAATAGAGTTATCTATCATTCAGTGCGGTATTTCACAGTGGGTGTGAGAGGGGAGACATAACCCTGCTGTTATCTGGGTCAGTCTCAGTTCCTGTACGCTCCTTACATTGTGAACCTCACCACGCCATGAGTAATTCGAACCATTTGGACCCCTAAATGTAAGGCAACTGCTTTATAATTTGCTTAGCCAAATAAGCAAATAATGATCTATATTAATTCAATATTAGATGAAAAACTATATGTATTGGTTAGTCTCACTGATGGAAGATAGGTCAGTCTGCAATGGGAAATCTTCCTAAGATTTGATAATTTTGACCTAATGATTATCATTTTATATGTTAATGGTGAACCATTACCCCCACCCAGAAATAATCTCTTTTGCATACATATAGAGAATTATTTTGTTAGGCTTTCCCTAATGTGCTTTGAATTTGAATGTTGGTGTGTTTTCTTTGCTCTTTGCTCTGATAAAATGCACTTTTGACAGAAAGGGGACAATTTGTATCTTAAATCTGTACATCTTTGTTTTTTGTTTTTTTTTTTTTAATTGTTTTAGCTCATGTATTTATTTTGAAAGAGAGAGAGTGCCTGTGAGCCAAGGAGAGGGAGGGAGGGAGGGAGGCGCAGACTCCTCACCATCTGCACAGAGCCTGATGTGGAGCATGAATTCACGAACCACGATGTCATGATCTGAGCCAAAATGAGTCAGACCCTCAACCGACTGCGCCAACTAAGGAGCCCCTGTACATCTCTTTTTAAAGTTTACAAATTACTGCTATGTGCATTATGCCAAATTTTCTAAACAAGCTTGTGAGATTATTGTTGTTTCTTCATTTAACAAATGTACTCAGGGCTCAGATCACCCAGCTAGATTGTGGTAACAGGGATTTAAAGCCAGACCTTAGGTCTGTGGTATAGAGTTCTCTGGCATTACTCTGTATTGAGATGTCTCTCTTACTTAAGTTCTGCCAGGTTTGGCACAGAACAACAGGTGTTTTCTTCATACTTGCATTCCTAGTGCCTAGCAAATCACTGTATACAATGAGTTGTTGTTTGTTAGGTTTTGGTAATGAATTAATATATTTAGAATCTGAATGGGTTAGAAAACAAACAACTTGGGATAATTAACATCTCTGTAGTAAAGGCTATTTAAAATACTAAGTTGCTGAGCCATTTATGTTTTTCTGTTATTAAGTGTATTTGCTGATTAATAATTTTACAGGATTAGAATTTATTAATATAGTGGTGTTAGAGTTAATAAATCCCTTCCTACCCTCCCAAAGTTTTGTCCTCTAATAAGTCAGTATCCTTTATGATTAATACAGAAATAATGTAATTAGGGGTACCTGGGTGGCTCAGTCAGTTAAGCATCCCAGCTTCAGCTCAGGTCATGGTCTCGCAGTTTGTGCATTTCAGCCCTGCATCAGGCCATGTGCTGACAGCTTGGAGCCTGGAGCCTGCTTCAGATTCTGTGTCTCCCTCTCTCTCTGTCTCCACCCCGTGCTTGCTTGTGCGCTCGCTCGGTCTCTCAAAAATAAACAAATATTAAAAAAAAAATTTTTTTAAAGAAATAAGGTAATCAAAGCCATAGATGTTAATATATCCATGGTCTTTTATGCAGGCACTGAACTTACCTTCAACTACAACCTAGAATGTCTTGGGAATGGAAAGACTGTTTGCAAATGTGGAGCCCCAAACTGCAGTGGCTTTTTGGGTGTAAGGCCAAAGGTACCTTCCAAACGTTTCCATCGGGAATAATGGTGTGGTCCTCCCTCCCTAACCAGTGGCACGGCTGACTCTTTAAGATGTCTCTTTGGAATTAAAACATTGGGGTCTGGCACTTAAATAAGCATTCTGATGATCAGTTTGGTTATACAAAAGCTGATCTTTGGGTATTGTTGATGTGTTTTAAGCAGTCTGACTTCTAATTGGTGATACCTTTCTAGCTAAAAAAGCTGTAAAATAGGAATCCGTAAAGTAGGTTACTTTCCATGTCTTTATTGGTCTCAGCTAATCTCACTTACATTTCCTAATAAGCTTCTTACATTCTTAGTGTCTGTGTCTCCCTCTCTCTGTTTTAAAGCTATCAAAAAATCCAATATTGAATTTAAGATTCTAAATGTAGTATAACACTGTAGATAAACATAGGACCCTTAATCTTTTCATCTTAACAAAGTATAAATATTGTTGTGTCTTACTTCCTGGGTTTTTATGTACATTTTAACTGATCTACAATTCTGTAAATGTAAACAATTGCTTGCAAGTCTGTATCTTAAATACTATAAAAATTTTTTCCTTGCTGTTACATCGTCTTCTTAACTATCATCTTTAGTGACTGTTAAATTTTTTACATAATGGATGGACCATAATAGATGAACATGCGTCTAGATTTCTCTATCATAAGTTACAGTACATTGAAAATTGAAGTTTAATTTTGATGAAGAGTAAACTACACAATGACTCCAATTGGGTATTTCCTATTATGCTTTTTTGATTATAGAAGTCAATATTAAGAACTGAAAAATGCAAATTAGCATAGAAACCAATAACTAAAGGGGTTCAAAAACACATGAAGATGATGAACACCCACAAAATATTCTTTTATTAAATAACAAAATTATCTTTATTTTTTTTTTCATTAGTCAGTTGGTTAAATGGTCTTGTTTCTTAAAGGTGTCCAGTTGATTTATTCCCTATATATCAAAATAATAACTATGTTTAACGCAAGTGTAAAGGTGTTACATTCACTAGGGATATCAGTTTCTGCATCCTAACATCTGTGTAACATTTCACACATGAATCAGTGAGAAAGAATTTTGAGAGAAGTTTAGAAATGGGAGATCACTGTGAGATAGCAATAAGTTGAATTGATCCTGGATGTTTCTAATCTAACATAAATAATGCGATGAAACCCATGGGGTTTGGTAAGCAAGTGTGGGCTGCAGGGAACACAGAGGAGACGTGCTGGCTGCACCAGGGTCTGTCTTGGGGAGTAGTGGACATGGATCTAATGTGACATAGATGAAGGCACATAGCTTGTTGAGGGCAAGGATAATGAATTAGTTTTCTGTGTCTTCCTAGCATGTGACTCTTACTAAAGTGCTCAGTGAAGGGTTGTTGAATAAATTAAGAAATCTGTATGCATACACACACATACATACCCAAACATAAAAATAAAACTTACAAAAGGGGAACCTTTAATACCAGCCTTATATGTTAACAAAAAAGTTTATTTCTCTTATTTCATGCAGGTGCAGGAGTAGTTCATAGAAAAGTTAGAATTAATGCAACTATTTATTGGGTACCTATGATGTGCCAGGTGCCTTTCCTGTATTTTCTCTTATCTTTACAACAGTCTATGAGGATTGTCTCTTCCCAGAGGAGAGACTGAGGCTCAGAGAGAATAGTTAACCTGGTCAAGATCATACAACTAATGTATCGACAGAATGCTGACTGCTCAATATCTGACCTCTAGAATCAACCCATTGCCACGGAAGAAAAGTCAAAGAAATTCAAGAAGAAGCAACAGGGGAAGCGCAGGACCCAGGGTGAAATCACAAAGGAAAGAGAGGATGAGTGTTTCAGCTGTGGGGATGCTGGCCAGCTCGTCTCTTGCAAGAAGCCAGGCTGCCCAAAAGTTTACCACGCTGACTGTCTCAATCTAACCAAGCGACCAGCAGGTTGGTGCTAAAATCCATTTAGGGTGCTCTTTGTTCTCTGCCGTAATTGTAACAGCCCCTTGGTCTTCCCAAGCATAGCGTTGAGGGGGTATGGTTCATGTTCTCATTCTGGAAATAAATGACAATAAAGGCTTGGAATCCTAGGTTACAGAGAAGCGAACAGAAGCTTACTCATTATATGTGAAGCACTTTATTTACAATTTATGTTATTTTATCCTCCCAGCAACCCATAAAGATGAGACCTTTTCACCTTCCCATGATGCAGATGAGGAAACTGAGAGTCCAGTTTGGTGAGATGAATGGTCACAATAGAGCGTATAGATGGAGGAGCTGGATTGAAAGCCAGGTTTTCTGACCTCAAGGCCACTAAACCATGTTTCCTTTCTAAAGAAAGAGAGGTTAAGACAGCATAGAGTTTGGGGTTATTCCAGTCAGTGAGTTGTGGACTAGACACCCTTTTAGCCCCCCTCACCTACACCCCTCTGAAGGAGAGTCAACTGTATCAGCTAACGCGTGAGAGAGCTGCTTAGGCAGACAGTGTCTGGGAATTGGTAGCTGGAGAAGCCACTAACTTTTGAGCAGTTACTTGGAGTTAGAAGAGTTTTGAGGGACTTGGATATGTGGTCTGTTTTTGATGACAGAGGTATGAAAGCAGTACGGAGCCACTCCCAGTGAGATTATATGTCACTAGTGGCCTGCTTCCAGGAATTGCAGAAAGAGAAGAATTTTAGGGTGAGAGTGAGAGGAGTTTGTCTTTGAACTAGCTTTCCTTCAGTGTACAGTTGCTAGGGTAATGAAATCATATAAATGGAGGTAGTGTGAGGGCAAGGCCACAACATGACCTGTCAGCGCCAGGAAATAGAAATGGAGAATCGTTTCAAAATCAATAACTCAAGATTATAGCTGGCACAGGCCACAGTAGAACTGATCTTGCCTATGAGCCAGGAGTCAGGGCTAGCATAGTTTATTTGAAAACTATGATGGGGCGCCTGGGTGGAGCAGTCGGTTAAGCGTCCGACTTCAGCCAGGTCACGATCTTGCGGTCCGTGAGTTCGAGCCCCGCGTCGGGCTCTGGGCTGGTGGCTCGGAGCCTGGAGCCTGTTTCCGATTCTGTGTCTCCCTCTCTCTCTGCCCCTCCCCCATTCATGCTCTGTCTCTCTCTGTCCCAAAAATAAATAAAAACGTTGAAAAAAAAATTAAAAAAAAAAAAAAAAAAGAAAAAGAAAACTATGAGCCGAGGCAGAAACACTGTCCATGACAGAGACTCTCAGGTGTCATGAAATGGGGGCAAATAGATGGTAAGTAAAGGTATTTTCCACTGGTTCTGTGTGCACAGTATAGGTAAAGTTTGTGCTGGTTTCCAGGCTTAAAATTGAGCAAAGGAAAATCTGTTCCCATTTTTCACAGTTGTGTATCAGTTCCCTATTCCTAAATATAACCAAATAAGCAGAAGTTTAAATAATTGAGATTATCCCCTTAGAGTTGAATATTTTAAAGGCTATATAAGACAAATGGAGTTTGCAAACCTGTGAAAGTACTATCTTCACATTCTATCTAAAGGGACATTTGGGTTTTTTTCCCCCTTGATAGAAATAGTCATAGTAATAAGAAATTACCTCTGCTTGTATATTTAGTTGATACTTACTTGCTACTTGGTACTTGGCTTTTATTTTTATGTGTTGTACAGGAGAATCTGAGATTCTGGGGCAAGGGGAGGTACTGGATGAGTGACCTGATCTGCAGAAGGTGGCAGTTTGAAATCACTCCTTTGACCCAGGCTCAGAGCCATGGCCCATTTCATGTACCTTGCTTATTTTCCTAAGGGTTTGTTTCACATCTGTTTTCAGGGAAATGGGAGTGTCCTTGGCATCAGTGTGACATCTGTGGGAAGGAAGCAGCCTCCTTCTGTGAGATGTGTCCCAGTTCCTTTTGTAAGCAGCATCGGGAAGGGATGCTCTTCATCTCCAAGTTGGATGGGCGTTTGTCTTGTACTGAGCATGACCCCTGCGGGCCCAACCCTCTGGAACCTGGGGAGATCCGTGAGTATGTGCCTCCCCCAGTACCGCTGCCTCCAGGCCCAGGCACTCACCTGGCAGAGCATTCATCAGGAGTGGCTGCTCAGGGGCCCAAGATGTTGGATAAGCTGCCTGCTGACACCAACCAGACACTGTCACTGTCCAAAAAAGCTCTGGCAGGAACTTGTCAGAGGCCACCGCTGCCTGAAAGACCTCCTGACAGAACTGACTCCAGGCCCCAGCCTGTAGATAGGGTCAGGGACCTTGCTGGGTCGGGGACCAAACCCCAATCCTTGGTATCCAGCCAGAAGCCACTGGACAGGCCACCTGCAGTGGCAGGACCAAGACCCCAACTATCTGACAAACCCTCTCCAGTGACCGGCATAAGCTCCTCACCCTCAGTCAGGTCCCAACCACTGGAAAGACCTCTGGGGACAGCTGACCCAAGGCTGGATAAATCCATAGGTGCTGCCAGCCCAAGGCCCCAGTCACTGGAGAAAGCCCCAGTCCCTACTGGTCTAAGACTTCCACCTCCAGACAGACTGCTAGTCACCAGTGGTCCCAAACCCCAGACTTCAGACAGGCCCCCAGACAAATCCCATGCTTCTTTGTCCCAGAGACTCCCACCTCCTGACAAAGTACTATCAGCTGTGGTCCAGACCCTGGTAGCTAAAGAAAAAGCACTGAGGCCCGTGGACCAGAATACTCAGTCAAAAAATAGAGCTGCTTTGGTAATGGATCTCATGGACCTAACTCCTCACCAGAAAGAACGGGCTGCTTCACCTCATGAGGTCACATCACAGATTGATGAGAAGATGCCGGTGTTGGAATCAAGCTCATGGACTGCCAGCAAAGGTCTAGGGCAGATGCCGAGAGCTGTAGAGAGAGGCAGTGTGGCAGATCCTATCCTGCAGCCACCAGGGAAAGCAGCAGTCCCTTCGGAGCACCCCTGGCAAGCGGTTAAATCACTCACCCAGGCCAGACTTCTCTCTCAGGCTCCTGCCAAGGCTTTTTTATATGAGCCAACAACTCCGGCCTCAGGAAGAGCATCTGCGGGGGTGGAGCAGACACCAGGGCCTCCCAGTCAAGCACCAGGCCTGGTGAAGCAGGTGAAGCAGATGGCTGGAGGCCAGCAACTACCTGGACTTGCTGCCAAGAATGGGCAATCCTTCAGGCCTCTTGGGAAGGCCCCATCCTCCCTCTGTACTGAAGAGAAGAAGTTGGCAACCGCAGAGCAGAGTCCCTGGGCCCTGGGAAAGGCCTCACCAGGGCCAGGGCTCTGGCCCATAGTGGCTGGACAGACAATATCACCGTCTTGCTGGTCCTCTGGGAGCACACAGACATTGGCACAGACTTGCTGGTCTCTTGGAAGAGGGCAAGACCCTAAACCAGAGCAAAATACACTTCCAGCTCTTAACCAGGCTCCTTCCAGTCACAAGTGTGCAGAGTCAGAACAGAAATAATACGAGTAAATGTCACATGACCAGACCATCTGCCCCCAGGGTTCTTGGGGAAGGGAAATCATCTTTCTTTTCCCCTCTTAAAAAAACAGACCCCAACACTTTCCCACTGTTATTCTTTCCTTATATCCCAACACTCAGAACTCTTGTGACATTAGCCAGTGGGGGCATGTGGTTGTGTAAACCATGTATGGAAATCCAAGTGGGCCCCAACCAAGGAGACAGACAGACTTGGGTCTTTTTCCTCCAACCTTTACACATGGTAACTTGAAATAAAAAGTCCACTCTGGAGTCAAGCATGGGATTCAATTCCACTGGTTAGGTTGGAAGCTAGAGGGGCTCTCGAAGCTATTTCTCGAGTTCTACGGAGCCCCATTGAGGGCCCTGATGAACACTTGGGAGGAACTGACATCTATTCATATCAGTGGTGATTTCTTGAGCATTCACATGTGCTAGGCCAGGTGCTAGTCACTGACAGGAGATACAGAGATAAAGAAGACCTGATCCCTGTGAGCCTAACATGCCTGCCTGGGTTCCCAGGCTGTTTTCACGAACCTTTGACCAGGAAATAACAGGAAGTTCTGAGGGGCCCTGGGGCTCCACAGACTCATTTTGTAATGTCCTCTGTGGCCCCAGAAGTGGTTGTGTTGAGTAAGTGTCTCCTGGTTGAGTGTGCACATTTATGCACACACCCTTATGTGGAGGTCTCCTCTATAGGTGAGAGGGGGTTGCATCAAGGCCAAGTGGAGCTGTTGGCTGGGCAGAATCTAAAGATCTGTCCTTGGCAGAGTAGCTGGTTGTGGGGGCTGAGCTCTACAAGGACATAGCTTTCCCAGAGTATAAGAAGGCAATTGGCAAGCTTACCTTTCTCTTCTACTGATTTTCCTCCTTTTACATCAACCCACCCCATGCCTGCCCCCCAAACACTCAGGTGCTTTCAGATTTCAGAGTCGGGCAGTGGACATAGGGAATCTCTGGCAAGCTCTGGGCTACATCTACCGCCGGCTCAGGGAGAGTGCCAGATCCTGATAGAAAATTACTTCTCTTTTGATCCTTTGCCCTCCTACCTGAATGGAGGGAGTCCTCTCCTTCACTGGTAGATTCTACCACCCTATCCCTGAGAATTGCTGTGTTCTATATTGAGAGCACCTGCCTGCTGACTTAGTTCAAAGGCAAGCCAGAACCCTTCCCCTATGACTGGCAAGATATGGTGTTTAGAGCAATTTCCAGTCTGAGAGATGATTCCTCATAACTGCTGATTATCTGTTACTGCTGCCCTGAGCTGGGGCCCAAGGGCTGGGAAATCTGTTGGTGCTACCCTGCCCTACTATTCACCCAGCTCACCAACTGCCAACAGGAAGTGCTGTTTGGCCAGTTCCTTCCCATTCACTCACTCCTCCTTTGTCCCTAGACCAAACGTTTACCTCTCTGCTTTGCCAACTTAGCCAGCAGCTTTAGCCAACAGGCCATCTCCTGGCCCAAATGTCTCCCGGCCATTCTGTCTCGGTTATGGCTTTTACACCCTCAACAGGATTCTGTATTTTGTCCCAATTTCCTCCTCCTAAGTTCCTATTGAGGTTACCCATATCATTTCTAAGGAGGGAACAATAGTTACAGAAGCATTTGCGCTTTATATAAAGATTAAAAGAAGAATTTGCATCTATTTCCCAAAGTCTGTCTCGGGATGAGACACTTGAACTCAGGCAGAGGTACGAGGCTGGGCAGGGCTGTCCCAAGTTTAGGGGCATACCTCTGCATCTCACTTAGACCTCGGAATCTCCTCTGTAAATTCCACCTGCCTAGTTCTCCCCTTTTCATCCTCTCTTCCCACATCATGAGAGAGGAAATGCTCTTTATTCAAAAGGAAGAGAAAACAAAGCATCTTATTTTCTTTTAAAAAAAATTTTAAACCATGGAAAAGATATTTTTAAAGAAATCCACCCAGAACATTAAAGTTCACTATATTAAGTATTTATCATGTGTGAGAATAATAAGTATATAACTGCAGCTAGTAGGTCCCTTTCCCTAATCTCTTAGGCTGTATGAGTAGGGTTTGCTTGGTGCCAGTCCTGTGCCCTTTTCTCTCCTGTCATCAGTAGTTGTGATCAGAAAAAGATATTCGCACTGCACTGTCAGAATCTCCTTTCACTATGTTGTGTGTTAAATTACCGTAGCTCTTTGTTTCATGAAATAAACTGTGAATTTGGGGGGGGGCGGGGTATGTGCAGGCTATGTAAAAAAATTTTAAGTGGAGAAGTTTGATCCTTAAATAGCTTCTCTGAAGTAGGCTTTGGTAGGTAATTGACTTGACAGCCGCTCTAGGACAAGGAGTTAAGGGAAAGGTGGGCCATGATTGGCCACTTTGTGATTTTGTTTTGGTTCTTTCCATTCTCCACCATTTACTGGACACTTCCTTCCAGACTTGCCTGGGAAAACAACTTTTTAGTTGTGCTTGGTTTGGGGTGGGGGATGGTGGCAGTTCTTTATCTAAATGGATGGACAGCCAGGCTTTTGTGAGGGTTACTGAAAGACTCTTAGGTGGAATGGAAACTAGAAATTGAGTTATCAGGCCCACTGATAGCAGCATCTGATACCAGATTGTTAACATCATGAAAGCAGTCACCATACAATTAGAAGCAGAGTTAGAAGGACTGGACTGTTGGGAAATTGAGACCCTTGCATGAAGGACAGTGGTGAGGGAGTGACCTTGCCAGCCCTTGGGGACTTTCCTGGAGTCTTGTACTGAGACCTTTTTTCCAGAGGGCGTGAATTGGCAGTTAAAAGGAAAGCTTTTCTCTTAGAAACTCCTGATCTTTGTGCAGGATGGTATTTTGGTATTTGGCCAAGGGCCTGGAAATCAGGATCTCAAGAGCGTCTGCCTCTAAGCCAGTCCTCAGGAAATGTTTCAGAGGGGGAAGCCATGGCTGGCTTCCATAGGTAGCTAAAGAACCAATATGTCTCCTAGCCCTGTTAAGTCAGAAAAACTGTTGAAATTTGAATTCAAAGCCTCATTTGCTTCTCCTGGAGCAAACCCATTGTAATAGCAAAATAGCTGTCATTGCTACAGAAGCATCCCAGGTTTTTAAATGTCTGCTTCCCCCTGAAGTTACTGAGTTTGAGGTGATTTAAATCACTGTGTTGATCCTCTAATGAAAAACTACCAAATCTGCATCTTTAGCATTGATGGAAATAATTATTTTATCTTCACATTCTCTACCCCACACTACAGTCAGGGCACGAAGTGCATCAGCGATCCTTTTCCAGGCTCAGCAGCATCTACTTACTGGAGCTGGACTCCCAGGTCACATCATGAGAACAGAATGGCAGGAAGGAAGTCTGGTCCTGGCAGCTTCCCCTGTGGAGAGGAATCAGGAAAGCACTAAATGTGGATGGATTTTGCCCTCAGCTCTTAGAAAGTGGGTTTTCTCCTAAGGCTTTTTGGGGGATATTGTCATCCTCTTGGGGTTTGTCAACCAGGAGGTCAGAGTGACCCAGTGTCCTAACCTGAGATCATGACAAGAAAGGAGCTGCCACAGCCCCTTTTCCTGCTGAATAATGCTTGGGCTGCTTCATGTGCTAGACATTCCAGATCACTTAGAGCTAGGTAGCTGCTGCATGAGACTTTCGTTGGCTATAGCCAGTGAGCTCTCAGCTGAGCTTCCTAGGGCCAGTGCAGCAGGGCCAGAGGTTGCTGTAGTACAATTGAAATAAGAATAGATAATTGCTTTGAACACACACAAAAAAATGTAATGATGGTGCTAATTTTCTGGTATAAATAAGCACTGCCAAGGGGTGAGGGACTGGTGACTTGAGAAACCCGGGTTCCTGTTTGGGAGGAAGAAATTTCATGTGGAATGGTTTCTTTGAGGCTCTATTAGAGAAGGCAGAGCCTCAGTGAATCCTGCACCCAACCCTGGAGTGGTTCAGCACAGTCCTAAATGGAAGAGATGCTGTATCCAGACGAGGGTGGTCATTGAGTTTCTCAGGGCTGGTGTCACCTTGTCACCTGGTGTAGCCTCCGTCCACACTGCCTAGGACAGGTTGGTAGAGAGCTCCTACTGTGGGGTTCTCCTTCGGTTACCTTCTGCCCCTCTCTACCTCTTCCACTCTCATGGGAGCACCTCTATTGCTTATGAAGACTAAGGGTAATATTTCTTAAGGAGGTGGAAAGAGTTTATTTTAATTAGAAATCCACCGCCTGAGAAGAAATGTTTCCTACCAGCATAAGCAAAATCATGTTAAACTCTTACATGGTCCCTTCTCTGGAGCTGCTTTCCCATGGCTTTCAAAACTTCAGGCTATTGAGGGGCTTCAGGTGTAACACGCTGGAAGTCCAGTAAAGCTTTGTGGACAGGAGATGAGCCCAGGGAGTAGGAGCAGAAGTGAATGGTCCTGGTGCTTTAAACTTCCAGGGGAGGGGCAGAGAACAGGCGGTCTCCAGGTCCAAGGTGGGTGCTGCCTGTGTGTGCATGTAGAGGAGTGTGTTGAAGATGGATGAGTGCAGCACACAGGAGCTCATGGAAGAGCAGCTAAGTCTTGGCAAAGAAACAAGCTGACAATAGAGATCTCTATATTTTTAAGAAAGGGGTGTGGGGGGGTGTCGGCTGAGGTCCATCACTGGTCTTTTGCCCCCTCCCCCCCATAGATGGTCAGCTGTAAGTGAAACTCTTAGTGAAAAAGAGGGGAGCCCTGTAGGAGTCCCCATAAACATGTACTGTAATTCTTTGTATATAGAAAAATTACTGTAAAGTAAAGTTTAACTTTACTCTTATGGCCCTTGCCCTGTGTTTTGTTTGTTGTCCGTGGGGAGATGTAGCTTTAACAGGAGGGAGGATGTGTTTGGGTGAGAGCAGAACCAGCCCCTGAGATAGTTCCCAGGTCCGGGACTTGGTGGAGGTGAGCCTCTCCTCTAAGCATCTCCCAGGAGTTGTGTGGGTTTTCTCCCTGCAGCCACCATCTGCCAGAATGTTTTTCACTTCCTTTGGGAATGGCTGGTGTCTGTTTTAGCCCCTATACAGGAAGCTTCCATTACCCATAAAGGAAGGGTATTTTGAGGAATTGGTTTTAAAAAGGGAAGTGGAACCATAGTACTTTCTGAGTGTGAGTCTGGCCATTCTAGCCAGGTTTTTAGTTCTTCAGAGATAGGTGCTAGGCACTGTAGAAGACCTGGCCCAGGCCTCCCATACTAGGAAGAACTGCCATATGCTTTTTAGTTGAAGAGGAAGCATCAGCCCTGTGTACAGTAATGCCTGATACTTCTAAGGCCCAAAAATATACTTTGAGGGAATCTTGGGAGTCTGTCTCTCCTTCTGACCTAGTCCTGAACTTCCTACCCCTTCAGCACAAAGCCCTGGGGCGGGGGGGGGGGGGGGGGGTAGCGTGAGAAGACAAGCATTCAGTCCTAGAGTTACTTTTTGCTCTGGATCTTCAGCATCCTGAACTGGGTGATGGTCACCTCATTTTACAGGTGAGAAACTCAGGCTGAGTTCTGGTCCCTTTTCTGTTGAAAGCTGAACTGGATCCCAGTCTGGATCTAAAAGACCTTTCTGTCTTGCAGAATGTAGGATTCTTCTTCCATTAAACCACATTGTAAGATTGCTGAGAAGCTTAGGACCTGAGCCACAGACATGACTCATGGACCTAGACATGACAGTAGTGGTAGAACCAGCCAGTCTGAGGTAGGAGTACTTGACCCTTTGATATCTGGACACCATTTAAACCTTGCTCTTCTCGACACCAAGATGGAATCGTGAGCTTTGCATTGCCCCAGCCACAACCTCTCACCTATCTTTGTCTCCCCTAAAGAACAGGAAAAAGCCCTTTTGTTTCTCTATTATCTCAGCTGCATCCCTGGGGTGAAGTTACTTGGTTTCCAAAAGAGTAAGAGCTGGTAGGAGCCTTAATATAGGAAGTTAGGACAGCCAGGTGGTCCCAGAAAGAACTAGGTGTCTTGGCACAGCAGGGAGAGGGGCTGAGTGTGATTCACAGTGCATTGATTTTATTTACAAATCAGAAGCCACTTAAATAATCTGAAGACACAAGTGCTGTCCAGGGCAGGAGCCTGGGTCCAAATAAGCCTTTACCCTCCTCGTGCCCATCAGTCAGACCAATGCTGCCTCCATTCCATGGGCCAGCACAGGCAGGTGCCACCCCTGCTGCCATGGGGACTGGGGGTAGCTCAGAGAGTTGACCACTCAACCCCAGATGAGAGCTAGGTCTAGCTCTTCTGGGGGAATCCCTTTAATATCCCCTTCAGCCCCCCAGGCCAGGTGAGCTGAGCGGTGGTGACTCAGTGATGACAACAGCTGTAGAAGTAGGGGTTTGCCTTCTGGCCCAGGTCCACGCCCTTGTCCTCTGTCAAAGAGAGGTGGCAACTTAGCACCGTTCTGTTTGGGGATCAGGTAACTTGTGAAGGGGGCAAGATGCAGCGGGCCTAGAGGAAGTCTCCAGAGAGGCTGGGGAAGCACACACCTGTCATCACCTGGAAGGCAGCCACACTGACGTAATCCTCTGCCACTTTCTGGAAGAGCTCGTCTGGCAGGAAAAAGGACAAGTCAGTGAGGGCTCAAAGCCAGTAACCCTGGAATCACCCAATAACCCAGCCCTCTAGGCTCTTCTCTGCCGCCTCTGGTGCCCCTGCCTGTTCTGCTGTGAGGCCCAGGACAGCACTCACCCACACTCTGGCCTGTCTTGCTGGATGTTTCAAAGAGCTGAGCTTTGATATCTGTAAGGAGAAATGACTAAAGCCTCCTACCTGAGAATCAGGTGGACAAAAAGGGGAAGGCTAGCAATTCAGGGAATCTTAATGGACCCCACACATTCAGGGAGGCCAGAAGACTTTCCCAAGGGATCTTGCCATGGCAGCTAAGGCAGTCCCTATTTTATGATCCACCCAAGCAGCCACTTCCCCCACCCCCAGAGAGCTGAGGAATAGCTACTGTCTGCATAGTCCTGGACGTCGTGGAAGTCCACACGTCGACGCCGCCTGTCCTCCTCCAGCAGATCACTCTTGGTGCCGCACAGGTAGATCTGACAGCCCTGGAGCAGAAGGCAAGGTCAGGGTCACTCCCATGGACCACCAGCCTCTGGTCCTCTGGTGAGGTCTGGCACTTACCTCTTCTAGGTTGCGCAGTTCCTTCACCCAGAACTTTGCCCGCTCAAAGCTGCTGCTGTCCGTCAGGTCTTGATGTGGGACGCACAGGAAACACACCAAGGGTCAGGGGCTGTTCTCTAAGGCCGGCCTGACACCCAACCCTTCTTGTTTGAGGAACAGGCCAGAGCCTCTCTTACCGTAGCAGACGATGGCAGCCTTGGCACCCCGGTAGTAGATTCGGCTCATCGCCTCGTAGCGCTCAGAGCCTGCTGTGTCCTGAAGGGCAGGGGGCGGCTCAGCCCTGGCCTGAGTTACTGAGCTACTCCCCAAGACTGCAAACTACTATCACGTCCTTCAGACCCCTATTTTTAAACTGGGGTTTAGAGAACGGCCTCTAAGAGACAAGTCAGTCAGTAATAGGAGAACCTAAGCCTCCTCAGAATTGGGTGATCTCAGGACTACTCGCCCAGGGGACTTACCCAAATACCTAAAGTCACCGTCCGGTCTCCAACGGACATCACCTTGGCCACGAAGGCGGCCCCGATGGTCTGCAATCAGGGGGAAGCGATCAGGGCCGCGGGTGCTGGTCAGCTCCCTCCCACTCGTGCCCGGCCCCGCGGAGCGCACTCACGTTCTGATAGGGCCCCACCAGGAAGCGGTCGTGCACGTATCGTTCCACCAGGCTCGTCTTGCCCACGTACTCCTTGCCCAGCATCACCACCTTGACGTCCACGCGCTGCCCGCTCATGCTCCCGGGGCCGCCTCACCCGCGTCAGGGTCCTGAGCGGGGGCGGAGGCAAACCCGGATCTCCGCTCAGGCAGGCAGCGCCCAAACCTCGGTCCCCGACCCCAGGCACCAACCTACGACTGGAGACACTGCGTCGGCTCGGCCTCCGGCAGTGCCCCCGTCTGCCCCGTTCTCTGGCCCCAGGCGCGGATCCTCCTTCGAAGTCCCCCCAGGACTCGGGGCGGCCTGAGAGCGCGCGCGGCAGCGCCCTTAACGGCGCCGCACGCCGCACGCCACCGCCCAGCTCGTTTGCTGGGCTTAGGCGTCGTTCCCGCACGGATTCCCCACGGAACCTGGGGCCCTTTCAACCTGGGTCAGACCCGCAGCTCCGCGACTCCCGCGGGGGAGGGGGAGGGGTGAGGAGGGAGGGGCGGGGCCACGGGATCACGTGTGCGGGCGCCGGAAGTGGTGGGTACTGCGCGGATGCGCCGGAAGTTGCGCGCGGCCGGACAACTCCTCATGGCGGCGGCGGCTTCTTGGGCGCGGTGCTGTGGTGACTGAGCTGCGAGCCTGGAGGGCGTGCGCCGAGCCGCGGCCCGGCCTCCGCGTGCCCACCCCGGGCTTTGCACCCCTGATGCTGCTTGGATGCTGAGCCCGCCCCGGCCGGGACGATGGTGAAGTATTTCCTGGGCCAGAGCGTGCTCCGGAGTTCCTGGGACCAAGTGTTCGCTGCCTTCTGGCAGCGGTACCCGAATCCCTATAGGTACGTGGCCCTGGAAAGAGCAGTCCTCTCCTCTCGCTGTTTGGAGATCGAAGTGTGGGGCCGGGAAGGACTCGACATCGAGTCGGAGGTAGGGGATCGGCGGAACCGTGGCCATCTGTAGGTTAAGAAAACCCTATCCGGGAAGCGGCCAGGCCTGCAAGGTAGTGGAAAGAGGCTGGGCCTGGGCTGTGGTTTACTTGAGGCTGTAGTCCAAGGTTCTCTCATTTCGGGGTGGTGAGACAGGAAGAGGCGGGGGAACTTGAGTTGGGAGGGATCTTGAGGTTGGAAATCCGGGCGTTGGCCAACTCCAGTGCCTGTGGCATTCTCCACGGGTGTAATAAATCATGAGGTCCAGCTGGACCGGTCAGCGAGGGGGCGGGAGTTGGAATTTGCCTGCGGATAGGCTCAACGAACTCTAGATCAGGTCCGAGGCACGCCACTTATCACTGCAGGTGATCGTGCCAAGTTTGGGGAAGGCATGGCCATTCTGGGCCAGGAGGCTCCAAATGGGAAACCCAACAGGCAGCATGCTCCCTAGAGTCACCTTTACTCTGATACTTGCAGCAAACATGTCTTGACGGAAGATATAGTGCACCGGGAGGTGACCCCTGACCAGAAGCTCCTGTCCCGGCGTCTCCTGACCAAGACTAACAGGATGCCCCGCTGGGCCGAGCGACTGTTTCCTGCCAATGTTGCTCACTCGGTGTACATCCTGGAGGATTCTATTGTGGACCCGCAGAACCAGACCATGACCACCTTCACCTGGAACATCAACCATGCCCGGCTGATGGTGAGACTACCCTCCCCTTATTCCCCCAGAAGTAGAAAACTCCAGGTACCTGTGGCTAGGGAGCCATGAAGGAAATTCTATGGTCTGGGGCAGATCTGGGTTACTAGGGAGTGATAGCTCTAGAGTGTAACTCAGATGATCTTTTCAGCTGGTTAGTATCTCTGGACCAGTCTTTTAACTCATTGATACTGAGGGTACCTGTTCTACAGAGTTGTTCCAAGTACTAAATACAGAGTACCCTCACTGTGCCTGGCATATGTATAGTTTGGGCTCACAGGAGTGATGCTGAGGAAGGGAGGTGGTAATTTTCGAACAGGAGTCCATCAAGCTATAAGGAATTCCTTTGTGCCTCAGAGGGGAGAGGTTCTGGGCCTCTTGCCCCATAATTAGAGGAGTTCTGTCTTATGATGTTTATTAAGACATTTATCTGTCTTATGTAATGGAATTTTGTCTGAGATTTTGGTGGAAGAGGTTCATACACGTTTTGATTTTTTTGCACATAAAAAAGCTTGAAAACTTTAAAGAAAGCTAGTGCAGTATTTTCTCGCTTGTGAATATTCTAAAAGCTTTCAGAGAACTCTTCATTCTCTTTCTCAGCTAATCTTCACAGTAACCCTGGAAAGGTGGGTATTATTCTCTATTATGCAAAGAGGGAAGTGAGGTTCAGAGAGGGGAAGTGTCCTGCAAGGTCACAGAGTGAGCAGGCACCTTGATATTCTCCCCCAGAGTTTCCTGAAGGCTTCACAGCAGACTATCCTGAGGGCATAACCTGTTTTTATAAATTACAAAGATAGTGATCCAGCTGTCAAGACCTGTCTTTTAAGTGTTTCTTTTGGAAATACCGGTCCACTTCTCTGATAATGAGCTGTGACGACTGCCAGATTTCCATTTTGGAAATGGGAGCTCAAGAGCTGTAGTGGTGGAAGGCAGGCTAAAAGCACTGCATGGAAACCTAGCAAACAAAATCCAGGACCAGGATAGAGCTGGAAGGCACCCTACTGATCTCGAGTCTGTATGCCTCTTAGTTTGAAGAGTTAGAGGAGAGGTGTTAGCAAAATGGCCTTTTTTATGTTCTTGCTCTTCCTAAAATGCAGATTTGGCATACAGTAAGTGAAAGAAGTAGGTTTTCATTTTATTGCCTTACCTTGTGAAAGAGAGGCAGGGGATCACATTGATGTGCAAGTTTGGTAAAGTGAAGGACACCCCCACAGTTGTGGTTGGCCTGATTCCCCGCACAGGTGGTGGAGGAACGATGTGTTTACTGTGTGAACTCTGATAACAGCGGCTGGACCGAAATCCGCCGGGAAGCCTGGGTCTCCTCTAGTTTATTTGGTGTCTCCAGAGCTGTCCAGGTGAGCAGCTTTGTGGGGGTGCTGGGTCTTTGGGGGCCCAGGCATTTGGCACAAAGACTTGACTAGGGATCAGTGGGAAGCTCCAAATCTTTACCCCTTTCTTCTTTTGCCAGGAATTTGGCCTTGCCCGGTTCAAAAGCAATGTGACCAAGACTATGAAGGGCTTTGAATACATCTTGGCCAAGCTGCAAGGTGAGGGCTCTGGGCACAAAGAGAAGCTGGAGTCAAGTCCTAGCTGCCCTGATTTGTGTGGAGTCTGTGGCTATCACCACCCCACTCTAAGCCTGGGACTCCTGATCTCTACCCTGGGGCAAATACCACCTTTCCAATGGGGCCTGGCCCAAAGAGGGTGAATGTCATGGAGGGGTGATGAAATAGGTCTTCTTGGCATTCTCTGAAGCCAGCCCCTGCCCTTTGCTGCAGGTGAGGCCCCTTCCAAAACCCTTGTTGAGACAGCCAAGGAAGCCAAGGAGAAGGCAAAGGAGACGGCACTGGCAGCTACAGAGAAGGCCAAGGACCTTGCCAGCAAGGCAGCCACCAAGCAGCAACAGCAGCAGCAGCAGTTTGTGTAGCTAGCCCAGGCCCTGGTGCGGTAGGACACCTGACCACCCGGCTCAAATCCCTCCACCCTTTTCCCCCTTGTACTTTATTATTAGAAGTCAACTTCCAGCCCTTTCTACTGTCTGGGTGGTGGGTTGGGGGTGGGTGTCCCGTTTGCCATTTACAGTGCACCAGGCATGTTACCATGTCTGAGCTGGGCCTGCTTACTCCCGCATCGGGCAGCTGAGGACAGGCACAGAGAGGCGCGGTGAAGTGCCCAGGGTCACAGGCATTGTGCAGATGCAGTGGTAATAAATGCTAGACTGTAAGCTCCATGAGGGCAGGGACCTTTATTGCACTCTCTGATGTGTCCCAAGTACCTGGAAGAATACCTAGCACATTAACAGGCACTCAATAAATACTTGTTGAATTCAGTCAGCCCTAGCTCTGGAGTCAGAAAGCTTTAGGTTGAATCTTGACTCCGTGCTTTCCTGGCTTTGGACCTCAGGCAAGTCATCTCAGCCTCGTCCCGCCCATGAATTGGGGACAGACAGCCCCCAACTGTGAAAATTAAAGGGACACTGCTGGTATGGTCAACAGTGTCAGTAATGGCTACTGATCTCATTTCCTCTTTTCCAGTTTGTCTGCGGCTGGGAGTTCCCCATTTTCATCGGGCAAGACCATGTACAGGAAGTTAGTAAAGAGGTTTTTAATGAAAATACTGTACAGTATCTGGGACAAAGGCCAGAGAGCCTTGTCTAGGAAGGAATGTGAAGGCCCAAGAGGCTTCCTGCCCCCTTGGGGACAGCAGAGCCAAGTGCTACAAAAAAAAGGCCTGGAAGAGTGGCCCAGGCCTAAGCTGCCTGCCCTGTGGGGCTCAGGGGAAACCCAGGCACCCCTCCCCCAGGAGGCACAGCCGGCGGCAAGGTTGGGGGCAGGCACCTATTCCCACACAAGGGTCCTTTTAGTCCATTGCAACAGGAGGTGACTCCGAGCAGCCCCTGAGGCTTTGGGGAGGACTCCTGCCGGCAGAGCGGAGAGTAGTCTGAGGGTAGAGGCCCACTTTGGGGTGGTGAAGGTCATAGCCAGGTGGTTCTGCTGTGTGAGTAGCTGTGCTCCTGGCCTGCGCCGAAGACCCGCAGCAGCTCAGCCTCGCCCCCGAACACCAGGCTCTCCACGTCCACCTCTGCCTCCTCTACACAGGGAAGGGTCCAGTCAGCAGACCCGGCCCACTCAGTCTACACAACCCCTCAGCTTCGGGGCACTCACCTTGGTCTGAGTCCGAACGCTCCGACGAGAGGCCTGAAGAGTCCAGGCTGTCTGCCCGTGGCCGCTCCCTCTCACCTGGCCCCGCCAGCCCCCGGAGCTGCTCCAGCTGCTGCTGCAGGCTCTGCTGCTTACTGCGCAGCTTCTCCTTGAGCCGCCGCGCCTGCTGCTCCTGCTCCTCAAGCTTCTGCAGGTCCCAAGGGAGCAAGGGGCTGTGGGGTCAGCTGCCTGGGGGCCCGGGGCTCATCCCACCACACCTCAACAGTGACTGTCCGCTCCAGACCAGGGGCGTCTAAATTTGGGCCCCAGAGAGCTCCCGCATCTTCCGGGAAGCCAGCCCTCCTGCCCTCTGGGCCCGTGTAAATGGCCTATGAACGCTCTCGTGTTGAGGAGTTGGGGAGGGCGGGCACCACGATCTCAGGCCTTCAGAGCCTGGTCCAGCGATGTGAAAGGAGTCTTGTAGTGGCGAGCAGCAGGTTTTGGGGAGGACTGCCGCACACCTGCAAGCGGGCACCACGGCTCAAGGTGGCCACCTCCAGGTAATAGCCAGTTATAGCCACATGCAAATGGGCTTGGTGCTGCCAGACATCCTAATTTAAGAGAAGCTGGAAAGTCAGACTTTTTCATGTCAAATGTCCTTTTAAGTGCTGCCAACTAATTTAAATTTTTAGAAAACTGTAGACCGAACCGAGGCTACCAGTTTGTGACTCCTAGTCAAGACTCTCCCAGGAACCCTGTGCCTTCAGCATTAATCCTCCTCAAGCTCTGCCAGCCTGGGTTCCGGGGACTTGGAGGGCCAAGGGTCCTCCCACCAGAGCCTTTGGTGGGCAGAAGTCTGCATTAGTCAACAAGAAGGGGAGTACTGGATGAGGGGACACTTGTACTGGGTGCAGAAGGATAAGTAAGAGCTGCCTAGGCAAAATGGGGCAGGAAGAAGCATCATAGCAGAGGGAAACTGAGAAGAGCATAGAGACTTAAGCTTTTCTGGTGGGGCACAGGGATATGGGAGACCAAAAGCTGACCAGTAGCAAGGCCTGAGTTGTGAAGGGCCTGCAGTTTTGCAGGAACTGGGACTGTCCTGTCAAGAGCCACGGAAGGTTTCCAGCAGTAGACCTAAGGAGATCTATGTGCTACAAAGAACATTCTAGGGCAAGATGGAAGACGGCCTGGAGAAGGCAAAACAGGGCCAGGACAGGGGATATAGGACTTCAAGGAAGGAGCAATCCCTAGCTCCTGCCCATGGGCCAGCCAGCACCCAAGGGGCACGCATTATCTCTCCAAGAACCACGCCAGGCAAGCTCCGTGTGAGAAATGAGCCTGCTACCTGACCAGGGTGTCCTTCAACAGAGTCCAGGGATGCAGGCACTATGGGGTGGTGCTGACGTTCCCTACACCGTGATTTACTTGCTGCATAAGCACCTGGATCTCTCTACCACAACCCCTGGTGCCTACAACAGGTCCTGGTAGAACAGGTGCTCAATAAACACTTGAAGGAAACTGCAAATCAGGGAACTTGGGCCTGGGTTATGATTCTGCCTCTCATTAGCTGTGCTGCTTGGTCCTTAGCCTCCTGTGCCCCCATTTCTTCCTAGTCCAAAAGGACAAGAAAAGGCCTCTTGTTTCCAAGGCCACTTTTAGTCCATTCCCTAAGCTCCCATTGGGGGTGGGAGTAGGGGTGCTGCCTGGGGCATACCCCACTCCTGTCCACCAGGGGGTGCTGAGCTTAGCCCAGGCAGCGGAAGGGCCCTGGGAGGATAGGTGACTGACTTCCTCTGACCTTCCCCTCTCCTGGCCTCTGGAACTACTCTCCAAAATGGTATCAGAGTAGAGGGCTCAGAACCGGAGGCCTTGAAGGATGGGAGAGTGAGAGTGAAAACCAGCCCTCTGCAGTTCTAGGGACCCTGACACATGACACATCAAAATATTGTCAACAGACATGTCCCTCCTTACAGAGGAGGGTAAAGTCCAGAGAGGCTAAGTGACTTGCCAGTTAGGATTGAAGTGATATACTAGCTGTAATAGCCGTGAACATTTACTGAGCAAACTCAAGCCTCATAACAATCCTTACTTTCTGCTTTTCTTCCTACTTCACACATATGGAAGCTAAAAGCATAGAGAACTGTCCCATGTCACGCTGTTGACCTATGACCTCAAGCCTCTCTCCCCAGTTCCACTCAGCCCCTCCCTACTATACCTCTCAGGAGTTCTGGCAGGTTGGCCCCAGGGTGCAGGGGTAGCTCCATACCTGGATATGCATCCTGGCCCAGCGCAGAAGGCTCAATGTGGTGTACCGGGCACAGTCAGCCCCGAGGGGCATCTGCTGTTTTAGCTCTTCCAGGCACCTCTTCAACTGGGCCCTCCTGCAGGGGAAGGGGTCTGGAGGGCAGTGCCAGCCCAGCCTTGCTGGCTACAGGGGCAGTAGGGGAGGGGAGGCCAGAGGGAGGTGGTTCCTGGGGCCTGGTGATGTCAGGCAAAGCTAGGACTCACCTGCGCTTCTCCAGCTCGTTGTGCACAGACCTGTCAATGCCAGGGAGGATGGGGTGAGGGGGTGTCAGCTACTACCACACCGTCAGTCCCAGGGGCTTAAAATCCACTATAGTTGTCTGCTCCAAACTAGCCCAATGTGGGGATCTTGTGCCGGCCTTGGGCACTGGAATCCCCAGGAGAGAGAGAGACAAATGGGGCCAAAAGCTGGGAGGCCTGCCCAGGTGGTTGTGGGGTCTGAAAGAGGCCACCTACCAGCAGTCAGGAAGGGCTTCCTGGGCAGAGATGACAGTTGAGCTGGGCCAGAAACAAGCTATCCAAAGTGGGTAGTGGAAGGAGAGGCATTAAAATTGGAGGGAATAGCATGTGCAAAGGGCTGACACGAGAGAAGAGGAGGAAGCCTGTGGGAGAAATCGAGTGGAGTGAGATGTGGAGTGTGCTAGTGTGAGTGGAAGAAGGACCCTGAAGTATCCTATTTATAGCTCCTGACACAACAGGGGTGCTCAAGAAATAGTCCCTGAACGAATAGAGGGGAGTGAGGAGATGGCAGGAGAGGTCTGAACTGCCTCCAGAGTGAGGATCTGGCCCAGAAGATGCAAGCAACAAGGAGGAAGTGGGCAAAGGTGAGGCCCGATGAAGGGACCCATCCCCCCTCCTCTCCCCACCGTCCCCAGCACTCCTCACCGCCCACTGTCCAGCGTGCCAGAAGCTTGGGGGGATCGCTTCCTCCTCTTGTTGACTGGGCCCGGACTGCGGTGCGGGCACAGGGACGCGTAGCCATGCTCAGCTTCTGCCAGAGACAGCCCCCGCCCGCTTCAGGCTGGGGCTGGTCCCTGCAGGCGCCCCTGGCAAGGCACGGTCAGGGAAGGGTTTTTGGCGCCAGGGCCATTTTCCCAACCCCACCACCCCGCCAAACTGAGAAAGGGTGCCTCAGGGTTACTGCCTAAGGCCATGCATGCATCCTTCCAGTTGGGAGCCAAGTCTAGTCCAGGCCTGTGTCAGCGAGGTTGCTGCCTGGAGTCTGACCAATGTTTCTTCCTCACCTCTCTCGCGGCGCTCTAGGAACTCGGCCGCCTGCAGCAGGACCTGGATATTGCTGGCCACAGGTTCCATGTCGGAGACAGCTGGTGGCGGGCGGGCCTAAGGTGCTGGCCCGAAGAGCGGCTGCACCACTTTTGTTACAATGTAACTGACACGGTGCAACAAACACAGGGGCCCCGGCCCCGCCTCCGAGACACCCCGCCCCCGGACGGCCCAGTTCTTGGCCCCGCCCCTCTGGAAAGGGACCAGGGAACCGCAGCCCACCTCCACGAGCCAGCCCGGCCCCTCAGACTCCCAGGGCTGCCACGGGCGCTTCCTCCAGGCCCAGTTTTTGAGTGAGTCCCCAGGCTGAATGGGGCCGCATCTTGCCCATTTCGTTCAGCGACCCCACGCCGACTACTTGGAGTATCAGGGCCTCAGTTTCCAGCCCGGAGTTGATAGCGAAGACTCTGCCCCTAGAATGGTAATCCGGGCACCCGTGGTCTCTGGGAGGCCCCAGCTCGACTGCTGCACGTGGGCGCCACGGAGGCGGGGCCAGCGGGCACCTTTGCCCATTGCCTACTGCGGCTTGCTGTCGTCACCTTCAGGGCGGGGCCGGGGAGCTTGTGAGGCACTATTGGCTGCGTTCGGCCCCACCCTCCCCCTCCGCTGGCCTACAAATTCGGGCGGGAAAAGGAGCAGGTTTCAAATTTGAAAACCCGGGCGATTGGGCGGGGTTGGGCGGGAACGGAACTGCAGTGCGCAGGCGCCAGGGGAGGGGGCACGGATCCAGCTCCCAAGGCTTGGGGGTCTGTGCCCTAGCCTGCCTGCCATCTGCCCCTGTAGACCCCTGCTAGGCCTCAGCTTCCTATTGTGGTGAAGGGGAATGGTCTCCTGGCTCCTCCTCCCCCTCATCTGCAGGGAAACTATTGTTGCTAGGAAAATGTCAGTAGGGGGTACCAACTTCACAAACCAGGCCATACTCTGGAAGCAGGCGACCTAGTTTGTAGGGGAGCCCTGGGTTCTGGAGCCGACAAGGTTGGGTTCCTCTCCTGTCCCTGCTGCTTCTCAGCCGTGTGACTGGGAAGTGATCTCGCTCCTGTAAGTTCAGGAAGCCCTGTGACGACAGCACTGTCGCAGGACAAGAGCCCGTGCCCATCTGTGCCCAGTACACTGCAGCTGACTTCTGAGGCCAGGGCAACCAGACGCAGGTTTCTTCCTCCCACTGAGCCCCTGGTTGCCTGAGTTCAGGGCCACTTCTTTAACATGACGTTTTAGCTTTCTAAAGGAGTATATGCAGTGACTTCTAAGGGCAGCACCAGTAGGTGTGCCAAACCTGCGGGAACAGTGACAGTCCTAACCGTGGAGACAGGAAGATGAAAGCAGCTGTTACAGGGTGGAGAATTAAGCCAGGCTGGGGCTGAGTGTGAAATGGAGAGGGAGGAGGAGAGGGAGGATTCTTTTATTAAGAGACAGTCCTGGGGCGCGCCTGGGTGGTTCAGTTGGTTAAGCCTCGGACTTCGGCTCAGGTCATGATCTCGCGGATCCTGAGTTGATCGTGAGTTCGAGCGGCGCGTTGGGCTCTGTGCTGACAGCTCGGGGCCTGGAGCCCGTTTCAGATTCTGTCTGTCTCTCTCTACCCCTCCCCTACTTGCATTCTGTATCTCTCTCAAAAATAAACAAACATTAAAAAAAAAAAAAAAAGAGTCCTGGGAAACACATGATACAAAGCAGTTAGTCCTTGAGGGGAAAAACCTTCGGGTTTCTCTAGGAGTCACTCCTAGAGGAACCACTAACATTCTAGGGCCAAACTACTGCTGGAACTGCCCACCCATTCACCCATCCATTCACTCACAAGGTATTACCAGAGCAGTTACTGGACCCCAGACTCTGTGCTGGTTACTGGAGAATACAAAATGGGCAAAACCAGACAGAGTTCCTGCCTTTGCAGAGCTCACAGGCAAGAGGGATAGGGATCGACATAGTAATCACACAAAAGAGTTACAACTTGGACAGGTCCTCATAGGAAAAGACACAGTGTAAAGGCAAGTTCTTAGAAGCATGTGTGTGTCCTAATCCAGGTGGTCAGAGGTTTTTCTGGGCAAGTGGTGACTAGGTGTAATCTCTGCATAGGAGGTATGTAGAATTCCACACAAAGGAGCAACAGGTACAAAGGCCTGAGGCTGAAAAGACTGCATGCAGACCAAAAGAAGGCCGATGTGGCTAGCATACAGAAAATGAGCATGGTGCAGGCTGACTCCACAGAGGCTGGCAAGGCCCACAGTAGGCTGACTGGTTCTCTAAACCCTCACCCACGGTCAATTATGTCTGAAGAAAGGATGCCACACAAGGCTTGTGAATGAATTTCCAATCTTATTTCACTAACATCAGTACCCATACAGTGCAGGCACAAACCTACTACTCAGACCTCTAGGACCCAGGAGGTCCAGCTTGGAATGGAGGGAAAGATGGCAGGGAGGGATTCTGAAGAAGGAGAGTTCCCAGAAGAAGGTAGCAAGGCACACTTGAAAAACTAGACACTCCAGCTAGAAGTTGTGGGAAGTGACAGAGCAGCTGCAAGGGCACTACAGTGATCACACTGAAGACTAAACTTCATCCTGAAAGTCACGGGTGGGATTCAAGCTAGAAACAGCATGGAGACTAAGGTCAGGGCCACCACCAGGGTGGGGGGGGGGGAGCAGGAAGCAACACCTACCTCTCAGGAAACAGGGCAGGTGGGGAGGATGGGGAGGGATGTGTCATTTCCCTCTATCTGCTTTTAAGTTTTCTCTTGATGATGGTTTTCAGCTGTTGGCTATGGTACACCTGGGTGTGACTTCTTTGTATCTGTCTTAAGAATGTTGTGAGTTTCTGGAAAGTTTTTCAGTCTTTATTTCTTCAAATATTTTTTCCTGCCCTATTTTCTTTCTCTTGATCCCAATTTCATGTATGCTTCCCAGTCTCATAATATATCAATGCTAAGTGATGTTGTTAGTGTGGTCTGGGCTTTTTTTTTTTTTTAACGTTTATTTATTTTTGAGACAGAGAGAGATCGAGCATGAACGGGGGAGGGGCGGAGAGACACAGAATCGGAAGCAGGCTCCAGGCTCCGAGCCATCAGCCCAGAGCCCAACGCGGGGCTCAAACTCACGGACCGTGAGATCGTGACCTGAGTTGAAGTCAGACGCTTACCCGACTGAGCCACCCAGGAACCCCTGGGTTTTTTTTTTTTTTTTAAACATTTTTTAATGTCGGCACAAAAACACTCAGATCAATGGAACAGCCCACAAACATATGGCCAACTAATCTCTGACAAAGCAAGAAATAATATCCAATGGAAGAAAGACAGTCTCTTCAGCAAGTGGTGCTGGGAAAACTGGAACACGACATGCAGAAAAATGAACCTGGACCACTTGCTTACACTATACACAAAAATAAACTCAAAATGGATGAGAGACCTAAATGTGAGACAGGAAGCCATCAAAATCCTCTAGAAGAAAGCAGGCAAAAACCTCTTTGACCTTAGCTGCAGCAACTTCTTACTCAACACATCTCCAGAGGCAAGGGAAACAAAGGCAAAAATGAACTATTGGGACCTCATCAAAATACAAAGCTTCTGCACAGTGAAGGAAACAATCAGCAAAACTAAAAGGCAACCGACAGAATGGGAGCAGATATTTGCAAATGACATAGCAGATAAAGGGTTAGGATCCAAAATCTATAAAGAACTTATCAAACTCAACACCCAAAAAACAAATAATACAGGGAAGAAATGGGCAAAAGACATGAATAGACACTTTTCCAAAAAAGACATCCAGATGGCAAACCAACACATGAAAAGATGCTCAACATCACTCATCATCAGGGAAATACAAATCAAAACCACAATGAGATGCCACCTTACACCTGTCAGAATGGCTAACATTAACAACTCAGGCAACAACAGATGTTGGCGAGGATAAGGAGAAAAAGGATCTCTTTTGCATTGTTGGTGGGAATGCAAGCAGATGCAGCCACTCTAGAAAACAGTATGGAGGTTCCTCAAAAAAATTAAAAATAGAACTACCCTACGATCCAGCAATTGCACTACTAGGTATTTATCCAAGGGATACAGGTATGCTGTTTCGGAGGGACATATGCACCCCAATGTTTATAGCAGCACTATCAACAAAAGCCAAAGCATGGAAAGAGCCCAATGTCCATTGATGGATGAATGGATAAAGAAGATGTGTATACACACACACACACACACACACACACACACACACACACACACACACAATGGAGTATTACTTGGCAATCAAAAAGAATGAAATCTTGCCACTTGCAACTATGTGGATGGAACTAGAGGTATTATGCTAAGCAAAATTAGAGAAAGACAAATATCATATGACTTCACTCATATGAAAACTTTAAGACACATAACAGATGAACATAAGGGAAGGGAAGCAAAAATAATATAAAAACAGGGGGACAAAACATAAGAGACTCTTAAATATGGAGAAGAAACAAAGGGTTACTAGAGGGGTTGTGGGAGGGGGGGATGGGTTAAATGGTAAGAGGCATTAAGGAATCTACTCCTGAAATCACTGTTGCACTGTATGCTAATTTGGATGTAAATTTAAAAAATAAAATTAAAATAAAAACAACAAAGCAAAATAATAACCATCAAAGTTAAACAAACAAACAAAACAAAACGCGTTTTAATGTTTATTTCGGGGGGGGGGGGGTGTGCACACAAGGGGCAGGGTCAGAAACAGGGGGCAGAGAGAGAGAATCCCAAGCAGGCTCTGCACTGGCAGTACAGAGCCCAATGAGGGCCTTGAACTCATGAATTGTGAGATCATGACCTGAGCCGAATTCAACAGTCAGATGCTTAACCAGCTGAGCCATCCAGGCACCCCTCAGGTTTGTTTTTTTTCTTTTAATCTCTCTGCTTCAGTGTGGTAAATTCTATTTATTTGTCTTCAAGTTCACTTATTCTTTCTTCTGTAACATCCAATTTGGTGTTTAGCCCATCCATTGTGGTTTTTATTTTAGCTACTATATTTTTCAGATCTAGAATTTCCATTTGGTCCTTTTTAAAAAGTTTGCTACCATATCCTAAGATATCTCATTACCTTGTGTATTAATTTCCTAGGGCCATAACAAAGTACTATAAAATGAATGGCCTGAAACAACAAGAATGTATTCTCTCACAGTTCTGGAGGTTGAAAGTCCAAAATCCAGGTGTCAGCAGGGTTTGAGGTTCTAAGGGACAATCTGTTCCAGGCCTCCCTCCTCACTTCTGGTGGCTGCCAGCAACTGGCATTCCTTGGCTTGCAAATGCCTCACTTCAATCTCTGCCTCTGTTTTCACAAGGCCCTCTCCTCTGTGTCTCTCTGTATCCGTTTCCCTCTTCTTGTAAGGACACCAGTCACTGGATTAGGGCCCAATACTAGGGCCTCATTTTTAACCTAATTACATCTGTAAAGACTCTATTTCCACATTAGGTCACATTCTGAGGTTCTGGATAGACAAGAATTTTTGAGAAATACTCTTCAACTCATTATACCCCTTCTCTATCCCTATTATTATTCTTTTCCAATTATTTTATATATTTACAATCATTTATGTCCTTATCTGCTAATTCCCGTAACTGGGGTTTTTCTGGTGAAACTTCTGCTGAGTACATTTTCTCTTGATTATAAGACATGAGAAGAAGAAAATATGCTTTATAATTCTGTAATTCTAGAACATAAAAGTGAGGAAAAATAGACTGTAAGTCTATCAAAGTGTGTGTGTTTTATCTATTTTCCTGAGAGACCAAGTCCTTGCCTATCTGACAGAACAAACAGCTTAAGATTCAGATTCCTCTTGAGTAGAGTTTTGTGAGGAATTTAGCTAATTGTAGAGTAAGAGTGAACACAATCTACACAAGACCACGGTCACTTCTTCCACCAACTGCAAGTTGAGGGGGTTCCCAAAACAACTACTGGGGGGACTTGTTAGGATTCACAGAACCCACTTAATGCTATAATACTCACTGTATACACTCTATTATACAGTTTCTTATAGGAAAAGGACACAGAGGAAGACTGGCCAAGGAAAGAAGCTCATGAGTCTGGGGAACTGTGAGATACTATGAGGACTCCCACACCCTCTTCCCATGCAGTCAGAACATGTTATTTTCCCAATATCAATGTGTGACAATACACATAGAGTACTGTGCACTGGGGAGGCTATTCCAAGACTCATTCTCAGTTTTGGGGGCTCCATTACATTGGCATGATTAATTAAGCCCCCATATGGTTGATCTCAAGTCTCCAGTGGACTGCTACCATGTGACCCTAAGCCTCACCTTAAATCACATTGCCATTCCTTGTCTAGCCTAAGCCTCTGGGCAAACAAAGATCATCTTCCAAGAGCTGAGGGCAGAAGACAGAGGCCTCTTCTGTGGTGAAGTTAAATGCCACCCTTGTCTCCAGCCAAGACTCTTACAGCAAAATAATCATACTCCCTAAGATTTGGAGGGGCCAGTGTGGAGGTGGGGATAGATTTAAAGACACTATTATAAAGCCAGTATATACATTTTCATATTTTTGTCTTAATTATTCATCCCCCACCACCATATCTTATGATAAACTAGTTCTAAGCAGAACTATTCAGCTTAGAAATTAGCTGGCGTTGGGGTGCCTGGGTGACTCAGTCGGTTGAGCATCCTACTCTTGATTTTGGCTGAGGTCATGATCTCAGGGTCACAGGATTGAGCCCCATGTCGGGCTCTGCACTGAGGGAGCCTGCTCGGGATTCCCTCTCTCTCTGCTCCTCTTCCTGACTTGCGTGCACACGTGCACACTCTCTTGCTCTCTCTCAAATAAAAATAATAATAAGCAGGAAAAGGCTCTGACAGAAAAATTTAAAAAAAAAGAAGAAGAAAAGAAATTAGCTGACACTGAGGTAAATACAGGGCTTTCTTAGGCCATTTTCCATCTGTGTTACTTCCTGGGGAGGCTTTAATTCAATTTCTGAATACATCTATCAGTATCAGTACTGTAATAAGCCCAGTGATACACCCTATCAAGTGTGCTGGCACATTACTAGAGTCCCACTCAGGCATTAACAATTGATCTAGTCCATCATCACACTGTGTGACTGCAATGTCCCCCAGAGTGATACCATTCAGGTTTGCAGACTCCCATTCAATTTTTTTTAGGTCCCAAAAGCAAGAGTGGTCTTACAGCAACATGCATCTCCACCATTTCAGGCACCTGGTGTAACTGGGTTGAGAGACAACAACATCCAACTTTGAGCCTCTCCCCAAGTGCCAATGCCATCCTGCATTTCCCTCACTGCATAAGCCACTCATTCACTCCTTTACCCCCAGCTACCATTCCTCCTCTTCTCCATTGACCGCCTAACTTTTCTACCTTTGGAAGGGGTATTAGGTTTGGCCACTGCTGGTCCAGGTTGCCAGGAGAAATATTAGTCTAGCATACGCCCCCCCCCCCCTTCAGGCCTCTTCCATGTCGGGGCGGGGGTGGGCGGAAGGTTGGAGTTAACAGGTACAGAACTAAGGTGAACCTGTCTAGACCACCACTCGGCAATACAGCTGCATTCAGTGGCAGCCCCAATTTTGCCAGATGCGGTGAAGGCAAAACCTACCCCATCAGACCCTTAGCAATTCTGCCATAAAGGTTTAAAGGTATAGTTTCTTACTTAGGGATCCCCCTGCTTCTGGCACCTGCAGTTGCAGGCCTGGTCCTGGGACCAACTGTATCAGGTAGGACAAAGGAAGTTGAGATGATGTGGGAAAAATTAAAAAGTACAGTGATCCCAGCATTCTTCCCATTCCCTCTTCTCCAAATCCGTCCCCAAAAGCAGAAGAATCTCTCTAGTGGGGACCCTCCCTTGGCCTCATGTTGAGTGTGAGCACACACTCATGGAGGTGTGTAAGCCAGTCCTTCATGCCTTTATTTCCCTGTTTTAGACAAAAAAAAAAAAAAAAAAGTTTCAGCTGCCTGTTCCAATTTTTCAACAAACCATTCCTCTGAAACTTACATCCCTCTGTCTACTGTTGGACATTATGGGCTGTAAAATGTGTTCCTTGGAGGATATATGATCTGACAGTCCATATAGTTCTCATGTCTTCTGTTCCAGTCCTTTTATTGCATGCTGAGCACTTACGTCTACCACGGAATAGGCTAAGCCAAGAACAGAGTAACTGTCTGTTCCTGTCACAATCCATTTGTACCACCCCCACCCCCAGGTTTACTGGCACCAGTCTGATTTGCCAGATACGTGGTGGCTACTGCCTGTAAGTCAATAAAAATGCAAACATAGGGGCTTTTATCTTTGTTCGATTCTTCCATAATTGCTAGAAAAACAGCATACAACTCAGCCCAATGAACTGATTTGTTTTGACACTCTCCATCAGAGTAGTGGGCTTCTAAACAGGAAGCTGTCCATTTACCATGGAACTGCCCTCCAGAAACCAAGCAACTCTTTGTTGGTCAATGGAGAGCTTTTCATAGGGTGCTTCCTGAGCAGCCATAGGATCCAGCAGCTACTAAGATGGTTCCAGAATCAACCATAGGGAAAAAGAGGCTCCCTACTCATGAGTACTTCCTCTCATTCTCCTGGTGGCCTGTTCCTATATAAACCATTTCCATTTTATGATGGAATACTTCTGGGCATTACCCTCCCCATTAAAGTACTTCCTCAACGTCACCAGAGGCATTGTGGGTAGTTCAGGTTTCAAAGTTATTTGATGTCCTTTAGTCACAGGAAAAATCTCAAAGTCCAATAGTAACTATCTCTCAAATGGGAATTTTTCTGGTCCCAAATCCCAGCAATTGCCACTAGGTGGCACTCACAGGCTTTTGCCATAAGTTCCAGTAGGCTCCATATGGGGCTGTGTTACAGCAAATTAACAACCAGAATGGGCTTGTGCAATTTCATGGATTCCCATTTAGCATGTCCAATCAATATTGGTGGAAGGGCAGATTTCCATGCCATCTGTTATACAGCACAGGCATAGTAGATTTAGTATAATTGTTAAAGGCCCTAGGATTTTTGAAATAGTTTTTAAAAAGTGGTAAGAAATGGTGTTAAAAAAAAAAAAAAAAAAAAAAACACACTGGCTCGTACTTAAAGTCACCACCTGTACTAGCCTGTCCCTTGCAACTTTGAAGCCAGGCACTGACTGCTCCTCTCTAGCTATGAAAGTCCTATATAGCATCTTCTTCCAATATAAGGCTGCTTGTTTGGTGTACATGGAAAATGCTGTGTAGTGTAGCCACCTTCATGAATTATCTTGGCTACATCTTCTGGATAACTCGCAGCTTCTCCATCAGCACCTGCTGCCTCATCTTACACTTTCATGTTATGCAGATGGTTTATTTCCTTAAACCTCTGCCAGCTTCAAACTTCTCTTCTGCAGCTTTCTCACCTCTCAACCATCACAGAGTTGAAGAGAGTCAGGGACTTGCTCTCAATTAGGCTTTGGCTTCAGGGAATGTTGTGGCTGGTTTGATCTTCTATCCAGACCACTCAAATTTTCTCCCTATCAGCAATTAGGTTGTTTCACTTTCTTATCATTCATGTGTTCACTGGAGTAGCACTTTCAATTTCCTTCAATTTCACTTTCCCTTTGCATGCACAACTTGACTGCTCAGCACAAGAGGCCTGACTTTCAGCATGCCTTCACTGAGCTTAATCATTTCTAGCTTTTGATTTAAAGTGAGAGACCATGAGACTCTTCCTTTCACTTAAACACTCAGAGGTCACTGTTGAGTTATTAATTTGCCTAATTTCAATATTGTTGTGTCTCTGGGAACAGGAAGGCCCAAGGAGAGGGGGAGAGCAGGGGCAAAGACCAGCTGGTTGAGCAGTCAGAACACACACAACATGTATCAATTAAGTTCACCCTCTTACAAGAGCGAAGTCCTTGGTGCTGCAAAAACAATGGTAACATCAAAGAGCCATGACCACAAATCACCATAAACAATATAATGATAATGAAAAAATTTGAAATATTGCAAGAATTACCAAAATGTGACACAGAGACAGAAAGTGAGCAAACACTACTTTGAAAAATGGCACCAACATTGTGCCATGGCTCTACACAGGGTTGCCACAAACCTTCAATTTCTAAAAAACTCAGTATCTGCAAAGCACAATAAAGTGAAGCACAATAAAACGAGGCATGCCTATACAAACTCAACCCCAACAACACTGTTCCTTGGAGAAGCCAAGAAAATGGCAGGGAACCAAGAAGTCCACCAGTGAGGTGAAAATCTTCACCGTGGTTTTGAATTTATATAATTATTTGATGTGCAGTGCTATTTGGCATGCTTTCTCTACAGAGGTGAAGCAAGGGTTGTTCTGTTCCATGGAGAGACTTCCTTGGGTAGTTGACAAATTTGACCCTGGCACTGAGGCCAGGTATTGGTAAAACCCCAAGGGTCATAGTTTTTTACAACTACTATCCTGCCAGAAGTATTTGGGTTTTTTTAGACAGCGAGCGAGCATGAGTGGGGGAGGGGGCAGAGGGAGAAAGGGAGAGAGAGGATCTCTCACAGGGGCTCTATGCTCAGCACAGAGTCCAACGTGGGGCTTGATCTTATGACCCTGGGATCGTGACCTGAGCCAAAATCAAGGGTCAGACGCTCGACCAACTGAGCCACCCAGGTGCCGCATGCCAGAAGTATTTGTAAGGTCCTTTTGAGTTCCTCCGGTTTGCGTTCAGGAACTAAGGGCTATCACACCAGCTGCTACCAGGTTTCACAGAATCTTTAACTGGACAGGCGTCGTCTTTCTTGAGATCCCCAACTTTGCCAATGTGCCTGGCTTGCCAGAAAATGATCTCCTTACTACCCATAGGCTTGAACTTCATGAAGGACCATCAAACAAGCAACAGACCGGCTCCCTGGAGCACTTCACAAGCACCTTCTCCACAGGTGCTCAGAGAGTGCCGACCAGCCCTGAGTGAGGCACAGTTGGCACTGGTGTGGTCACAAGTCCAGCTTATCTAGCGACACCCTGGTAGGAAGGAGGGTGAACTCTGAGCCTATGCAAAGAGTTACAGTGCCAGGGAAAGTAAAGCTGCTTGTCTGGCAGTTCCTCAAAAAGGTAAACACAGAATTACCATATGACTCAGCAATTCTACTCTTGGGTCTATCCGAAAGAACCGAAAGCGGGGACTCAAACATACACTAGCCAAAAGGTACAAGCAACCCAAGTGTCCATCAGCAGATGAATAAAATGTGGTATATCCATACAATGCAATATCGTTCGGCCATACTATTCTGATACACGTTAACCTTGATGACACTGAAACCCTAACCTTGAAAACATATACTAAGTGAAAGAAGCCAGACACAAAAGGACAAATAATTACATGACTGAACTAACATATGAGGTATCTAGAACAGGCAAATTCAGACAAGAGTAGAACAGAAGTTACCAGGGGCTGTGGGAGGAGGCAATGGGTTTTAGTGTTTAATGAGGAGAATATCAGTTGGGGAAGATGAAAAAGTTCTGGACATGGATGGCGGTGATGGTTGCACAACACTGTGAATATACTTAATGTCACCGAGCTTACACTTAAAAGTGATCATGTACATAGGGGCACCTGGCTGGCTTGGTCGGTAGAGCATGCAACTGTTAACCTCGAGGTCATGAGTTGGAGCCCCACACTGGGTACAGAGATTACTTAAGTACTTTTTTAAAATACAATTTACACTGGGGTGCCTGGGTGGCTCAGTCAGTTAAGCATCCAACTTCGGCCTAGGTCATGATCTCGCCATTCCCGAGCCCCTCGTTGAGCTCTGTGCTGACAGCTCAGAGCCTGGAGCTTGTTTCAGATTCTGTGTCTCCCTCTCTCTTTCTTCTCCCCTGCCACTCACCCTCTGCCTTGCTCTCTTAAAAACAAATTAACGTCTTTAAAAAATACAATTTAAGCAGTTTGCTTAACATTTGACCACCACTGGGACGCCTCAGGGCCCCAGTTGACTGAGCATGGACTCTTGATTCCAGCTCAGGTCAGGATCCTACAGAGCCCCATGTCGGACTCCCCGTGAACATGGAAACTGCTTAAAATTCCCTCTCTCTGTCTCCCTCCCTCCCTCCCTCCCTCCCTCCTCTGCCACTCTCCCCAGCTAACACTCTCTAAAATAAAAAAATAAAAATAAGTTTTAAAAAAATCATTAACATTTGGGGCACCTGGGTGGCTCAGTCGGTTAAGCATCCAACTTCAGCTCAGGTCATGATCTCATGGTTTGTGAGTTCAAGCCCCACGTCAGGCTCTGTGCTGACAGTTCAGAGCCTGGAGACTGTCTTCAGATTCTGTGTCTCCCTCTCTCTCTGCCCCCTCCCCTGCTCATGCTGTCTCTCTCTTTCCCTTCCTCTCAAAAATAAATAAAACATTTAAAAAAATCATTAACATTTGACCTCTATTTTGGGTAGTTTTACAGATGAGGCAGGTCAATATGTCCTTTTTTCAAAGAATCATCATCTTATCAAGATCTTCTGGTGATTTGCTAGCCTATAATCTATATGATCTCTCAGGGGATATTTTTCCTTAATACTAATGATTTAATTTAGTTGGAACAAGATATCAAAGAGGGCTTCATTTCATTTTGTACAAGTATGGCTTGTACGATTAGAGAGAGAGAAAGAAAGGATTAGAGTTAGATCAAGAAAAACATCAAGCACTTCTTCATATACCTCTCAGGAAAAAAACAACATTAAAAAATACCAACTCTGTATGTTATGCATAAATTAAAAGTTACTTAAAATAACAGTGCTCAAAAACAAATCACCTCAGTTGAGTTTTAGTATATGTGCTGCCAAAGCGAGCACAGCCTCAATCAGTTTTTATCAATCACACAAACCACACAAAGGAAGAGTGTGAGGTATTTGGACAACCAAATAAAGCTGATCTAATAAAGATACATCAAATTCTACCTCTGAAGACTACACAGTTCAAACCACAAGCCCTACCTACAGAAATTGACTACTTTTCACAACACAAAGAAAAAGCTCAACTGAATAATGCCAGCATATAGACCAGACCTCAATGGAAGACATGTGCCCTTATGTCTCTCTCCAAAAAACCCATTATTAGAAAAAAGAACACACAAATGGTCTGTTCAGACCCCACAATTTTGAGAGAAATTTCTACAGGTCAGATACATATGGACAGAAAAGCTTAAGCAGAAAAAGCAACAACAAAAACAAAAAACAAAAACAAAAAAACACCCACAACACCCCACATCTACAGGATGAGACTATTCAGAGGGTAAGCACCATGCCTGAAAGAATAAATGGGAAGTGACTCCATTAGATAGCACTCAAGGAAACAAGAACTAAAATAAGACACTGTTTTCCATCTCTGTGGTCTGGGGAAGCGGGTATGTGATCTGCCCTACAAATGGTGGGTGTGCTGATCCAGGGGCAGACCAGAGGAAGTCAGGCCTCAAACACTCCGGGGCAATAGAGGGCATGGCACCGGAAGACTCTGGGAGAATACCAACTAGATCTGAGAGATGGTACCTCTGTTGGTGCAGATAAAAAGGCACAGGCCACAAGTTGATCAGAAATGGGAAAATCGTCAGAAATGCAGGCAGGCTTCCTGCCCCTGCACACCTGGGGGCTCAGAGGAGAGCCAGACAAGCCACAGGTTGAGCAGGAGTGCAGCTGAATAAAATGCAGGTTTTCTTAGTCAAGGTGCTTGAGAGAACAGCAGAACTGTAAATACTTTGAAAACCTAGCTATTTCTTTTCTTTCAAATAGGGCTTGAACCTTTCTGAGTGAAGAATTAGGTCCCACTGGGTAATGTAAATTACGGTTAACTAGGTTTAAAAAAAATCAATTTCCAGAGACTCTTCGGAATCCCCAGAATGGTTTCGGGAAATTGGTATTTTCATTAAATAACTGAAATCTCTCATGCACCAGTTAGAAACTGAGTTAGGTGAGGGTAAAAGGCCAACCCATGTATTAACCAAGCAGAGATTTGTTTTTCTCTCATGTTAATGAAGTGTTCAGCATCAGGAGTGCAGGCTGATAGGAGGGCTGCAGACCGGCAGCTCCTGCCTTCTGCTTGCCCATCCTTAGCATGAGAAGTCTGTCCCAAAGTTCACCTCATAGTCTGAGAGGGCCACTGCACTTCTGAACATCAGCTGGACACTCCAGCAAGGAGGAGGGGTAGGGCAGAAGGGTGTGCTTCAGGCTGAACCAGCCCTTTCAAAGAACTTTCTAGAAGTGCCACCTGATGACTATTAACTTCTAACCAACATCAGCGAGACAGCTGGAAAAGGCCACCCCAAATTAAATCTGGATTTGTCAGTGTGCACATAGGATTCCCCTCAAGTGCTTATTAAAAATGCATATTCCTAGGGCACCTGGGTGGCTCAGTCACTTAAGTGTCTGACATTGGCTCAGGTCATGGTGTCATGGTTCATGAGTTCAAGCCCCACATCCAGTTCTGTGCAGTGAGGAGCCTGCTTCAGATTCTGTGTCTCTGTCTCCCTCGATCTCTGCCCCTCCCCCACTCACACGCACGCACTCTCTCTCAAAAATAAGTATTTTTTTAAAAATGAATATTCCGTGGCGCCTGGGTGGCTCAGTCAGTTAAGGGCCCGACTTCAGCTCAAGCCATGATCTCACAGTTCCTGAGTTTGAACCCCACGTCAGGCTCAGAGCCTGAGGCCTGCTTCGGATTCTGTGTCTCCCTCTCTCTCTGCCCCTCCCTCTCTTTCTCTCAAAAATAAACAAACGTTTAAAAAAATGTATATTCCCATGCTCCACTACCAGCAGTCTGGTGACTCACAGACCCCATCCTGAGAATCATGGTCTAATTATGCCAGTCATTTGGATGTCTGCATCCCATCTTCCTGAGACTAGAAAGGGCAATGCTCATGTTTTTCAAAGACCTAGGCTTCAACACCCAACACTCTGAAGAATTCACCTAGTTATAAGGTGCACAGCATGTCTGTTGTATATTAAAGTAGGTCCAGTAGGTCAGGAGCCACTGACCCTAATTATACAAACCTGTGGCCTTGTATGTGTAGGGACTGCCCTTCCCTTGCCTGCCAGAGTGGGAAGAGGTGGGTACCTTATCCCCAAGGGTCAGTTAATGGAGGAAGGCATGTATGCTCTTAGTCCAAATGTCATAAATGTGGACTGCAGAGTCAACATGAGGTATTTACTGGCTAAAGGCTCACATCTATAGTGGGAAATGCCTACTTTCCAACAACCAGATGACCGAAAACACAAGACCACAGGATGATCAAGGGCGAGACCACTTGAATGCCCTTTCCCCTCCTCTACCTCCAACGGAAGTTCAGAAAGAGAAATTAAGAGATGGCGAGGAATGTATGTGGTCCAATCATCTTCTGCTGCATAAAGGGCTACCCTGAAGCCTAGTGGTGTAAAACAACAATCATTTTTATGCTCACGGGTTCTGTGGGCTGGGAATTTGAAAAAAGCATGGAAATGTGAACTCATCTCCACTCCATGACATCTGGGCTTCTGTTGGGATGACTTGAACAGCTGATGCAGGAGCCTAGATGGCTCCTTCCTTGCACATCTGGCACCTGGGCCCCAGTGGCCAAGGATGGACACCAGCTGGAACTGTCAGCTGGAGTGCCTTCACAGGGCTCCCTGGCAGGGGACTTCAGGTGGTGGGGTTTCTTACATGGTGGCTGGAGCTCCAAGGGCCAGTGTCCCTGCCAACCTGGAGAAGCTGCCTGACAGCTCTGGTTTTGCCACAAAACCAAAAAAAAAAAAAAAAAAAAAAAAAGACACAGGACACAAGAATCACAGAGCAAGGAGACTAGAAAAGCAAGTAATTGCATATTTTAAAACATTAAAACCAATTCTGGAACCAAAATCCCAAGTAATTTCTGTCGGCTTCCTGTTCTGCCCTCCCAGGTGGCAGTGATGCCACACAACTTGAAATTGCTCTCGCAGGCAGAGTGAATCTTGGTTCAGGAGTCCAGAGATCTGGAGATGTCAGCCAAGCAGTGGTGCCCAAGGAGGTCAGCTGAGACCATGAGGATGCGCCACTGCACTGGCACGTGACTCAAGTCCCCCAGCTTATTCTGTATCAGTCACTTCCACCACATGACTCCACATCAGCCAAGGGTTTGCCCATATCCCTTCTAACATTCTCCCTCCACAGGATCCCACTCCCTTCTAAATTTACCAACTTACTCATTTCAAGTCTTCCCTCCTTCTACATAATAGATTCTCCCTCTGGTCGCCAATCCCCACTTGCATGAGCCAGGATTAGGTTCAGCTTTGATTTAAAGAAAACCCAACACAATACATGCACAGAAGTGGGTTTCTCTCTGTATGAATACCATCTGCAGTGGTGGCCAATCCAGGGTCCTTGGCGTCCACCCTCCAGATGGTCTCCCACCCAGCAGCCTGCTGCCTGCAGGTTATTCACCCACCATCTCTAAGCCTCAAGCCTGCCTTCCTATACTGTTGTGTGATTCTGGGTCTGGAACTCTGCACCGTTTCCCAGGCTCCCTAATCAGCTGGCCTCCTGCTGAGTTCTGCTACTGGGAGGAGGTATTAGATGGAAGAGGAAGCAGGAAAACGGGACTTGCTATCTTCCAAGGCCAGCAGCAGGTGCCAGAGGGCTCCTGCCTCCAGCACTCCCAGCACCAGAAACTTGCCCTGCAGTCTGAGAAAGCCCAGCTGCCCCAGGCTCCCTCCCCACCAATGCTGTGGCTCCCTTGCAAGTCCAAGTAACCACCAGCTTCCATATGCTCACAGGTTTCAGCACCAACCACAGGGCCCTCCAAGCTCCAGGGTTCTGGTAACATCACCTCTTCTGTTTGATACCTCTGGGAGGTATCTGTTTCCCACACTGAATTTCTGGTGTATCTCAGGGCCCCTTTTTGTTCTTTCAGCCTTCCCACACCCCCATGACCAACCCCCTATATTAAGTGCCCTCTGTCTGAAATACTTAGTGTGGCATATTGTCCAGACTGGATCCTGGATCATACAATCTATGTTCTCAGCCAGAGTTTGCACTCCACAGAGGCAGGACCTGTACTTCTGCATCCCTTGCCTATTGCCTAGTACATACTAGTTTATTAACAAAGACTTGTTGAATTAATTAGCCTTTATTCCATGATGGAACTAAAGTCGGAAATCAAAATAAAGCATGATAAAACAATGGGCCGGGTGCCTGGGTGGCTCAGTTGGTTAAGTGTCGGACTTGGGCTCAGGTCATGATCTCACAGTTCATGGGTTCAAGCCCCATGTACAGCTCTGTGCTGACAGCTTGGAGCCTGGGGCGTGGAGCCTGCTTCGGATTCTGTCTCCCTCTCTCTGCCCCTCCCCTACTGGCACTCTGTCTCTCTCTCAAAAATAAACATTGAAAAAAAAAAGCCCACGGGCAAGATCTTAGTGCACATACACAATGCCAGTATTATTGACTGAAGTCAAGCAATGCCAAATAATGATCATAAGATTCTTACAATGCTACTCTTTTGAAAACAAAAGTAAAAAATAAACTATTGGGACTACACCAAAATAGAAATACTTTGTACAGTGGTTAAAAGACATCAACAAAATTAAAAAGCAACTTATTGAATGGGAGGAGATACCTGGAAACAATCTATCCAATAAGCAGCTAATATTCAAAACATATAAAGTTGTACAACTCAACACCAAAAACACAAATAATTCAACTAAAATGTGGGCAGAGGACCTGAAGAGACTCTTTTCCAAAGAAGACAGATGGTCAACAGACATAAATTGATGCTCAACATCACAATCACCAGGGAAATGCACATCAAAACCACAATGAGATAGGATCTTACACCTATCAGAATGGCCGGAATCAAAAAGACAAGAAATAAGTGTATGTGAGGATGAGGGGGGAAAAAAGGAACCCTCAAACAACTATTGGTAGGTGTGTAAACTGATGCAGCCACTGTGGAAAACCATATGAAGTTCCTTAAAAAATTAAATATAGAGGGGTACCTGGGTGGCTCAGTCAGTTGAGCATCCGACTTCGGCTCAGGTCATAATCTCACAGTTTGTGGGCTTGAGCCCCGCATCAGGCTCTGTGCTGACAGCTCAGAGCCTGGAGCCTGCTTCAGATTCTGTGTCTCCTTTCTCTGCCCCTGCCCTGCTCACACTCTCTCTCAAAAATAAACATTAAAAAAAATTTTTTAATAAAAAAAATTAAATACAGAAATACAATATGATCCAGTAATTCTACTACTGGGTATTTACCCAAAGAAAACAAAAACAGTAATTCGAAAAAATATATGCACCCCTATTCATTGCAGCATTTACAACAGCCAAGGTACAGGGGCAACCCAAGTGTCCCACTGATAAATAAATGGATAAAGATGTAGTATACACACACAGTGGAATATTCCTCAGCCATATAAAAAAAAAAAATGAACTCTTGCCATTTGCGACAACATGAATGGACCCAGTGGGTATTATGCTAAGTGAAATAAATCAGAGAAAGACAAATACCATATGACTTCTTTAATATGTGAAAACTGAAACCAACAAAACAAAGAAGATCCAGATATACAGAGAACTGATGGTTGTCAGAGGGGAGGGATGGGCAAAATGGGTGAAGGGGAGTGGGAGATACAGGCTTCCAGTTATGGCATGAATAAGTCACAAGGATAAAGAGTACAGCATAGGGAATATAGTCAATGGTATTAAAATAGCGTTGCCTGGTGACAGATGGCAGCTATACTTGTGGTAAGCACAGCATAACAGCGCTGCCAATTTCTTATGTTGTACACCTGAAATTAATGTAATATTGTGTGCCAATACTGCAGTTAAACAAAAAAAAAAAGCTGTTTCTGATTATGTAAAGTTAATGTTTCTTGAAATATCATACATGGAAAGAGAGGCACCTGCGTGGTTCAGTCAGTTGAGTGACTGACTTCACTCAGGTCATGATCTCACGGTTCCTGAGTTCGAGCCCCGCATTCGGCTCTGTGCTGACAGTGTGTGGGACCCCAGGGTCTGCTTTGGATTCTGTGTCTCCCTCTCTCTCTGCCCCTCCCCTGATGGCTGTCTTTGCTCTCTCAAAAATAAACATAAAAAAAGGAAATATTATATATGGAAAGATACACAAATCTTAAGCTCAATGAATTTTCATTCCGTTTCCCATAGATTGTTAGCCAAATGCAGGTCTTTCTCCATCTTCATCTGACTCCCTGTATCCGTTTTCCCTAATTTTGTTCCCCTTAATCATTGTTGCAGGTTGAGTTGTGTTCCTCCAAAAAGCTATGCTGAGTCCTCACCCCAGTAACTCAGAAAATGACTATATTTGGAAAGAGGCTCTATGTAGATCAAGTTCAGATGAGGTCACAGGGATGGCTTATCCAATGTGACTGGTATGCTAACAAAAAGGGGAAATCTGGAGACAGAAGGAAGACAATGTGAAGACTGCCATGCAATGATGTTGTCAAAGACAAGAGTGACAGGTCTACAAGCCAAAGAATGCCAAGTATTACAGAGAATCTCCAGAATTTAGGAAGAGGTAAGGATGGATTCTCCCTTAGAGCCATCAGAGGAAACATGGCCCTGCAAGCACCTTGATTTCAGACTTCCAGCCTCCAGACTGTGAGACAATAAACTTCTGTCATTTAAAGCCACCAGTCTGTGGTACATAGTTACGGCAGCTACAAGAAACAAATGTAAGTACTAACATGGCATATGTTATACTTAGTACATACTTTAAACTTACTTTATACTATAAATATTTATTTCACCTGATTTCCCCATCAGACTGTAAGTTCCATGGGGGACTGTAGTTCCTTTTGCTGTCGTGTCCCAGGGCCTACAACAGTGTGTGGCATTGAGTGGGCACGTCAATATTACCTGCAGAGAAGACCCCTACAGGTTAGAAAACTTGACATATACACGGCAGGGGAGAGGGCTATTCTTAGTCTCAAATAACAGAAAACATGACTCATGGTAGTTTGAGCAAATACAAATTTATTTATTTTACATAAAAGCCCAGCAGTCCAGGGCTGCAGCAGCCCTGGATGTCCTGAGGACACATGCTCCACCCAGCTCTGGTGCTCACTACTGCCCCCATGGTCACAGGAGGCTTTTGCACCTCTGGGGGTCACCCCCACTGTCCAGCAGGAGGAGGATGGGCAAACAGCCACGCCAGCTGCCATCTGGCGCTTTTTACCGAGAGTCCCCTCGGCAGGCACAGCTCTCACAGAGCCACCCTAGCTAAGAAGCTGGAGAATTTAGCTAAACATCTGGCCTTCCAGCCATGAAACAGGAGGAAGACGAGGGAGCGGTGTCTGGAGCACTTGATTCAGCAGCGCTGTGGCTTGTGTGGAAGAATGAATGTCAGGAAATGTTTGACAACTGGCTATACATAGTGGGAAAACCAGATCCCTACATCATACTCCACACAAAAGTCAATTCCATGGAGATTATAAACTAAGTCTGAACAAAATTTTCAGACTTTTGGGGGAAAAATATTTGGAAAAGATTAGTAATTGACATTAAAATATAGACAGTAAATCATATGACATTAGAAAATCAAAAGACACACATGCTGAGAGGTAATCCGCAAAAGCACATACCTGAAGATCCCATGAGAATGGGCATGTAACCACAAGAAAAAGGTGAGGGGCAAAAAAATTACACCACTATGGACGGATCCTTGAGGATACAAAAATCCTCAACCTGATTAGTTAAGAAATGCAAATTAAAACTTTTATACCTATCAGATCATCAATAAGTAAACATTGATAATATCAAGTGCTAAGAAATGGGCAGGGGGCATCTCAGTCACCAAGGTGGGAGCAGAATGAATACAACCCACAAGACCAATCTGACAACCAGTAAGACTGGAACGTACATAAGCTACAAGTAAGTTACAACCCGGCAGTTCCTCACACTTGTGCATGGATGGAGATGGGCTCCAGAACATTTAGAGCAGCATTTTAAGAGCAAAAACCTGGAAACCATCCAAACATCCAGCAGTGGCCAAATGGAGAAACTGGAGTCCACTCATGCCACATCTTGAGCTACATCTAATGCAAAGATTCACAAACAGTGCTGAATTTTAAGAGCTGAGGAATATGTCTGTGTACCATTTGTAATTTTTTAGAATGCAAAACGCTACTATGCGTTTAGGGATACATATCTCTACAGTAACATTTTTAAGAAACATAAAACAAAATCAGGGGCACCTGGGTGGCTCAGTTGGTTGAGCATTGGACTTCAGCTCAGGTCATGATCTCACGGTTCATGAGTTCAAGCCCCATACTGGGCTCACTGCTGTCAGCTTCAGATCCTCTGTCCCCCTCTCTCACTGTCCCTTCCCCACTTGCACTCTCTCTCTCAAAAATAAATTTAAAGTTAAAGAAAGAAAGAAACATAAAAAAATCAGAATCCGCAGCAATTACCTCCAAGGGGGGGGGGGGCACCTATTTTGGGCAGGGGACAAAGAAGGGTGCAAATGCATCAGCCATGTTTCATTTCTCATGCTGTACAACAGGTGCAGTGATATACATTTATATCTAACTTCTATATGATGAAATAACTCTGTTTTTAAACTCACGTGACAGGGCACCTAGGTGGCTCAGTCGGTTGAGCATCCGACTTTGGCTTGGGTCATGATTGTAGTTTATGAGTTCGAGCCCCACAGTGGGCTCACTGTGCTGAAGCTGCTGTCAGGGTGGAGTCTGACTTGGATCCTCTGGCCCCCTTTCCTGCCCCTCACCCCCCTCAAAAATAAACATTTAAAAATAATAAATGCATGTGGCAAAAATGTAGATTACAGTAGCATGAACCCACATATATGAAAAAGCAGATGTGAGAACACAAATCTAACCTTCTAGGAAAGCACCTCCAGGTTTGAACTTTGAAAGGGATGCAAACAAGCCGCTGACCGCCAAGAACAGACCAGGACCACTTCAAGATCAGCCTTCAAATCACTAGCCTACACCTGCCACTTCTCAAGCCTATATGCTCATCTGAACCACCCAACGTGGTTGTTTTCAAACTGCCCCTGCCCACACCCCACCTACTTCTTAAACCCAAACTGTAGAGCACAGAGGACTGAGTTTCATTCTCCAGATGTCTCCAACATGCAGCCAAAGGCAAGAGCCATACAGGACAGGATGCCAATTTGCCTAATAATTCAGGAATTCGGGGAAGGCCAAGATAGGGCCAAAATTAAAGGCCAAATATGGAGAGTGTAGTGCAGATTATGGTGCTTGTAGCAGCCACAGAGAGTTCCAGATTCCAGGCCTCAGTCATTCATGTCAGTACAGACATGGCACTCGCCAAGGAAGAAGATGCTCAGTGAGTCAGGAGCCACCCAGCCTAGCAGATTTTTGATGTCCAAGTGGGTTAAGTGTTGTGGAGAGAAATGAGTTAATACGTGTCAACTGCTCAGAACCACGCCTGGGATATAGTAAGCACTCAAAGTTAGCTACTTTTCAAGTAAAGAAATTGTTCTGGGGAAAGTGCTCAATAAAATATTTCTTTCAATAAGGAAGATCATGTTTTCTCTTACAGCTTCATGAACAGGCTCCCAGCCCCATGAGAAGAAAACACAGCTCAGAATTCTCTGTCACTGTGAATTTATAAACAATCTCTTGACATCTCACCTGCCAAAAGACGGGTCCTATGTGTACACAGGACACATCGAGAGGGATAAGAGACCATGAACAGTAGATCAATGAAGAGCTCAGGGGAGTGAGGGTGAAAGACTGACAGGAATATATGTTCTTACTCTTTACCACATCTACTTCTATCCACTTTTTATAAGAATCTCATCAAGAATGTTAATTATAAGAAGCCTGGTTACAACAGGGAGACAGGTTGCTCTGTTTTTAAAATGGAGAGTTGGGGCGCCTGGGTGGCTCAGATGGTTGAGCATCCAACTTCTGCTCAGGTCATGGTCTCACAGTCTGTGGGTTCGAACCCTGCGTCAGGCCCTGTGCTGACAGTTCAGAGACAGGAGTCTGTTTAGGCTTCTGTGTCTCCCTCTCTCTCTGCCCCTCCCCCAAATAAACATAAAAAAAATTTTTTTTTTTTTTAAAGATGGAGACTCAAATGTCATTTAAGTGGAAGATGCTGGGGGCACCTGGGTGGCTCAGTTGGTTGGGCGTCCGACTTTGGCACAGGTCATGATCTCCCAGTCCGCGAGTTCGAGCCCCGCATTGGGCTCTGTGCTGACAGCTCAGAGCCAGGAGTCTGTTTTGGATTCTATGTCTTCCTCGCTCTCTACCCCTCCCCCACTCAAGCTTGCTCTCTCTCTCTCTCTCTCTCTCTCTCTCAAAAATAAATAAAACATTTAAAAAAAAAAAGTGCAAGATGCTGAAGATGGCTCCGGAATGGATGGGGACACACTGTTCCATGGCGGGGTCAGGAGCACCGAAGAACAGTCTGGAGAGCAGAGGCAGGCCATGGCCAGCACAGACAGACCCAAGAAAGCTGCCAGATGATGGTACTTTCCTTTTAGCTGCCGGCTTTCTTCCACTCCCTGTGCCATCTTTCTCCCCTCGAGGCACCCCAAAGGGAATACCATTACCGACCCCAACCTGTCCTTCTGTACCCACAAATCCCTTCCAGATCTTCCTGAAGCCCCCCTTAGCCCGAGTTCCCTAGAGTTCACTTGCACTTAGGTCCCACCCTCTGTGTGGTACCCTACATCTTCCCCTGCCCAGAGTGAGAGGCTCAGAGAACGTGGAAGATGGCACAAGGCCCCATCCCCATGACCTCATTTGCTATGTGACACTGGGCAAGTTTCGCTTGACCTCCCAGAGCTGTGCTTCCCCATCTGGGAACAGGGAGCACAGCACTTGCCTCCTGGGGCTGTGTGGCAAGGCCGAGGGGAGGAGGCTGAGAACTGTAAAGCACTGGCCACCTGGAAGTTACTTGAAGGAAAAGAAAAGCAAGCCCCTTAGGACAGTCACACAGCTGAGGTTGGTTATTTCACTTTATTTAGCAAACGGTCACACTCTGAGTCCCACCAAATTGCTCCTCCAGCCTCACTCGAGGCTCTGCCTTGGGAAGAAGCTCAGAGGGTGACCAGAAAGGCCCAGGTTTCCCAGTCAGCCTCCTTTTCCACCAACACACACCGCACAGAACAAAATCACTGCTTGCATCGTCAGACACTCACCACAATGTGGTTGGGGGGCCCTCCAGTGTTCAAGAGCCACCTGCCAGGGCCCAGCTCCAGGCAGACTCCTCCCTGCTCCTGAGATGGGGGAGGACCTCTGCCCCAGGTGTGGGGATGCCAAACCCTATTCCCCAGCCCTGCAGCTTATCCCTGCTGGGCAAGAAGCAAAATGTACGAAAATACTTTAATTATTTCTTTGAAACGGTTAAGAAATAAGGTCATCTTGTTTTTCTTTTACAATCTCAGTAAAAAAAAGTTCACATTAGTGCCGGGGCCCAAAACCAGGCCTTCCCCAGAGCAGAGCGCCGGCCGCTCAGTAGAATCGCTTGTTCCGCTCCTGCCGCTTCTGAAACACTACGGCCCCCACCACGGCGCACACGATGATGCCCAGGAGCGCACATAGCAGCAGCAGGAACACCCGCCACCCCGTCAGGGGCCCGCTGCGGAAGTTTCCCGTCGGGTCATCCACATTGTCTGGGGGAGAAGAGAGGGGGAGCTGAAGTGGTAAAGTGGAGAGAGAGGTCAGGCGGGCTCCTGGGAGACAGGGAGTCCAACAGGACTGAGCAGAGCAATAGGCCGCAGCCAGCCCTGTGTCCTGCTCACAGCTATACCAGAGAGGGGCGGGGGAATGGACACAGGAATAATCCCACTGGGACTGAGGTTCCCAGGGAGCAAGGCCTCAGGTGTCTTCTCTGAAAGGGGCTGGTGAAAACCGAATTCCTGGCCTCCCCAGGAGAGCCTGAGTCAGCACAAGGCAAGCCCAAGACCTGCATTCACAAGCCCCACCCTGGCCCCATGCAGTCAGTGGTCCAAGATCCTGACCTAGAGAGACACAGCCCTGGCCGAAAGCAGCCCTGACTTACACCTGGATGTATTCCATGGTCCCTAGGGGGGGAATCTCCCAGGCCCTCCATCCCCTGTCCTTCTTCTCCAGCCACACCACTTCTCTGCTTGCTAACATCAAGAATTCTACCAGAAACAAGGCCCTGAGATATGAGATATCCCAATGGCCCATGAGATATTCTCCTGGAATCCCAACTACCCCGGGATGGGGAGCTCATAATCTCACTTTTAGAGAAGGCTGAGAGCAGGAACAGACTTTGTCAAGTTCACTAGTCTGTGGGTGAAGGGACAGGAATCTGGACTCAAGTCCTCCTGCCCTGTGCAGCCTCGGCCCTATTCCTGCCACTCGGCCTCCCTCCGGAGCCACAGCCCTAGCCCTCCACTCCTCACTGTGGAGGAGGCCTGGAATGCCAGGCGGGAGCCAAGCTACGTCATCCTTTCCCACACAACCTAACCAGGGCAGGCCTGCTGACGTGGTCTCACCACCAGCCTCTCTTTTCCTCTGCCCCCTTCTCTGCCTCAGTCACTAGACTAAGCCCTAGGACGGCACCTAGCCCATGGCTAGGCAGTGAATGAAAGCTCTGGAACCATCTGCTAAAGGAGCAAATGGATCAACAGGTCTGCAAATGAGTTAAGCCCTGCCTGGCCAACCTTATTGGGTTGCTGGGTAGGTCAGAGCAGAGGAATTCTCTGAAAGCCCTCAGACAGAAACCCTCCAATCAAAGGTTGCAAAAACAGTGGGTACACGGCAGGATTTGTTTAGCCCCTGAGATATTTGTAAGCAATATGAATCTTAAAAAAGTGAGAGGTCACATTAAGTGCTGGGTTCCACTCTGGCTCACACTCTACATGGTGACCTTGGGCTAGGCTGAGAGGCTCCTCAGTGCCCCCATCCTGGCCCATAGGCAAACTTCAGGGTTCTTGGATGTCTACACACATAGGAGTTTCACTTCAACCAGAACTCTTGCTCTGTGAGAGACTGGTGGCTAATTAGCACCATGGAAAGAGTCCAGGCTTTGGGGCTTTGCAAAAACTCAAAGTTGATTCTTGTCTTTACTTCTTTCTAGCTGAGGAAACCTGGAGGACCAGTTGCCCTGGCTAGTGGCAGCACCTACTTCCCAGGTCATTCACTGAGACCACACACATGTTGTATCAGAATGCCCTGCATGCCACCTATACCAACAAACTGGCCCCTCTGGCTTTACTGGCCATTAACCCTGCACTAAGCACTAGCCGAAACAGGCACCAGGTGCTCACAAATCTACTCATTAGCACTGGCTGCTGATTCAAGACCCCAAGCCACAATCACAACTGGACCAAGCAAGAGCAAATGGACCATACACACTCAGCCAAGCCAGCCCCACTGCAACCCCATACCAGGCCACCCAGGCCCAGGCGGGCCTTGCATACATACCTTTGGGTGACTTGAGGAAATTGACACTGGGCTCAATCTTGGTCCAGTCAATGTTCTCTTCATCAGGCGTATGTTCTACCATCAGCTGGAACAGTTTCATGGAGATGATGTCATGATTGTCTGTAGGATCAAGAGTTAGCTTAGAAGGAGCATGGAGACTGCCTTAGGGCCCATGGCCTTCCCCAGAGAGAAGCTGCTGCTCCAGTCCCTCAGAGTGGCGAGGTCCCCCAGGGAGAATTCTGCTCCTGCCTAGTGAGGGGTCTTTTTTCTTCCCAGTGACCCCCAGCTGCCCCTAGTAGGTATTCCAGGAGCTAGAATACCTCTAGAACTCAACAATAACAAACCTGGGAGGAGGCAGGACAGAAAAAAAGCATGGATTTTACAGTCAAAATCACCTGGGTCTAAATCCTGAGGCAGTTTCCTTGTTTGTAAATCCAGGTTATAATCTCCAATTTGCCTGGTAATCATGGCAAGAAAATGAGAAAGTACACACAAAGCAGAGACAGATTGCCCAGCAGATAGTATGTACCAGAAAAGGACCTGCATGTTATTCTACAGCCAATTGAGAAGTCTGATCTTCCCGAGGGGCAGGCAGGCAGCTGCCAGGTGCTCCCATCAGAGACCCAAGTTCATAATGCAGATGAACGACTCAGCAACCAGCTGAGGGTGAGGCTCTAATACCTGGGCAGTGATTGTCCCAGAAAACACTAGAGACAGGCTCAGGTATGGGCAGAAGATAACTTCTGCTTGACAGTAAGTGACCACCCCATTTGTGAGATGGGGAGGTTGCGATCAGAGCCAAGACAGGGGTCCTGGTCCCTTGATTCCAGCATCAGTTCAGCTAACCTACTGGAACCTGAGGAAAAGCCTCATTTCAAGAGGAACTCTGTGGAAACCGGAAAAGGGACAGCCTAAAGAGCAAGGACCTGGCAACTGGGTCAGGCAGAGCCAAGTGGTATCTCAGAGCCCAGCACACACAGCCCCGGAGGCGCAGGGACAAGTCCTGACTCTGAAGTTCGACCAGAGTTTCCACCCAAGCTCTGCCCTTCCTAGGTGTGAACATGGGGAAATCCCTTCAACTCTCAAATTCCCAATGGTCTCAGATGTATAAAAGGGAAAAGAGGGGCGCCTGGGTGGCTCCGTCAGTTAAGCGTCCGACTTCAGCTCAGGTCATGATCTCATGGTTTGTGAGTTTGAGCCCTGCACTGCACTCTCTGCTGTCAGCGCAGAGCCTGCTTCAGATCCCCTGTCTCCCTCTCTCTCTCTGCCCCTCCCCTGTGCGTGTACTCTCTCTCCCAGAATAAACAAACAAAAAAAGAATTAAAAGGGAAAAGAGACCACTACATCATGTGACTCCCCATGAGACGCCTGCTGCAGAGGCCGGCATTCCCAACTCTCTGATTAATGGTCAGGCACTACTGTGTAGTCAATTTCCAACACTCTTTATTGGGCCTCTCCAAATAGCCTTAGAGAGCATCCACCTGCCACAGATCTGGCTTTGTTTCCAGAACCTTCTCCTGACATATGCTGATGTACTACCCAATGAAATTCCAGATAACATGAGTTGAAGGACTATGACACAAGACTGACATCCAGCTGGTAACTAATTACCAAGTAATCAACGAGCAAGTAATGATTACCTGAAGCTGGGTAACAGGGGCAAAGGGACTTATTGGACTATCCACACTAAAAACTTTAAAACCCCAAAGCAACAGACTCTCTAGGAACCTCGACATTTCAAGGGTGAAGGGGAGGCTCTCAGAAACGTCTATCCTGAGGATAAATAAGCCCTTTGTCTGGTCCTATACGTTGCTTCCCACTTCTGGTCAGCAAGAGCTGACCCTGGGCTTGGTGCCAGCCCTCTGAGGACCCTGATGCCTTCTGAGGACCATGGCCAAGGGTCACTATAAAGTGTCACCCAGGCCTGGTGGCCCAGCGAGGCTTGCATAGGCTAGCAGCATCCCAATGCATACAGACACACTGTGGGCCAAAGAAGGTAAGAGCCCTGACTTTATGAAGCTTACAATTCAGTTAAGCATACCTAGAAAATGAAATAAATTACATGGTAGATTCCAAGATGGTTAAATGCTATGAAGAAAAATAAAGCCAAGAAAGGTGGTAAGGAGTGCATAGGAGACTGGGGTATGTAGGAATCAGGGAAGGCCCCAGTGAGGAAGTGACATCTGAGTAAGACCTGAAGGAGGTAAGAATGAGGCACAGGTAAAAAGGCCAAAGCAGGAGGGCGCTGGTGTATCTGAAGAAGAGCTGAGAGTGATGTAAAGGAGCAGGAAGCCATAAGTCACGGCTGATGCGGTAGGGGAGGCATGGTACACAGGGCCCAGCAACCGCTACTGGGACAGACAGGGGCCTTGACTCTGCGGAAGACGAGAGGAGTGGCAAGACCTCATTTGAGCTTTAACGGAATCGCTGACTGAACTGGGAGAGACTGTTGGGGAACTGGTGTGGAAGGAGGGGACCACATGGGAGGCTCCTGCAGTTGTCCAAGCGAGAGAAGATGATGGCCTGGACCTGCCAAGTAGTAAGAGAGGAAAAGTAGTCTGTTGCCCTGAGAAGACAAACCTAGCAAGACTCACCAAAGGATGAGAGGTGGCGTGTGAGAGAAAAAAATAGAGACCACAGTGGCACCAAGTCTTCTTGGACTGAGCAACTAGAGTAACAGAAGTGCCATTTATGTCTTGGTGGCAAGATGTGGGCTTCAGCTATTGGCAGGTGAAGGCTGAAATGCCTGTTGGGTATCCAGGCAGAGATGCTGAGCAGGCTGTTGGGTGACACAGGTCTGGAAAGGTCTGGGCTGGTGATGGAAATGTGGGACCCTATAGCATACTCAGCCCCCTAGCTGCAGAGGGGAAGACTGCTGAGGGAGTGCTCACGGAATAAAGCCCCAAGTGTGACAACATTCCCAGATGCTAGAAAGTAGAGGAAGAAATCCAGGTGTGTGTGGAACCAAAGGAAAGAAGTTTAAGAAGGAAAGCTATCAACTATGTCACGAGCTCCCGACAGACCAGGGAAGGTCAAGACTGAGACTTAATGCCTCCCTCAGCCCAGATGCTCACCAGACAGGTCTCCGGTGCCAGCCGAGGCTCCAAAGTAGTAGCCAGTGGGCAGGCGCACTCCTGTGATGTCGATGCAATTCTTCCACTCGTTCTTGTCCTCTAGGTCGGTCATCACCTGCAGCCAGCCAGCAAGTCAAGTACGTGCCAGGTCCAAGCCCGCCCATCAACTTAAGCCTCCACGGAACTGGCACAGGCATAACCGGCCCCCATCCTGCCTGCTCACCGTCAGACGGCCACGGGAGTAGCGAACAGCCAGGAAGGTATCATGATCGCGGTTGCGGAAGTCAGCCGTGCAGCCTGCCAGCTCAGTCCAGCGGCCATCCTTGCTATGGTCGTAGGACAGGGAGCCATTGTTCACCATCACCGAGATGTACGGGAACACACGCTGAGACCGAGACACCAGTTACTCTATGGCCAGCCCATCCTGTGGGAGGCACTGGGGTAGCCCGCCACCCTGATCCCTGGAGGCCCCTTTTGTGCTGAGACCAGAGAGAAGTCTTGGTTCCCACCCCCCAGCCAACTGCCCAGTCCTTCCTGTCCTGTCTGAGGGAGAGAGCAGAGGCATACCTCTGTGGTCTCATCATTGGGATATGTGTCCAAGAAGATGGCTAGGCCATGGAAGTTGTCTTTGCTTCCAAACACAGGCCCTGGAATTAGAAGGAGATGCTTTTGTAATGGGAGATATTGGAGTTGTCCCCTGGGTACCTGAAGGACAAAGTATTGCCAGTATGGGTGGGGGAAAGGGAGGCTGATTTGTGGTCATTCACCCAGGAAAGAGAAGGGATCTCTAAGGCAGGAGGAGGTGTAGGGGTACAGCAGAGAGGACTCAAAGTTTGAAACCGTTAACTGTTGAGGGGTCAGTACCTGGACATGTGCTCTGACATGTCAGGTGACAAGGGGGCAGAAAGGACTCCTACAGAAGAAAGGAAACCCCATCCTCTGCCCAAGGGTCAGCAACTTTCTGTCAAAGGCCAGACAGGAAACATTAGGCTTTGCAGCCACATATGGCCTCAGTCACAGTCTTCCTTGTTTTTGCTTTTTTAAAAACAGTAGAATGGTAAAATCCATTCTTAGCTGGTGTACAACACCAGGCCACAATGGGGTTTAGAGTTGAGCTGCAGGATCCAGCTATCCCTCTTCGCAAAGGGACACTCCCTAGAGCAGACTCGAGGTCCCAGGTTTCCTCAAAGAGGAGCTCCAGTGCCCTAACCTGGGCAGAATGCCCCCACCTATACAAGCACCTCCCTACCTGGCACAAGGCGGTCCCGGGTATACCACAAGGCAATGCCATCTCCATGGAGATTCTTCTTCCCTGCACCGTGGACTTTGAAGTGGACATGCATCTCCCAGTCCTTGAGGAAGCAAGGCTGGAGAGAAAGCAGAGAGAGCTACTTCAGAGCTCCCTGGGCCTTCCTGCCAAACAGAGGTGACCCATACAGGCCCATCTCCTCCGCAGAGACTGGACACTCCTCGAAAAAGGGGCAGGTAGCAGGGTCACAAGTGCCACTGACCAACAGACCACCTCAGCATTCTCAGCAGGAAGAGAGGGGGGTGCTGGGCCTCCCAGGTGGGAAGGAGGGAGGTCACACAGTGTCCCAAGCTGTCTGAGGCCCAGACTCTGCCCACTCTGGCCCAGTCTTCTCTTGAGCCTGGCCACAGGTTCTCACACTGATTCACCTTCCTCAACACCAGCCAAACCCATCAGCCCTGTTTCCCTTCCATCTCCACCGCTCCTGCCCCAAAATCTTCTCCAACTAACCCTATTGGAGCCACATATTTTACAAAAAGAAAACCCATTCAGAGACAAAATAACTTGTCCACAGCAGGTATGGATGGTCTTGACTCACATTCAGATCTTAGAAACTTGTATTGTGTCTTATATATCTCCCATGGCCTTCACGCCTTTAACACAAAGTGCAGCAGTTCTTTTCTGGTCTTCCATCCCCACTGTCTTTCCCTTCTAACCAACCTTCTGGATGACTCCAAACCCCAAGTTCTTGGCCAGCATACCTCCTGCCTCTTGCAGGCCCAGCCGAACTTCAGTGTGATGACAGTGCCAGGGCTGGGGGGCTGGAAAGGTCATATTCTGGGGTCTCTGGACAACTGTGATACGAAAGAAGGCAGATACACCCAGGCATTCAGGAACATCAGGTGCAGAGCTGGACACTGTCCACAATAAGGGAAACAGCCTGGCCTCATCCACTAGAAAGTTCCTCATGAAAACTAAGGTGTTGACAAGTACTTTAACAGGAACCCACTTGGAGGAAGTCTGCAGTTGGGTACATGAGCAAGTATTTAAACAAAGGCCCAGGGGGCGCCTGGGTGGCTCAGTCAGTTAAGTGTCTGACTTCAGCTCAGGTCATGATTTTGCGATTCTTGAGTTCAAGTCCCACATCAGGCTCTGTGCTGACAGCTCAGAACCTGGATCATGCTTCAGATTCTGTGTCTCCCTCTTTCTCTTTCCCTACTCTACGTGCACATGCTCTCTAAAATAAACATTTAAAAAAATTAAAATAAAGGCCCATCAGAAAGGCAAACTAGAACAAGATGTTGTTGACTTATCCAATTGGCAACTATTAAAGAGATCATTAATACCAGTGTAGATGAGGATGGAAAGAAACACATGTTCTCAATCAATGGGATTATTGATACTCCCATCTTCTGGGGGTCAATCTGGTTGCTGCGGGTTTTTTAACAGACTCAAGACAGATCCATAAGCCTTTACACCTGAAGATACCAAAGATACTAAGCGAAAGAAAGTAAGTTGCAAAAGTGCTTTTAAAAAAAATTCATAGGAGCGCCTGGGTGGCTCAGTCAGTTGAGTGCCCGACTTCAGCTCAGGTCATGATCTCACAGTCCATGAGTTCGAGCCCTATGTCAGGCTCTGTGCTGATAGCTCAGAGCCTGGAGCCTGCTTCAGATTCTGTGTCTCCCTCTCTCTCTGCACCCCGCCCCCAACTCATGCTCTGTCTCTCTCTGTCTCAAAAATAAAAACATTAAAAAATTTTTTAATAAATATTAGTATATATAGAGAAAAAAACTAAAAGAACATGAACCAATATTAACGATAGCTGACTTTGGTAGGGGAACTACAAGAAATGTTTACTTTCTATGTTTGAATTTTGTATAATGAACATAATTCAAAAAATCAAAAATAAAAGATCAAAAACAAAAAACTTTAAGGGGACCTGGCTGGCTCAGTTAGTAGAGCACAGGACTCTTAATCTCGGGATCGCTGGGCATAATGCTCACTTAATTTTAAAAGATGTTTAAAAAAATTAAAATAAAAAACTGAGAAACTTTACATCCCACCATGGGTGATGTGGCTTGTGCATTCACTGATTCATCAGTGTACAGTTTCAGTCAGCTGTGGGCATCAAAAACCAAGGTGATGAGACCCAGCTCCGGCCCCTAAGAATGCAGAGCTGGTGGACACCTAACAACAGCTTGCAAGTAGTGTGAAATCTTAGCCTTCCCAGCTCTTGGCCAGTTGTGGCTCTGGGGAATCTGCAGATTCTACAGGGGACAACTGAGAGGTGAGGAGACAGATAGATGGACAAAGACTCTGCCCCAAGGCCTACTGAGAGAGTGGAAGGCCTGGTGAACCAAGCTTGCTTTGGGCTGGAACCGCAAAGACAGCAACCCAAAAACAAGAGTGAATGAGGAAAGGCCCTCCCAGGGGCAGTAGCTCAGCTTGAGCCTTCTCAATCCCTGAAAAGTACATTAAAGTGACTCACCCAGGCCTCAAATCTTTCAACAAGCAATATTACAAATACAGTATCTGGCATACAATAAACAACCAGGCACATAAAAAGACAAGTTATCAACAAGGCCAGAAAAGAGGGAGAAAACAGGCTGATGGGAATTCCAGATACTGGACTTTCAAATAACTAGTTTACTATAATCAAGGGGATAAATATAAGATGGAGAATTTGAAAAAATAAAAGAAATTTTATATATTTTTAATGTTTATTTATTTTGACGGGGGAGGAGGGGGAGAGAGAGAGAGAGAGAGAACAAGCAGGGAAGGGTCTGAGAGAGGAGACAGAATCCCAAGCAGGCTCCATGCCACCAGTGCACAATGCAAGGCTTGATCTCATGAACCATGAGATCATGACCTGAGCTAAAACCAAGAATGAGACACTTTAACTGACTGAGTCACCCAGGTGTCCTAAAAATAACTGGGGAAAAAAAGGAAAAAAAAAAAAAAAAAAGCAACCAAAAAAAAAAAAAAAAAAAAAAAAAAAAAAATGTAGGATGAAGCAGAGAGAATGAATGGTAGATACAAAATTGTCAGTAAGAGAGAGTGAAAAACTCTAAGATACATAAACTGGAGTTTCAGAATGAGAAGTGAGAGAACAGGGCAAAGGAATATTTAAAGAGATGTCCAAGCACTTACTAAAACTGATTCACAGACATTTCACCACAAATCTTAAATCTTACAAACCAAAGAAGACAAATAAAAAGAAAACCAGGGGCACCTGGGTGGCTTAGTCAGTTAAGCAACTGACTTCCGCTCCGGTCATGATCTCATGGTTCGTGGGTTTGAGCCCCGCACTGGGTCTGCACTGACAGTGTGGAGGCTACTTAGAATTCTCTCTCTCTCCCTCTTTCTCTCTGCCCCTCTCCTGCTTGCACATTCTCTCCCTTCTCTCAAAAATAAATAAACTTAAAAAAAAAAAAAGAAAACCACACCTAGGCACAAAAAGGAAGGGAGGGAGGCAGTTAAGCATCCGACTCTTCATTTCAGCTTAGGTTATGATATTATGGTTCATGGGATTGAGCTCCACATGGGGCTCTGAGCTGGCAACATGCAGCCTGCTTGGGATTCTCTCTCCCTCTCTCTCTGCGTGCACTCTTCCCCCCACCCCTCTCTCTCAAATAAACATTTTTAGAAATAAGTGAATAAGGGGCTCAGATGGTTAAGTATCTGAGTTTGGCTCAGGTCATGATCTCACAGTTTTGTGAGTTCAAGCCCTGCGTCGAGCTCTGTGCTGACAGCTCAGAGCCTGGGGCCCGCTTCAGATTCTGTGTCTCCCTCTCTCTCTGCCCCTGCCCCACTTGCACTGTCTCTCAAAAATGAATAAATATTTTTAAATTTTTAAATAATAAAATGAACACAGGATTCTATGCTTAGCAAATGCATCCTTCAAGAATGAAGATAAAATTAAGACATTTTCAGATAAAAAAGACTTTTTAAAGAGACATTTTTATTTATTTATTTTAGTTTATTTATCTGAGAGAGGGAGAGTGCAAGCAGGGGTGGGGGGGGAGAGAAAGAGAGAGAGGGAGGGAGGAAAAAAATATGAATCCCAAGCAGGCTCCTTGCTGGCAGGGCTCAAACTCACAAACCACGAGACCATGACCTGAGCCAAAGTTGGACACTTAACCAACTGAGCCACCCAGACGCCCCCAAAAAGAGCCATTTTTAGATAAACAAAAACATTAAAACTGTCTTTCATTCATCAGAGAGAAAGAAAATTATCCAGATGTAAAGTCAGAGATTCAGGAAGGAACAAAGAACAAAAATAAATAAATAAATAAATATGAGGGTAAAAAATCTAAATAAATATTTGCGTGAAACAATGTTTTAAAATAGAATTAAAATAAATGACAACAATGGGGTAAATAAAGTATTCTAAGATCCTTGCATTGTCCAGGAAGAAGGTACACATTATCGTTAGACTTTGGTAAAATATGGCTGTGTTTTAAACTCGAGTAATCACTGAAAAATTGGGAAGCAAGCAAAGAACTTTCGAGCTAGCAGAAGAGTAAAAATGGAATAAAAATTAACCAACTCAAAAGAAGACCAGAGAGAAAAATGAACAGAGAATGAGCAGTACAAACAGAAAGTAAATAATAAAAAAATAATAACTTAAAATTGTTTTAATTTTTTAAATAAAAATAATAGGAAGATGGATTAAAGCAAAACACATCAGTAATTTTACTAAATATGAACTGCATTCTGATAAGGGTACATAAGGTCTCCCTGTATTATTTCTTACAACTGCATGTAAATTTACAATTATCTCAAAAAGTTTAATTTTAAAACTAAATAAAGGGTAGAAGCCTTAAACTCAAGAGCTAAAACCATAAACCTCTTAGAAGAAAACACAGGGAAAATCTTCACAACACTGGATTTAGCAAGATTTCTTAGATAGGACACGAAAGCACAGACGACAACAACAAAATAAAGTGAATTTCATCAAAATTAAAAATTCTTGGGGCACCTGTGTGGCTCAGTCGGTTAAGCATCTGACTGGCTCAGGTCATGATTTCACAGTTAAGAGTTCAAGTCCTGCATCAGGCTCTCTGCTTCAACGCAAAGCCCACTTAGAATCCTGTCTCCCTCTCTCTGCCCTCTCCTGCTCACACTTTCTTCCTCTCTCTCAAAAATAAACAAACAACAACAAAAATTCTTGCACATCAAAAACATCAAGATAATAAAAAGACAACCAAGAAATGGAATACAATATTTCCAAATCATGTAACTGGGAAGGGATTAATGTCTCCAGAATATAGAGAACTCCTAAAGTTAAAAACACAATTTAAAAATGAACAAAAGACTTGACATTTTTCCAAAAAGAAGATAAACAGCAAATAAGCACATGAAAGAATGTTCAACGTCATTAGTTATTAGAGAAATGCAAATCAAAACTACAAGATATCCCCTCACACTCATTAGGATAGATGGCTATCATAAAAAACAAAACAAAACAAAACAAAAAAAACACAGAAAAAGTGTTGGCAAGGATGTGGAGAAACTGGAACCTTTACACACTGCTGGTGGGAATGTAAAATGGTGTAGCTACTGTGGAAAACAGTTTGATTGTCCTCAAAAAGTTGAATATAGAATTACCATAGGACCCAGCAATTCCACTTCCTAGGTGGGGAGGAAAAAAAAAAAAAAGCAAGGACTCAGACACTCATACACACCCGTGTTCTTGACAGCATTATTCACAATAGCCAAAAGGTGGAAACAACCCAAGTGTTCATCAACAAATACATGAATTAACAAAATGTGTACACACACAGACGAATATTGCTCAGCCATAAAAGGAATGAAGTACTGACACAGGCTACAACATGGACAAACTCTGAAGACATTATGCTAAATTATAAATTAATAAGCCAAACACAGACAAATACTCTAGGATTTCATTAAATGAGGTCCCTAAAAGAGTAAAATTCAGACAGAAAGAAGAATATTGGTTACCAGGGGCTCTGGGGAGCAGGAAATGGAGAGTCACTGTTGAATGAGTACAGAGTTTCAGTCTGGGAAGATAGGAAAATTCTGGAGATGGACGGCAGTGATGGTTGCACAACAAGGTGAATGAACTGCCACTGAACTGGACACTTAAAATGGTTAAGATGGTAAATTTTATGGTATGGACATTTACCGTAATAAAAAATGTTTCCCCAATTTTCTTTTACACGTGCAGCTACATAAATACGATAATCAAATTAATTTTTTATAGATAGCCATTGTATTCCTTTTAATGTTTATTTTTGTGTGTGAGAGAGAGAGAGAGCACGCGCACGAGTCCACACATGAGAAGGGGAGGGGCAGAAAGAGGGAGACAGAGGATCCTAAGTGGGCTCTGCATTGACAGCAGACAGCCTAATGCAGGGCTCAAACCCACGAGCCAGGAGATCCCCACCTGAGCCAAGATCAGACACTCAACTGACTGAGCCACCCAGGCACCTCACCATTACATTTTTAAACACCGTTTAAATGCCAAGGAGCATCCTACTGAAGAGAACGGTTTCATAAATTAAATGATTTAAAAGTGGGGGAAAAAAGGTTAAAATGGTAAATGGTGTTATGTGTATTTTACCACAAAAATAAACCAACAACCCCTCAAAAGACTAATTACATGGAGTTTACAAGAAAATAACTCTAAGTCATAAAGAAATGGAAGAAAGGAAAAGGACAGGAAAAGATACAGCATGCAAACACTAACCGAAAGCAAGCTTGTGTAGCTATATCAATAACAAAATTTAAAAAGGGACATTTTAATGACAAAAACATTTCTTTTTTTTTTTTTTTTAACATTTATTTATTTTTAAGACAGAGAGAGACAGAGCATGAACGGGGGAGGGGCAGAGAGAGAGGGAGACACAAAATCGGAAGCAGGCTCCAGGCTCTGAGCCATCAGCCCAGAGCCTTACCCGGGGCTCAAACTCACGGACCGCGAGATCGTGACCTGAGCCGAAGTCGGACGCTCAACCGACTGAGCCACCCAGGCGCCCCCAAAAACATTTCTTAATAAAAGATTCCCTTTACCAGGAAAATTTTGGCCTCAAAAATCTGTAAAGCAGAAACTAACGGAATTACAAAAGTAAAAACAAATCCACAGAGAAATTTTAACATACCTCTCTTAGTAATCGATAAAAACAAGCAAAAACATCAGGAAGAATACAGATATTTGAACCCAATCAGTAAATTTAACTAAGGACCAAACAGCACACTGTACTCAACGACCTGAGAATCCACATTCTTTGCAGACACACACAGAAAATTTTCCAGAAACCAGACCATTTGCAAGACTCAACAGACCTCCAAGAAATGAAATAACAGATTGCATTCCTTGACCATGGTGAAACCAAACTAGATATTAACAACAACTTAATTTTCTAATAACTAGAAAAGCCCTTATATGTTTGAAAAAAATTTTTTAAATATCTCACCTCCACAAAAGTTAGCCCAGAAATCAGATTCCAAACAGTCTCTTTGGTGCCCAGGAGTTTTCTGTACCTGAGAACAATGCACTGAGCTAAGACCCCAAGCTGGTGCAAGGTGTGCCTCCAAGCAGAAGGGCAACTGAGAACAGGGATATGAGAAAGGAACACCTACCCTCCTGCCCCTGGTATGTTCATAGGGAGAGGAGTTTCAGGAAAGAGTACACACAGAAGTTGAAACCTGGAAACTGATTCCTACAGGACTATCTGGGCCTTAGAAAGTCTTTGCACGTGGCAGATTGAAGACTGTAGATCAGTGGAGGGAAATACCAAAAGAGAGACAATATAAAGCCTCTGAAGGATTTTAAGCAGGTGCAGGTGAAGTACCAGCTGGAACGGACTTAGAAGCTGATTTTGGAAGGAGGACTCGACAGCCGTGGTTTTCCACCCTAGCTGCACAGCTGAGCCAGCTGGGGAGCTCAGAAATCTTAATGCCCTGACCCTCCCCCGAGCCAATTAAATCAGAATCATGTGGCAATCACAGAGCATTTTACACTTAGTGGTTTCCACGTCCTTGCAACTAGTGGAAGGCAGAGCTAATCCAATAATTAACTGATACATCATCATTCTGATGAAAGATCACTACATGACTTTGAGTTTATAAACCAACAGAAGTTTAAAATATTGAGTGTCCCTGCTATATCTCCATCTACTATTTAAGTAAACACAGATTCTCAGCATTCACATCTATAAAAACACAAAGTAGAAGTGGTGCTGAGGCCTGTCTCATTCTGACAATAATACCCATCCAGACAAGGACTGGGGGGACAACAGCTTATTAAGATGCATTTCAATAAATTTTTACTTTTACAATAATTATCTCAAAATTGTGTAATGAATTTATTTTGACCAACTGTGTATCAATAATAATTGTAACACCCCCCCATATTAAAACTTAGTTTCAAGGTCCCAACAAAGTTAAAATGTTAATTTTTTTCTAATTTATTTTTATTTTAGAGAGAGAGAGAATGGAGGAGAGGGGCAGGGAGAAAGAGAGAGAATCTTAAGCAGGCCGCATGCTCTACAATGAGCCCGACGCAGCACTGGATCCCAAAACCCTAGGATCAAGGCCTGAGCTGAAACAGAGTCAGATGCTCAACCGAATAAGCCACCCAGGTGTCCCCAAAGTTAAAAGGTTTAAATTATTATGCTTATTTTAGTTAGAGAATAGAACAAGCTAATCAAGAAGAAATTTTCAAGCATTAAATACATGGCATAGGATAAAATTGTGTGGGATGAGATGAAAACACACATTGAATTAAAAAAACTGATGTATAATTCAGGCTGGTTCACAGTGTTTAAAACACACAATTGAAATATTTAGATTCCACTGAACATACTGAAGAGTACCAAACAGCTTTATTTTAAAATGGCAATATTTAAATATGCTAGAAACTACATCATTTGCAAATATTCAAACTTACAATAAGTAATTTGGGATACGAACTTTTAAAAAGCACAAGAGGATATATACTTTCAGACAGTACATCAGCCAAAAAAGGTCAACCACCACCTCTGCAGCCTCCACACAAGGCTCCTCAAGATGGGGCCCAATCAGCCCCTTGGGCATCCCCCTATGTCCTGTGCTCCAGTCAGTCTTGAGACTTCACCTTGGGGCCACTCCATGGTCTGGACCTCTCCACTGAAACAGCACAGCTGTGTTTTTCTCTTTGCTCAGAGAACAGCAGGTGCTTAGGAGTGTTTGCTAATTCAGTCCCTCTCCCAGGTGGGGGCACGCAACAAAGAAAAGTCCAGAAACCAGCTCTCCAGCCCAGTAAAGGAAGAGGTGGTTCTTGGGAAGCACTAGGCAGAAAATTCTAAGACTTCCAAGCAATTTCTTTCAAGATTTACAGGAAACATTCCAACCTTTTAAGAATAACTGCAGGGCCAAATAGGAAAGGCCCTAGAACTGAATAGGGATGTGGGGGAAGAATAGTTACATTCCAGACTAAAAATCTGATGTAGTATAGAATCCTCTCAGCCCTGTGACATTGCCACACCACTGACAATGCCAACCAATAGTTATATATACAACCATAATTAAGTTACTTGTAGCTGAACCAATTTCTAATAGTTCTAGTCCTATTTGTACCTTCCTTAAAAAATAAAAAATTTAATGCTATACTGAACTCACTTCCATAAAAAATGTAACACTACAGTATAATTTTTTAAAATTATCTGGAAGCCCTAAGACAGAATAATGTGACAGAATGTGACTTGGGGAGATAAAGTAGTTAATGAAATACTGAGTGGGTGGCACTCAAGCTGAGACACACCAGATGAGAAAGAACCGGGCAGGCATGAAGAGCCAGAAGGCAATGTGCCCAGACAGAGAGAACAACAAGTGCAAAGATCCTGAGGCAAGAAAGCAGCCAGAGAGGCTGGAACAAAATTACTAGAATGAATGGAGACACCAGGCACCAGGGGCCAGACTGTATAGACATAATGCTTGTTTATCCCTTGATGAGAGACCCCAGTCTCTGAGGATCAGAGTGAAAGCTGAAGAAAGTAAACCAGATGTCCCTAGCAAAGGAGAGGAGGAGTGGAAGAGACAGGCAGATGAGGCAACACAAGGACAGCGTAGTCTCCCAGAACTTAATGAGGAAGCCACTCAGAATGGACCAAAGAACAGGGTGGAGAAAACTAGGACAATGGCCAACAGCTTAAGCCATGGGAAGAGTTGGAATCAGGTAGCCAGGGGCAGCATCTGCCCCAAGCTGTGACCCAGCCCAAAATTATTCCCCTTTCACCCCTTTCCTGACCTCGACCTCCTCAGTGTGGAGTCTGTGTAGCGACTTATCTTGGCCACTAGTTATGTATGACATGCCAGTGACACTCGAGGTTCCCTAACCTCTAAAGCAAAAGTCACAGAAATTAAAACTGCCTACAAGTCCAGCTCCTCTATACCACTGATGACAAGATCATCAATGAAACACTGGGGAAATGGATGGAGTCTGCAAGTATTTCTAAGGGATTCCTCCACCGTACAGGGGTAGGGGGGTCAAGTGTAGCAAGTGAATTGCTGGGCTTAGATATCAGACAGATCAGAATTTAAACGTTTATACCATTCGCTGTGTTAGCTCTGTATAAAGCCACAATAGCCAACTATTTCAAACAGCCTGTTTGAAAATTAAATACAATAAGGCATCATAAGGCCAGTGCCTAACACACAGAAACCACCCAATAAAGATGTTCATTCCATTTATCCCACTGTTGAGGGTTCAATTCAGACAGCCGGAGAGTTCCGTGCTTACTAGCTACGTGACTTTGAGAAAGGCACTTTCAACTCTAAGCCTCAGCGTAGTCAGTAAAATGGAAATAACATCACTTACTTCACAAGGCTTTTGAAGAAACTAAATGAGAAAGGTGGAAAGTGTCAGGTACAGTTCCTGACACGTCGTAGCTTCAATAGTCATTACCTGTTAATGTCACCACTGATGAGCGTTACCAAGATGAGGAAGACCTGGGTGGGAGAGAAAGGTGCCAAGCAAACCTTCGAACTAAGCTCAGGTCTGGGTGCTGCAGAGACTGGGAGTAGTGGCTTACTTAAGGGTATACCTAACCTCCTGGGAGCCACTCACCTGGTGGTTCCAGATAGAGCCCTCTTTGCTGCGCTCATCAGGGGTCAAACGCACGTACTGGCTCGTGAGTATAGTGCTGCCTTGGAAATCCCAGAGAGGCATGGAGCTGGAACCGACCCCTGTGGGCAGAGACGGACAGAGACAGGTGCGTAAGAAGCCATTCCAGGACTGGCCTTGCCAAAGACAGGAAACCCACAAAGCTGCTTTGCTCAGGAGAAAGGAACTCCCTTGTCCAACCCTGTCCAGCCTCGCCCTCACCCAGCACCCATTCCCGCCCCAGGCCTCACCTTGGTAGGGCTTGATAAGCGAATGCTCCCGCTTGAGGTGTTCACTGTTGCCGTCAGTTATATCTGCAACAACCGGCCCCAGCAACAGAAAAAGAAGTAGAGGTGTAGTGGGGCCAGGGCCAGGGCCGGGAAGCCCAGGCCTCCCCGGGCACCGCCGGCCCCAGCCCCAGCGGCAAAACCAGCCTTCCGCCGCCATTCTCCGTTCCTCTCGGCCACTTCCGCCCTGGGACTTCCGCCTTCCGGGTGTCCCATCTAATGGCCTCCGGCCGGAAACCCTCCAAACCTAGTGTCGCCGGGAAGTTAAAAAAGCAAGGCCTCGCAGCCGGAGGGAAGGCGGCTTTATTTACCGACCAGCTCCCCCAGCCTGGTCGAGTGCTGTTACATCTCCTTAGCGGCTGCGAGGAACCTGTCGGCCAGCTTCGGCAATGGGTTCTTATGCGCGACAAGAGCTGCAACCAATCATTGAACAGCACGTTAAGCTTGTGAGCCAACGAGGAACAGAGGGATGGTTTCAGTCAGGGGAAGAGCGAGGGTCCTCTGCGAAGCGAGGCGTGCTGGGACTTGTAGTTTTTTGGGTCTTTCGCGCAGGCTGGAGAGACGAAGACTACAACGATTCTGTCAACCTGCCGGTGATCGAGTCTGGACTAACGTTTCTCAGAATTGAAGGCGGAGGCCTGAACTCCAACTCCTGTGCTCCCTCGGACTCACTGGATGGCCCTAGCTAGTTTTCTTTAGCCGTTTGTGGCCCCACCGCTCCCCAGCATCCCGCCTTCAGAAAAATAGAGGGTGTACACAGTCCCAGCTCCTAATACCCAATCGAGTTTACGCAGTAGGAGCAGACCGAAATCCTGTCCGGGACCCCAGTGTTAGTTGGGACCCATCTGGATCCAAACCATGTTAATGCCCATCTGCTGCAGCTGGAAGCAGCAGCCCTTAAAGGTTGAGGAAAGCTGACTGTGGGACAGAGGTCAAAAACTGCTGGCCTACAGCCGGATAGGGCTCTGTTTTACCTGCTCATGCTATTTCTTTTTTTTTTTTTTTTTAATTTTTTTTTCAACGTTTATTTATTTTTGGGACAGAGAGAGACAGAGCATGAACGGGCGAGGGGCAGAGAGAGAGGGAGACACAGAATTGGAAACAGGCTCCAGGCTCTGAGCCATCAGCCCAGAGCCCGACGCGGGGCTCGAACTCACGGACTGTGAGATCGTGACCTGGTTGAAGTCGGACGCTTAACCGACTGCGCCACCCAGGCGCCCCTGCTCATGCTATTTCAATACATGATTCAAATATCGATATTTTTGGTTTGGTTTGGGTTTTGTGGGGGTTTGGGGGGGGGGAGAGGGAGAGAATTGAGTCGGGGAGGGGCAGGGAGCAAGAGAGAATCTTAAGCAGCCTCCACACCCAGCGTGGAGCCCTACTGGGGGGGCTCTATGACCCTGGGATCATGACCTAAGCCAAAATCAAGCGACTGACACCCAACCAGCTGAGCCACCCAGGTGCTGCTCAATATTTTTATCTACTTTTTATTAAAAAAAAATTTTTTTTAACATTTATTTTTGAGAGAGAGAAGCAGAGCGTGAGCAGAGGAGGGGCAGAGAGAGAGACACACACAGAATCTAAAGCAGGCTCCAGGCTCTGAGCCATAAGCACAGAGCCTGATGCGGGGCTCCAACTCACCAACCACGAGATCATGACCTGACCTGAAGTCAGACACTTAACCAGTTGAGCCACCCAGGTGCCCCTCAATATATTTTTTTTAACGTTTATTTATTTTTGAGAGAGACAATGCAAGTGGGTTAGGGGCAGAGAGAGAGGGAGACACAGAATCCGAAGCAGGCTCCAGGCTTTGAGCTGTCAGCACAGAGCCCTTCGCGGGGCTCGAACTCAGGAGCTGTGAGATCATGACCTGAGCTGAAGTCGGACGCTCAACCGACTGAGCCACCCAGGCGCCCCAATCCCCTCAATATTTTTAAACTGAGAGACTTAAATTCATATTAGAAATCCAAATTTCTAGTTTTTCAGGAAAATCTGAAGATCCAACCACACTAGGCCCATGAGGCCCCACAAAAGCTATCCTGTGCTGAGCTAGCCTCCCCTCTGGCCACTAATTTATAGTAACTCTGGCCCCTCTAGACATATGAATTAATGACCGCTGTTACAGATCAGAGGGGAGGTGGGGATCCCTTGTTGGTTGCTCCTTTATTTAAAGAAGCTGTCCCTTGCGGCACCTGGGTGGCTCAATCAGTTAAGCAGCTAACTCCTGGTTAATAAAGAAGCTGCCCTTTGGGATGAATGAATTTATCAGGGTTAAGTGCTGAGACATCTTTTCTGGATCACATATTTTTAATAAGCTTACTATTAAAGTAATATGCTCGTATACGTAATACAGAAATATAATACAACAAAAGTTCCCTGCCACTCCCCTCCCTAGGGGTATTCCCTTCCAGAAATTATATCTATACAAACAAGAATATGTATGTTCCACTAGACCTCTAGGAAGGGTGGGATTTTTGTCAGCTATGGCCACTTCTGCTGCATCCCCAGCATCTACAACAGTGCTTGGCACAAAGGAGGTGATTAATAATCAGTAAAAATATGAATATTTGTTCTAAAACCTGGAATTGGATCATGCAGAATGAGTAGGAGTTTACCAGCAAAAGGAAAGGCATTCTTAGCAGAAGGAACAGGAGATGCAAAGGCCCAGAAGGATGCTCGGGGGCATATGGGATGAAAGCAGTTCAGAATGGCTGAGGAGAGGTGGAGGAGGGTATAGCTAAGGCCAGAACTTGAAGGGCCTTCAATTTCCCAACTAAGGAACATGGCTTTTTTCCAGAAAGCACTGGGATGGTTTTAAGCATGGGAGGGGCCAACATGGTTTTCTCTGACTATGGTGAAAAGATTGGAGGGGCATAGCAGGTGGGGAGACTGAATAGCAGGTTATTATGGCCAAATGAGAGACAACAAGGCCTGAGCCCAGGAAGCCTCCAGAGGGAAGGGGGATCAGATATTAAAAATTGATCTACTGTGGGAAGCCAAGGAGAGATAAGCTGAGAACAGTGTTCTGTGGGCTGGAGGTACCCCACTGCTCTCGTGGAGTGGAGAAAATTAGATAAGGACTAAGAGATGGGAAGTTCTGGGTTGGCTGGGGTCCCTGGGGTAAAGATGTGGTCAAAGGTAAAATTGGTATCCATAGTTCAGAGGTGGGCAGAGGAGAGGATGACCTTAGCAGGGGTCAGAGACTGTAAATGGGCCTTTTCGGGGAGGAAGATGAGGTCTTGGCACCTGGGCTTGTGATGGCCCAGGAGCAGCTCCTGGCACCCAAGCACACTTATTCACAACAGTCTCTGACTTGATGTGTAACCTTGGGGAACTCATTTGTCTCCAAGTCTCAGTTTCCTTATCTGTAAAATGTAAATAATGAGCACCACTCACAAAGAGGTTGTGAGGAACAAATGAAGTTGGGAGAAGCCCCTGTAAATGGTAACACCCTTTATGAAGCCTCGGCCCAGGTCCATAGCCCAGCAGACAGACAAGCAGTCTCCACTGACATCATACACTCCATAAAACCCTCACAGGCACATTGACATTGTCATGTCAATGGCACCTTATTAAGACCACTGCTGGCAATGCTCCAGGCTCCAAATCAACCCCCAATATACACACCAAGTCTGACTGAATCCCTCTATCTGGGTGGCCTGGAGCAAGGTGTCTGGAGAGAGGTGAGTCAGGGCTGAGTGAAGAGGTATATTAAGTAAGGTAACACTAGCTGCTATCAAAAATAGACTTTAATGTGTAAAACACCTCAAAGTTTATTCCTCACTCTCATAACAGCACAAAGCTAGTGTTTCTGGTTAATGGGTGGCTTGCCTTTGTGCCCTAATACAAAGACCCTGTCTCCTTTCTTCTGTGGCTCCGCAATCCCTTAAAGCCTCATCATCTTCTGCATCCAGCCAAGCTAAAGGGGAAAGAGAGAATGTGGAGGGCACATACTACTTAAAAGTCTTGGCCCAGAAATGGTGCTCATCATCTCACTCCCATTTAATTGGTGGGCCTAGTCACATGGCCACACCTGACTGCAAATGAGCCTGGGAATTTAAAGTTTAACCATGTGCCCAGGAGGAAGAGGACATGAATTTGTGGTGAAGAGTCAGTTTCTGCCACTGAAGGGTTCAGGTCATGGCCCTAGAAGAGGGCAGTAGCGTAAAGGGTAGAAAACAGTAGAGGCGCCCAAACCAGAGTGGTGGGGGACATGAGGGCTCTAAGCCCGTACTTAGGGTAAAACAAGTCCTGTAGTGGGTATGTGCCTGTGTAAGAACGAGGCAAACTGAGGACTCTGGCTAAAGGGCCTGAGTTCAGCTGGCACTGGGTCAGGGCTGGGAAGGCATGGTGTCACTCTTCAGTCGACAGTACTACACCAAGGTGGAACTTTTATGTGGGTGGAAATGAATGCACACATGTCAAACACAGATGCAATTGATCCATTCCCCTGCCTGGGTGGGTAAGCATGTGCATACCTGCTTGCACATGTCACTGGGGTGGCTGACTACTTATACACCTATATGCAGTTGTGCCCGCCACATGTCCCTGTCCAAGGGACTGTACATACACCCAAGTGTTTCTAATGAAGGGAGAGTGTGTGTTTATAACATGCACACCTGGATGGTCTGTGTGTATATGACCATGCATGCAAAGTGGGCATCTGTCTGTACATGTGGGCACATGCCTGGGAAGTATCTGGGAATAGAGATAGTACCTCTGCATGCACACAACTGCCTGGGGGAGGGGTGTTGAGTGTGCACATGCCTGGCACACAGCAGGGGTGAGATAAGTGTGTCCTGAGTAAAATGTGTGCATACCTGGTGCACACGTACACATGTCCACAGAAGCCCCTGTCAGGGTGCAAAAAGTTGACTAAGGGTGTGAGCACACACTTCTGTGTGCCCAGACATGAACTTGGAGCTCCCTTGGCTGGGCCAGACCAGGCTGGGCCACTTCCTGGACACATACAGGCCTCTGGCAATGTGTTGGTGACAGTGTGGGGCACTGCTAAGAGTGCATTGTGGCATGTGTGTGTGCGCATGTGAACGTGTGTGTGTGTGTGTGTGTGCATGTAGGAAGAGGCGTGCGCTCACTTAGACCTTGCTTCTTTCTGTGGTTCGGTTTCTATAGAGACACTTCCTGTGGCAGAGAAAAGAGGTAGTGAGCTGGTGTTTCAGGATGTGAAGGCCCACAGGAGCGGAGCTGGGCTCTCTCTGTTGCCTGCCTGCCACCGTGCAAGCTTTGGCCGGGGCTGCCCACAGTCCCCATGGTGGGCACTCCTCACGGCAGGGACTCGTGAACAGCAACGGCATGCCGGGGAAGCCCAAGCACCTGGGCGTCCCCAACGGGCGCATGGTGAGTGTGGGCTCCAGGCCAGGCCCGGGGGAGGGGGTGGGCACACCCAGGGTGGAGCCCAGGAGGCACACCCGGCAGGGTTGGGGAAGAGCCTGCATGCTGCTAGTGGGCGGGAGAAGTTGGGTACAGACAGGAGCAGGTAGTAGGACCTGGTGCCCTTCCTGTAGGACCTTCCAGATGGCCCTGCTGGGGACCTAAGGCAACCTCGGGCATGACAGCAGAGTACAGTGGTCACAGGCTTCTGGTACCCACTGCTCCCTCTCCTGCCACTTTGGCACCATCTGGGCTGGGAGACCTAGCATGGCCCTTGACCCCTGCACACACTCCCAGAGGCCCAGGCCTCCACATCTCACTTAGCCTCAGCCTTCCCCTACTCATCCCATGTCCTGATGCCCAAAGTCAGGTAAGGGGCAACCTTCAAGTGGGTCACTGCCCTTTAGCTAGACCTGCTCCAGAGGCTTCATGCCAGAACTAGTAGTCTTTGGGCAGCCTGGGATGGGTCAGTAGGCTCAGGCCAGCTTGGTACATCTTGTCTTTTCTATTCCTGGGCTACCGGGAAGGGTGGGAGTAGCTGGGCACTAGGATGCCTTAGCTATTACTGCTGCCCCACCCCCTGAAGCCTCTCCCTGGCTGCTTGGCCTCCAAATCAGAGCTTCCCTCGGACAGTCCAGCTTCTTTATTCATTCAGCTAATGGGGCAGGCTGTACTAGGCCTTTCCTCCCTAGGATACCAGCCCACTTGGCAGAACCCCATCTCCAGGAAGGCCAGACGGTGTCCTAGCCTCCAACCTAGCCCCAGCCTAGGACTATGGGACAAGGCCAATGGGTCTAGAGAGACCTGGATTCCACTCTTGGCTGTGTGTCTCTTACTAGGGGTCCTCTCTGACCCATACTAGGGTCCTCTCTGACTCTCAGTATCTTCACCTATAAAATGAGGAAATTGGAACAGATCTTAAAGTCATCTTGTTGAGATGACTAAGTAGAATGATGAATATGAGGCCCTTGACCCATTGTGGGGGCCCCATAAATGTCAGCCCCATGCCTCCCTTCACTCTCAGTACCTCTTCATGGATCCCCTGCCTCACTCAGGAACTGAGGTTTTACCCTCCTAATTCCCTACTAATTCCTAAGGCTTTTCTCCACCTCTCCTTTGTCTAGTGTCTCCTTGTTGCCCAGCCCCAGGCTAGCTTGGTGGGAGAGAGGCAAACCCCTCCAAGCTGACCCAGTCCCCACCTCACTGTCTCTGCCATCGACCTAACTTTGAAAGTTCAAGAACCTACGGTCCTCTCACTCCAACCCAGAGACATGACACTAGGGTATGCAGGCCAAGGACACTGGGCCACTCCCATGACCACCCCAGATGGGGTGGGTTGGTGCTGGGTTGGTGCTTTTGAGCAGTGCCCAGGACTTCAGGGCAACTGAGGATGCCCAGGGACAGACCCTGCCTCTGCCCCTGCCACATCAGCCCATGGCTTCTCTACCCAAAAGTCATTCAGAGCAGGGAGGGCACCCACTGCCCCCAACCCTGGAAAGCTCATAGATGCCCTGGCTCCTTGCAGCAACCTTCACACACAGGTTTATCTTTGCTCTTCCTGGGCCTGTTCTGAACTCTCCCTGTCACCTGTTGAAATCCTGAGGGTCACAGATTGGCTTCTTGATGGCCATTGGTCAGCTTTCTAAGACCATGCTCAACTGTCATGGGAGGGGTGGACAGGCATCAGCATCTGTGGCACAGCACTTATGGACCAGGAGTCAGGCTCCTTCCATGAGTAACCTCTCGAGGGAGGTTCAGAGGAGCAACTGACATGCTGAAGGCAGCCAGCAGGTAGAGGGGCCTGCATCTGAACCCAGACTATCTGACTCAATGCCTTTGCTCTCCCACCTCCCAGAACGGCCTGGCTCTGTCCTCCCCCTCTTCCCCCTGCAACCACCCCCACCCACTGCTGCCATCACTCCCTGCTGAGGCAGCTTCATTTGTGAGCCTCGGCTTTCTGCCACTCAGCTTGTCAGGCAGTTGCAATGAAACCTGTCACTTAGAGATGGCTCCCAGCCCCCTCCCAGAGACATCATTACACAACCCCAATTGCCACTTCATTTGTTCATGCAGTCATTCATTCAGCAACCCCTCCATAGGTCTGCTCTATGCTGGCCCTGTCCTAGGCACTGAAGACCCAAACCCATCATCCTAGCCCCTGCCCTCAAGCAGCTCCCAGTCTGGCAAGGCACAAAAGACGTGGGTACAAATACCAGAAGAGAATTCAGATTTGGGTAAGAGCCATGGGCCCAGGGTAGAGAAAGCTTGAGAAGGACCCGAGGAGGGAGAACTGACTTCTTGTCTCATTTTGTGCATCGTAGTAGGAAGCTCTTGAAAGGATATGCCATCTGGAGGAGGGGATGGCATGGGGAAGCATCTGGATGTGGGGAAACACAGGGTGTTTGTACAGGGACATGGCCTAAGGGGAAGCTGGGCCTAAAGCCTGGAGAGGAGGGGTTATCATATCCTGTCACTCTCAGGGAGCCCAGGTAGTCATCCCATCTGGGGAGACCTGCAAGGCAGAGCCTACTGTAACTCTGTCTGTATTCTTGGCATCCAGCTCAGGGCTAGGGTTCAGCTCCACAGGATCGGCTCAGGCTGAAGGGGCCAGGCACCCAGGGTTCTCTGTGCACATACCCAGAGAGGATCTTGGGGCCTCCGTTTCCCCAACTAGGATGAAATGAGATGATGGTACAGAGTGCCCAGCACAGAAGATGCTAAATAATTCGCCCCTTCCTTTGAGGTCTGACCGCTACAGAGGGCAGAGTTCAAGAGGACCCCCTGGGCTCTTTACCCCTGATTGACTTTGCCCACCTGTGTCCAAAGGGCTAAGGCCCTGGGCCTGCCAGCTCCCCTGGTACATCTCCTGCCCACCCAGGGAGGCAGCTTAGTGGAGGAAATAACTCAGGCTCCAGAGTCAGGCACACCTGCATTTTAACTTCAGCTCAGCCCCTTCCCCACTGTGTGAGTTCTTTGGGCCTAGGTTTCCTCGTCTGTAAAATGGGGGTAGTAATACCTGCCACGCAGGATAAGGATTTGAGGATAGAGTGAGTGAGAACATGGATGTGTATTGTCCGAGAGTGCCTGCCACACAAGTGGAGCTCAGAAATGTTGCTCCTCCACACTCACCTTAGTATTCTTAGATACCAGCGGTTCTGCCAAGCTTAAGAAAAAAAATTATGGCAAACTGAGGCCTGACCATGGGTCAGAGTTTCACCTTCCACCACACCCTTCCTCATCCTTTCTTCCCCTTTTCTCCCATTCACTCACCACTTCTCAGGCAAGTCGGGGTGAGGCAAGGCAGGCCCTACTCAGCACAACTTCCCTAAGCCTAGCAGCCTGGGCAGGTGGGAGCCCTGGTCAGCAGAGCTCCTGACGGCCCCATGCCAGTGACTTTCACACACTCGCTCACCCTTCCTAGCAGCCCCAAGGAGTTGGAAATGCCGAGCCCCCTTCTACCCAGGGGGAAACCGAGGTCCAGAGGAAGACGTTGCTTGCCTTTGAGTGGCTGACCTGAAATTGAACTCTATCCTAACTCCCTCCCACCTCTGGATCTCTCTCCCTACCCCATCTCAGACCCAACTATGCATATCAACAACCAGTGGGGCAAGAGGGGCCGAGAAGCATGACTTGCCGGCCACAGATATGGGGCGTTCAGAGGTAAAGGATCCTTGCCGAAGGAGGTGCTGGGGCCTCATGGGATGGCAGAGGAGGACTGCTAAGGTCCTGATGGCTGCTTCCTAGCACCAGAGCAAGGAGGGTGCTTCATGGGAGGGAGTTCAGGTTGGCTCCCTCTGTAAACCAGACCTGCCCTCTAGGAGCTACCAAATGATAAGGAGAGAGGCCTAGCCGTGGGTGGACAGCAGTGTGGTAGGCAGGAGGATTCAGGGAAACTGGTGGTGTTTGTAGGTGACTGATGTCAGCGAGTAGAGATCGGGAGAGCAGTCAGTTCAGTGAGGGGAGCAGGAGCAGACGCCCAGCAAGAGAAAGCAGTGAAGCAGGAAGCAGGAGTGTGAAGGGGTGTGGGGAACCTAGAAAAGTTTGATAAAGTGTAGGGCGCAGTGAGAAGGAGGGAAGTGGGGGAGGCTGAAGGGATTCATTAGTCAGGCCCCGGGCTGCGCTTCGACTGTTAACACAGCAGCTGCTCCACTTCCCAGGGCAGGGAGCTTGGCCCCACCTGAGAGCCAGTCCCACCTAAAGACACACACAGGCAATTCCACACAAGGTCAAGAATAAAACAAAATAGGAGTGTGGGCTGGCTTCTGCCCCAGGCGCCTTTACCCAGTCTGTAACTCCAGGCCTGCCGCAGCAGCAGTGGGGGCTCTGAGCTAGTGCGTGGATCTGAGTCCCAGGACGGAGGGCAGGCCAGAGAGAGGCCAGTGGCGAGGAGTGGGGGACGGTAGGGGGGCAAGAGGTGGCCATGCGGCCACCCCAGAGGGGAAGGCAGGATGGTTCCAAAAGACCCATGCAAAGGGTGGTGAGAGCAGCCCTGAGGGTGGCAAAGCTGCAGAGCAGTTGAGGCTGGCACGTGTGGCATGAGTAGGGCTGCCAGGAAAGGAAGGAGCAAGCTGGAGGTTACCCTGGGTTTCAACTCGTCCTCCTCATGCAACCCAGGAATTGGGACTTTCTCTGGCAGTCCCTGGAGCTGACCCGGAAGAAGGGAAGAAGCCATCACATGGGGGGTGCAGAGGCAGGAGGGCGAGGGCTGGGGCGGGTCAGGAGAGGGCGCCCCTCTCCTGGTAAGCCCCCAGGAGGGGCTTGGTACGCTGGCCAATGGGCTCGGCGCTCGGCCCGGCCACGCTCTGATACTGTGCTAACTTTCCTCTCCAGTAACGTCTCACCTCCACATTCTAGGTGTGAGATGAGGCTTAGGGAGGAGCCCGAGGGCGTAAGAGTAAAAAAGAGCAGAGCTGGGATTTGACTCTGAGTCTGACAGGCCCCAACACCTGTGCTCCATAGCAGGGCTAGCAAACTCAAAGTGGAGCATGGTCAAGACTAATGTAACAGCAGCAATAACAGTAATGTTCCATGAAAGTTTACTACATATCAGATAGTGTCCTGAGTTCCTTATCTATATATTTAACTTATTTAATCACAGGAATCTTTTGAAATCAGAAGTATTTGCCCCATTTCTGCAGAGAAAGAAATTGAGGCACAGAGAGGTGAAGTGCCTTGTGCAAGGTCACACAGCACAAATTGAACTCAGGTGGTCTGGAGCAGCACTTGCCTCCATAAGTAACATGAATGTGGCAAACTGGCCTCAGAGACCTCTGAACAGAGCATGAGCCCCTTGTAGGGAAGGCAGTTGCTATTCAATGCCAGCCAAAGTTGTCATGCTGGGGAGAAGCTCTGGGTAGCTGAAGCATCACAGGAGTTTATGTAAAACTCCTGATTTTTAAATGTGGGAAACACCTTTAAACTTAAAAAGAAAAAAAGTCTGAGAGCCAAGATATTAATTATGTACTAACATATTTGCAGGCCAGCTCTGGCTCACAGATATGGAACCTGAGTGTTCCCAGGTGAGAGTGGGGAGCACAGAGGGAGATCCCAGATAGGAGGGCAGGGAGAGGCTTCCTGGGAGAGATGTTTGTAGACCTGTTTCCAGTGGGGATGTAACAAAGGGACAGGTGGTCCCTGTGACAGGACTAGTGGGAAGAGGATGTGAGAGAGAGAAAGGGAAGGGGGGATGATCAGGCCCTGGTGCTAGGAGCCCAGGTAGTGGGAAGAAAGACAGGATGTAGGGAAACTGTTTTGGTGCCTTGCTCTGGTAGTGGCAGAGGTGGCTTCTCCTTGGGACTGGCTGAGTTCAAAGGGCTTGTGGGACATTTGGGCAGAGATGTTAGCAGGAAGTTGGCTATGTGGGTTTGGATCTGGGGAGATGTGGGAGAGGGAAAGGCAGAGTCAGGGAGGGGTGGAGGCCATCTTGTGTGGGTAGGAGATGAGGAGGAAACTGGAGGAGCTGCTAGGAAGGTAGGAAGACCAAGGGAAACCACTGCAAGAGTCATTTTGAAAGGAGAGTTTTTCTATTTCACTAATGGTTGGATTCCCAGAGAAGTCAGAGTTGTACGTGGGGGGTGGGGGGGGGAGGATGAAGTTGGTCTCTGCAGCAATGCTACTCAAAATGTGGTCCATGGACCAGTGCATCAGCATTGCCTGAGAACTTGTTAGAAATGGAGAGCCTCAGACCCCATCCTGGACCTACAGAGCCAGAATCTCTGGAGGTGGTTTCCTACTGGCCATTTTAATACACACTAGAGTTTGAGAATGACTGCTTTACATTCTAAAATTGCATCCTGATCCCAGCCCAAGATGGGGTGGGGCCCATGGTCTCTCAGGGTCTTCCTCTCCAAGAGGAAACAGTTGCAACAAAGAGATCACTGGCTTCAGAGACACCTTTCCTTCCTCAAAGACACCAGCAAACATTGATACAGCACTTGCCACATGCTGGCCACTGTTCTCAGTGCTGGAAATGTATTAAACTGATTTGATCCTCACAATAGTCCCAGAAGGTAAGTTACTATTATTATCACCATCTCCTATTACAGATGCAAACAAACAAGTAACGAGTTACTCAGCTAGTAAATGGCAGAGACAAGATTCAAAGTCTGTGCTGATCCTCACCATGCTGTACATCTGGGCTTACCCAGCAAGTGCTGAGGGAGGAGGGAACCAGGGGCAAATGGAAAGTAACTGGCATAAATTCCAGCACACAGTGGTTGGCACATGATGGAAGGGGAGCCGGGAGTAGCCTGAGCAAAATGCTGAGCAAGCAGTGACCTCACTGGGAATGCCCAGCATGGCCCCCCAGGGAGAGGAAAACAAGCTCCAGTCCTGGGGCCTGAGCCCAGAGCTGTCCCTTGAGAATCTACCCCGGGCTCTGCTCTGACTATCTACCTTGGGTCTCTTGTAGGTTCTGGCTGTCTCAGATGGAGGTAAGTGACAGAGGCCTGACTGGGGTGGGGGAGGGTATGTGGAAAAGGGTGGGGACACCTCTTGGTATCTTTCCTGGGAAAATACCTACTGATGGGGTTGGGCCAAGGGCTGGGGAAGGCCACAAAGCTCACCACCATTTGTCTATCCACCTACAGAGCTGAGCAGCACAGCAGGGCCCCAGGGCCAGGGTGATGGCCGAGGAAGCTCTCTCAGTATCCACAGCCTCCCCAGTGGCCCCAGCAGCCCCTTCTCCACCGAGGAGCAGCCTGTGGCCAGCTGGGGCCTGTCCTTTGAGCGGCTGCTGCAGGACCCTCTGGGGCTGGCATATTTCACTGTAAGCCCTGGGATGGGATAGGGAGGGCAGATGGCAGTGGCCACCAGGTGGGGGGCGGGGGTAGGGTGGCCGGCATGGGAGAGGATATGGATGGAGCTTCAAGCTGGCCAGAGTGGAATTCCTGTGTCAGCTGCCTCATCCAGCCTTTCTTTGGCATCTTCTTCCTTTTCTCTCAGCAGGGAACTTGTCTCTGCCTCCCATTTCCTCTCTGTGCCTTCTGATCTGGCCCCATCTGTCTGTCTGGCCCTATCTGTCTGATTTGGCCTCTTGGCCCTATCTCTATCCCAATCTCTTTGACCGCATCCCCTGACTGGGTCTCTGTGTCTCTGCCTGCCTCTTCCTTCTGTGCACCAGGAGTTCCTGAAGAAGGAGTTCAGTGCTGAGAATGTAACTTTCTGGAAGGCCTGTGAGCGCTTCCAGCAGATCCCTGCCAGCGACACCCAGCAGGTGGGGGAAAAGTCGAGCTGGGCAGAGTGGTGGGACCAGAGCCTGGGTCATGCCCCTGACCTTCACCTGTCCCTCCTGCAACAGCTCGCTCAGGAGGCCCGCCACATCTACCGGGAGTTCCTGTCCAGCCAGGCACTGAGCCCAGTGAACATAGACCGGCAGGCTTGGCTAGGCGAGGAGGTGCTGGCAGAGCCTCGACCGGACATGTTCCGGGAACAGCAGCTCCAGGTGAGTGTTCCCAGGGGCCTCGGTTTGGGATTAGGGGGAGTGGCCTTGGAAGAAAGGACAAGAGGTGGGACTAGATCCAGGGGCGAAGCCCCGTTGTCAGGGGTGGGATGGGGTTGGAGTTGCCTACGGAGAGGAGCAAATGTGGATTTGGATGCCCGCACCAAAGTAAAATGCAGGGGCAGGGCGCGGGTCAGAGGGTGGTACCAGAGGCTACGGTGGAGCAGGGTCTAGGGGCGGTGGAGCCTAGCAGAGGTCGAGGCGGGGCCAAGAGTAGGCACTGGGCTAGATCAAGGAGTTGCGTGGGAGGGGCTAAGGTCTCAGGTGCTAGGTTGGGGACCCAGCTAACCTTGAGGACAGGGCCAGGTAAGCTGGGGGCAAGTCGAGCGCCCCCTTCGGCTCACCGCCCCGGCGCGGGTCCCGCAGATCTTCAACTTGATGAAGTTCGACAGCTATGCGCGCTTCGTCAAGTCCCCGCTGTACCGCGAATGTCTCCTGGCGGAGGCCGAGGGACGCCCCCTGCGGGAACCTGGCTCCTCCAGCCCCGGCAGCCCCGACTCCACCAGGAAGGTGCGGACGAGGGGCAGTGGGAAGCAGTGGGCCGGGCGCAGATCTGTAGGGTTGTGTCCACGGTCTGCACGTAGGCTGGGGTCCGGCCCTGAGCCAGCGCCTTTCCTCCACCCGCAGAAACCGAAGCTGAAGCCCGGGAAGTCGCTGCCGCTGGGCGTGGAGGAGTTGGGGCACCAGCCTTCTGCTGAGGGCTCTGGCGGCCGCCCGCTCCGCAAGTCCTTCCGCAAGGGTGAGGGTCGGAGGCCACAGACAAGTCAGGGTGGGAGCTTGGGCAAGCTTTGAGAATGCCCCCTTCCTCCTATTTGTAAATCTGTGAAAACCGAAATACCCTGTGACCACCACGTTCCCTCGGTGGTTCGGTTTCCAGACTAGAGCCCTGAAGTTTGGGAAGCCCCCTCAGTACCAACGCTTCCGTGGCCCCAAGCCGCGTTAGACCCCTGCGGGAGGTCTCCAGCGGGGTCCACCTGGCGGTGGAGAAGGGGGTATAGGGAGGAGGGGCTGTTCTGCTCACTGCTCCGTCTCCTCTAGAACTGGCAGGCGGGGCCCCAAACTCAGCCTTGCGCAGAGAGTCCCAGGGCTCCCTCAACTCGTCTGCCAGTCTGGACCTCGGCTTCCTTGCCTTTGTCAGCAGCAAATCTGAGGTGAGCGGCCTGCTGGGGGGGGGACAACGTGCAGGCTAGGGCCACTATTCATGCCCCTTTGTGTGGCCACCATCATTCCTAGTCATGGTTCCTACTTACATCTTCCTGCTACCAATCCCTTAGCCTCCTCACTTTCTTCCTGTCCTCACCACAATGGGCCCCATGCATGGCATGGTGTACATTCCCTTTGTGTGTGTGTGTGTGTGTGTGTGTGTGTGCACGTGTGGGCGCCCAGGTGTACACAGCAGATGTGTGGGGGTCAGTGGGAGGATCTGTCTCTGGGTGTCCTTACACCTGGCATACATATGAGCATATGTTACACACATGTGAGCATACATATGTTCCTGTAGGAGTATCTTTGACTGCCTAAAAGTGTGCCCGTAGGCATGTGTGTGCATGTGTGCACCCCGGTGGGCTTACCTGCCTGTGTAACTCTCTGCATGTCCCTGAATATGTACACATGACCTTCCTTCCACCCCTGTCCTGAATCAGAGCCACAGGAAAAGCCTTGGGAGCACAGAAGGTGAGAGCGAAAGCAGACCAGGGAAGTACTGCTGCGTGTACCTGCCCGATGGCACAGCCTCCTTGGCCCTGGCCCGACCTGGCCTCACCATCCGTGCCATGCTGGCAGGCATCTGTGAGAAACGAGGTCTCTCTCTACCTGACATCAAAGTCTACCTGGTGGGCAATGAGCAGGTGTGGACTTGGCCTGGTCCCCAACTCTAACTATCTTCCTGATCCCAACCCCATTCCTATCTGTGCTCAGCTATGACCTCCACCCCAGTTCCATCCCCATCCTCACCCCCTTCCTAATTCCAATCCTCAACACAACCCTGCCCCGTCCCCCATGCTCAGCTCCAAATCAACCCAGCACCAACTCCTCAAACTCAGACTTTCACTCTCATCCCATGAAAGTTCTTTCCCCACCCCATTCCCCTCCTGGTTTCCAGCTTTACCATTATCTTCACTGTGATGCTCTGGGGAGGGAGAGTAGGGGAGAACCACTGCCAGAGCTGGGTTTCCCCCATGACCCCCAGAGTCCCTACTGACCATCTTTGAAAGGCCATCAGGGGCACTCAAATGCACCTAGCCCACAAAAAAAGTTTTCTTGAGGTGCAAACTAGAATTAAGCTTTACAGAGGAATGTGGGGGGAAATGTACTTTAAAACAAATCATCCAGTAAGAAGGGTTCGAAGAAAGAATGCTGCATTCCAGGGAGACCCTATAGGATTTCATTCTCCCAGACAAGGCCTAAGGCCCTGCCAGGTAGGTGAGCAGAGGGACCCAGACCTGAGCTCTGTCCTCCAGGTCCACAGGCTGGCGGTAAGCCAGGCAGGATGTGATCAGGGAAGAGGAGCCAAAGCCTCAGAGAGTTTCTAGGGAAAAGTAAGCTTTTCTGGCTGGCTCCGGGAAGACTTCACGAAAGAGGCAGCTGTTGATGAGGGGAGGATAAGGATGGGGAGGAGTTTGCCTGGCAGAACTGTCAGGAAAAGACATTCCCAGCCGAAGGAACAACTTAAGTGAAGTCTGGATGTGAATAAGAAGTGCAGGGCAAGTTCAGGGGCCTGGAGAGTGGGACTGTGAGGGCAGTAGTGGGAGGATCTCTGCCTACTCAGGCCACCCGGGGAAGACTCTGAAGCCCAGATGGGCCTTCTCATCTGCCGAATATAACTCCCCACCCACACTCCACCTGTCCCTGCAGCAGAGCACAGGCCTTCCCTGGAAGAGGCTGCCTCCCTGCCCTGGGCTGGTGCAGGCAGTGGGACCTACATGGGCAGTAGTCACTACCTACTGTTTATGTACCTACTGTGTGTCAGGACAAGTGTCAAAAAAGGGACAAGGTCTGGGTGGCTGATCAAAGGTGGGTGGTGAGGGAGGAAATGCATCCATGGATTTCACATGCCTGAGACAAAAGTGGGCAGCCATCCAGGAAGTGGGTCCTGGACTGGCCTGGCCCAACAAGAGGCAGCTCCATAATCCAGGACCTAAGCCTGCTCCATATCCAAGCAGCCTCATTACCATTTCGTGCTCATCCCACCCCCATGTTTCCCATAACTCCGTTTCTTTTCCAAGGCTGTCCAACCTTCTTGCCACCCTTCTCCCTGGCTAGGCTCCGACTCAGCCAGGTGTCTTATTCCATCCACATCGCTATCGCTCACCTGCCCATCGCCTTTCCCTCTGACCCGTAGGGATCCCCAGTGGGGGCCATGGGTGGAAGTGAGGTGGTTCCTTCGGACCCTGGGGATCGTTAGGGGTGCGGAGGGAGGGACTCTGAGACCCTGACTGGCATCCGCAGAAGGCTCTGGTCCTGGATCAGGACTGCACCGTGTTGGCGGACCAGGAAGTGCGGCTGGAGAACAGGATCACCTTCGAGTGAGTGCCCCTCCTCCCAGGCTTGGGTCCCAGTTCTGGCTGCTGTACTCCCTCTCAGGTCCTGTCCCTAGTGCTAACCGCGTCCCGGGGACTGAGGTCCCACCCCCAAGTTGTCCCACCCCACCCTAGTTTAGGCTCCGCCCCCTCCTGGGCCTCGTCCGGGATGGGTTGGGGTAGAGGCGGGGTCGGCTCTCCGCGGTTCCGCAGCGCTAGGGTCCCGTGCAGGCTCGAGTTGGCGGCGCTGGATCGCGTGGTGCGGATCTCCGCCAAGCCCACCAAGCGACTGCAGGAGGCGCTGCAGCCCATTCTGACGAAGCACGGCCTGAGCCCGCAGCAGGTGGCACTGTGCCTGGTGAGCTGGGGGACAGCAGGGCAGAGGAGGGACAGCGGGGAACGGGCTGCCTGTCCTGCAGGCTGCTGACCTGTTCCCACAGCCAGGCGAGAAGCAGCCGCTGGATCTGGGGAAGCTAGTGAGCTCGGTGGCAGCCCAGAGACTGGTTTTGGACATTCTCCCAGGTAGAGAACCAAGGCCTTGGGGCTTGGTCCCTGGAAATGACCCTGGCCCAGAAGGGGTCCAGGTGGGAGGCAAACAGTAAGGGTGGCCCTCTCTGCCATAGGGGTGAAGACTCCTGAAGCTGGAGACACAGCCCCGTGCCGCAGCCAGGTGAGTGAGAGTAAGGGCTCCCTCTTCTGCCTACTGCACCTCCCCTCCCAGTTGTGGCTCTGACTCCACATTCTCGCAGGGCGGCCAGCCTAGAACTCAGAACAAGGCCACCCATCCCTCTTCACTGTCCCTCAACTCGATGGCCCAGGCAACCAGTAGTATCACTGGGAAGCGGCAGACCTGTGACATTGAAGGTACTTCGGGGATGGTGGGAACTAGAGACCAAAAGGGTTGGGGACCATTGAGGGTGGGTGGTACCAGAGAAGCTTGATCTGAGGCTTGATGTTATTGGGGCTGGAACAATGTCCATTGGGGTTGGAGGACCAGAGGGCCTGAAGGGTGGGAGGGGGGCATTTGGGGAGGCTGTGGTCATAATAAGGGCAGTAGAACAGTGGTGGGCTAGCATAGGCAGGTCTGCACTGGTGGGCTTCTTGACTCTGTGGTCACCCCTAGGCCTAGTGGAGCTGCTGAATCGGGTGCAGAGCAGCGGGGCCAATGACCAGAGGGGCCTTCTGCGCAAAGAGGACCTGGTGCTTCCAGAATTTCTGCAGCTGCCTGTCCAGGGGCCCAACTCCCAGGAGGCCCCACCACAGACTGAATCAGAGGTCCAACCCAAGGGGGACCCCTTGGACTCCACTGCCCACTCAGCCCTCTGACAGCTGCCCAACAGTCCAGGCCGGCTGCATGGCACCTGGCGGGCCAAGCATGCCATGGGCCCGCTCTGCATGCCCTGTCTGTGCCATGAGTGTTCCTGGCCACTTCCTGTCACGGGCAGGCCCGCAGGAAGAGCCAGAAGAGGGCGGAGAGTGGGCTCAGAGGAGCCGCACCCCACAGCTGCCACCACTTGGTCCCTTATAGGTTCACTCATCCATCCCTTGCTGCCAGGCCACTGAGGGGAGGTGGGCCTAACCTCTCTGGTGCAGGCATGTCCAGCACAGAAGGATGGCATTGGCAGTGCCAGCCTCCTCACCCTGTGCTAAGCCTCAGCAAGGAGCAGGAGGAGGGGCTGGCCCCTCCTCAGGGAGCTGGTATGAGTAAGGCCTGGAGGTGCAGGCGGGAAGCCCCTCCCACTACTCACATAGGCTCTGCTGGACATATGGATTTTGCAGTTGGCTTGGGGCAACTGGGTTTGTCCTGGATGTATGATATTGTTATTATAATAGTAATTATTATTCTCCCATGAGGTGTGTTCCTTGTATACCAGTCTACCCTGTGTGCCCCCCCCCCAAGCCATACTGCCTCTGTCACCAGGGTCAGTGCCAGGAAGCCCTTGGGGACCTCAAGACGTGCCCCCTGACTTCCTGTTGTCAGACTCTCTCTTCCTGACTGCACAGAGTATTGGGGTGTGAATATGAGAGACAGAGACAGGGAGGAAAGGAGGAAGGGCGGGGGGGGGGGGGCAAAGGGAGGGAAGGGAAGACACTTCTGGGGAGCCATGCCTCTGCCACCTGTCATCGCACTGTTCCTCAGTGTCTGGATCTGAATAGAGTACAGCATCTGGCTATTGTCCTCTGCTTCTACTGGGACTGAGTGTGTCTCTGCAGACATGGCTGTGGGCTTCTTCGGATGCGTTAGAGCCTTGTAGAGGATACTGGGTGTTGTGGTGGGAGCAGGTTCTGTCCCTTGTCTGCTTTGGCTGGGTGCCCATCCCTGTCCCTAGGTAGCCCACATAGGGAGAGAGAGTGGGGAGGACCTCCCAGAAGGAGGGCCCAGCTTGTGGGCAGAGAAGCCAGACTCAATCCCAGTGCTGCTGAGACAAACAAGGGGACATGGGAACCTTGAGGGGACACCTCCTGACCACCTCAGACAGGTAAAACTCTCTTCCGAACCACTCCAGTTCTTTGTGCTTGCTGTCCCGTTTGTCAGGAACTACCCCCCACCCCCACACCCCCTATCATGGCACCTCATCCTTGAAATTCCTGAGGGAAATCAGTGGGGTTTGCTGACCCAACGTGCCTTTCTTCAGAAGTCTAACCCAAGCCTTTCTTGGGGGACTTCAGCCCTCTACCCCCACTGCCCATTTTCTTTGTCTGGGCTGGCCAGACCCTCTAGCTGCTGGGGTGGGCTCATGACCCAGGCCTGGTCAATCAGAATTTGGTGCAGGGATGATCTTCTGACCCCAGTGAAAATGACAGTCCTTGTCCTTTACCCTTTCCTAGGGATTTGAACAGAGGATACACAGGGAGAGAACCTGCATGTGAATCAAACAAATGCAGGAGAGCAGGACTGAGAGATAGAGGGAGATTCCAAAATTTCCCTGAATTTCTAAAGTCAACCACCCCTAGACATTCTCATTTAGGCAAGCCAACACATTCTTTCCATGTGTATGTGCTTGTGACTCTGAGTGGGTTTTCTGAGACCTGCAACCACAAAAGTCTTGCTTCATTGAAGATCTCAGCTTGAACACCTCAGTGGAGCCTTCCCTGGTCACTTGAAGCTGTGGTCTAAATGTTTGTGTTCCCCTCCCCCCAAATTCATATGTTGAAATCCCAGCCCTAAGGTGATGGTATTAGGAGGTGGAACATTTGCGATGTGCTTGGTCATGAAGGTGGAGCCCTCGTGAGTGGGGTTAGTGTGCTTATAAAAGAGACCCCAGAGAGCTCCCCCACCCCTTCCACCCTGTGAGGACACAGCAAGAAGTTGGCTGTCTACAACCTGGAAGAGGGCTCTCACAGACACCGAATATGCTGACCCCCTGATCTTGGACTTCCAGCCTCTAGAACTGTGAGAAATAAATTTTTGGGTAAGCCACGCAGTCTCTGGTATTTTTGTTATAGCAGTCCAAATGGACTGACACCAGATATGAAGTGCTCCCCAACTTTTTTCTCTACCATGCTGTCCAGTTTTCTTCCTTCATAGTGCTAATCCCACTCTGTAATGACCTTATTTACTTATTTACACTTGTTTGCTGACAATATGATAAACATGCCCTGGTGGCAGTGACCTTGTCCATCTTAGTCACTGTTGTTTCCCCCTGGCCTACTGGGCTGACAAATGATTCTGCAGCCTCAGATAGACCAAGTGAAGGAAGCAGGGACAGCAGGGCAGTGGGGGTCCTGGGCAGGGGACTGCAGAGCACACAGTCTTTGGCCAGATGGGGGTAGGGAGACAAACCCATGTCCCTTCCCCAATCGGCTGTGGAACCTCCCCTGCACTTCCTGGGCCCTGGATCTTCTCTCTGTGGGCAGAGACACCCTTCCATGTGCCAGGATAGAGAGGAAGGGACACCAGGTAAGAGAAGGGTATTTTCCTAAAACTGGCAGATCCTTCAGGCAAGCCCCCCCTTCACCCACCCCTGCCCTTCTGAAGCCCCAGCAGGGATACCTATTACTCTTATGGACCAACAAATGTGATTGCCCCATGATAGAGTGGGCCATGGGTCAGGTGGAAGAGCCTCGATAGACATTAGCCCCTGGAGGGGGAGGAACATGCATATCAACTCAGGCCCCCAAGTTAGGCAGACTCCATCCTTTATCTCATTTTTGTCTTCATGACAAAATAGCCTGGTGGGGATGAAACCAAGGCTACAGGAGAGGAAGTGACTAGTCCAGGATCCTGCAAAGAATTTGTTGCTGGAGCTTGACCAGCGCACAGGCTGTCTGACTCAGGGACATACACCAGGGAGGACCCTGATGCTGTAGGAACCCCTTCTGGGAAGCCAGCACCCTCTGGGGGTGGGGTGGGGAAGGATACATTGAGGTGGCTGCTCTGGGGAGAAGAGCATAAAAATTAAAAATGTAGCATCTGACCCCAGCATTACCACCAGAGAATTACTCACTCCCACGTACAGGGTCGCCCTCCCTGCAGGGGTGTCTATGACCTCAAAACTGGCAAACAGCCAAATGTGTGGGGTAACACAAAAGGTGGTAGCGTGTCTGTGTTTTGCAATACCACACAGCAGGTAAAGAATTGGGTACAGCATGTCCTTATGTGGAAAGTTCTCCAAGATGTGTTATTGTTTGGTAAAAGAAAGTAGAGCAATGCACATGACATGATACCTTTGTATAAACCACAAACACAGAGACACATGTATAAGTATATAGGAAGAATAGAGAATGCTCTAGAAAGACGCATGCCAAGCAGATAAAAATGGGGAGGGGACTAGGATTGGGAGGAGTAGTCAAAGGACACTTTCATTTTAGCTTTAATGTTTTTTAAAAGATGCAATTAAAAATAATTATAATATTTATTTATTGTTTAAGCAAGCTCTATTCTCAATGTGGGACTTGAACTCATAACCCTGAGATCATGACTTGTATGCTTTATCCACTGAGCCAGCCAGGCATCCCTAAAGATAGTTATAATAGGGGTACCTGTGTGGCCCAGTCGGTTGAGTGTCTGACTTTGGCTCAGGTCATGATTTCATGGTTCATGAGTTCGAGCCCTGCATTGGGCTTGCTGCTGTCAGTGCAGAGCCCACTTTGGATCCTCTGTCCCCCTCTCTCTCTGCCCCTCCCCTGTTCATGCTCCCTCAAAAATAAATAAAACACTTTTAAAAACTAATAATTCTAAAAACACAAAGAATTTCCCAGGGCCACTTATTTGTCACACTGGGCCACCATCCCTTTCTCCAGAAGGAGAACCAACTCTTCCCTGGGGGCTTCAGCCCACCGGCCACCTTGGCCCACTTTGGCTGGCTGCTGTGTCCCTCTGCCACAATCCCCCAATATGTCCCCTGAAGCTGTCCTGGGCTGAAGGAGACCCAGTTCCCTCCTTCCAGTTCTTGTGCTCTCAGAACCCCTCAAGGTCCTGGGCCCTCACTGCAAAGATGGGGGTCCAGGCCCAGGGGCAAAAGTCACCACCTGGTCAACCCACAGGCCCTTTCAAAGCCACTGCATGGAGCTGGATTCCTTGGTGGTTGGGAAAAGTAGTGGAGTTGCTTCTCCTCCCCCACCAGATGGGAAGACTGGAAGGGAGTTAGCCTATCCACCCAGCACCCAGCGTTAAGGAGGGGAGAAAACACACATCTGTTGACTGCTGTGCAGCTCCAGCACCCCCAGTTTACAGAGGACACAGGCAGAGAGAGATATGACTGCCTGGAGGTGACCTGTGGGACCCAAGACTCTAAGAGAGAAACTTGCTACTTATCTCTGGTCCCTTACACTGTTGACAGTCTTAGACGTAAAGCAGTATGGGATGGGCACAGAGCGAGCACAGAGCACACGGTGACCTGGGTTCTGGGCCGGGGTGGGGGCAGGTAGAGGCACCAGTTCTCACCTGGAGCCCAGCTATAAGTGCTGATGCAGCTGTGGGCGGATTCTTCCAGGGGCAGCCATTCCTACCTCCAAGAGCGAGAGCGAGAGCGCAAGGTGCACCCTGCAGGAGGCCTGGCCTGATGGTCAGGTGACTCCAGTTTCTGGGGGATTAGAGGCTGGAATTTAGCTTCCACAGAGAAAGAAATGCCCAGAGGGGAAGGAACACACACGGTTGGTTATACTGAATCAGAAGCATCCCAGGCCAGGCACAGGCCCATACCGCTACACAAAAACAGGGGGCACTATTGGTGTCCCTGGTGGTCCTGGCGGATCCAAGAGAAACAGAACATGACACGTGTGTGTTTTGTGATTCCTGTGTGGTCCATCTCAGCTCCTATCTGCAGAGAACTGGCTTGGGGATAGAACAGAGGCAGAAAGCCAAGGAGAAGCACCATAGAACCAGCCTCCCACCTCTAGGCCAGCCCAGAATGCTGACTGCCAGAATGAGGCCCTGGCCAGCTAAGAGGGGTGGGCAGCAGTAACCCCACTAGCCAGGTAGGCTACCGTCTTCCAGCCCTTCCTCTGAGGAGTTGATGGAACCCAGCAACCAGACCCAAAACCTGGAGTATGGAGTATGGAACTGGAGCTTGGAACTGGGAGCCCAGACCCAGAGCACAAAGCCTGGAACTGGAACCTGAAGCCCAGACCCAGAAACTGGAGCCAAGAGCCTGAAGTCTAAAAAATTAGAATCTGGAGGGGCACCTGGCTGGCTCAGTGGCTAGAGTGTGAGACTCTTGCTCTCTGGGTTGTAAGTTTGAGCCCCACATTGGGTGTAGAGATTAGTTAAAAATAAAGTTTAAAAAAATAATAATAACAAAATAAGAAGTAGAGTCTGGTATCTGGAATCAGGGGTTGCAGCCCAGAACCTAGAGCCCAATGCCAAGAAGCAGAGTCCCTGCTCTGCTGGATGTCAGATGCCTGAAACTGGAGTCAGGGGACTGGAGCTCAGATCCTGGAGCCCGGAACCCAGAGCTTGCACCTGAGAATTTATGGTACAGGGCCTACAGCTCCAGGCCCAGAACATGGAACTCAGGACCTGAAGCCTAAAGCTAGATCTCAAAGCTTCAGGTCTGGAACCTAGAAGCTGGAGCACGGGACTACCATCTGAGAGTGTGCTGTCCACAACCTCACCCTCAGGCCTGGTCCCTGAGGCCAGCATGAAAGCACAGAGCTGGAACCACATGAGGAAGGGAGCTTCAGGGGAAGAGCTGATTTCTGAGAAAAGCCCAAAGCAACCTCAGCTCTTTTGGCCACAGACTTTGGCCTCATCAGTCAATGAGTGACTGGTGCCTGGGCCACCAGGATTAAACATTACACAGGGCACTTATCCCCCAAACAAGGATGGGGCATCCTCAGGTCAGCTGCCCCTGCCCTGGATCCACGGATCTAATGTAATAGAGCATGGGGCATCCAATCTGGAAAATGGGGATTAGATGGGATAACATCTGCTAGGCAGCTCAGATTGAAGTCCAGACTGTCCAAGACAGGACAAAGTCAAGAGAGCCAGAGAGGGGTTGCTCTGTTTCCTAAGGGGAGGTGGCAGGTGGCCCCTACTATGTCACCCAGCCCATTGGTGATGCCTTGGCCACACATACAGAGAGGATGCACCCGTGTGTGTGTGATGCACACACACGTCTGTGTCTGTGTACAGTGGGGCTGGCCTGAATAATTGGATGGAATATTCACTGCTGTGTCCACAATATGCAGCAGCATGCTGACTCATAGTGGGCTTTTATGTTGGTGGAACAAACATGCTGGTTCAAAGAGGCAGGAGGAGCCCTGTTGTGGGATTATAGTGGTCGCTAGTTCTCTCAGAAAAAGCTAGTTCATGGAGGGATGGTCTGGAATGTTCGTTTTTCTTCCCTTGGTTGTCCTCAAACTTTAGGTCCTGCAGGAAACTTACATGCAGAAAATTGAGTGTATTTAGAGACCAAATGGATCTTAGCCAAGGACTGGAGAAACAGCAGGTTGTGCCAACTTTCACAGCTTGCTCCATTCCCGGACCAAGCACTTGTTCTTGGGATCATTCTCTCCTCTTCTCAGCAGTCATGTCACTCCCAGAGAAATTGTTTTCATTGGCATGATCAAATTCACTATCTGTCAGTCTGTCACATTCACGTTGGCCATACTGTCTCAGCTCCCACCTCCTGCTCATTCCCAACCCCTTGCAAACTGCCCCTGCCCCCAGCACTCTCCCAGAACAGCTTGCCCAGGTCACTACATCTGCTCCGTTCTCACATTACCCAACATCTCTGTGGCATCTGACCTGGCTTATCTTGGTATATCTCTCAAAACTGGGAGACAACCCTGGCTTCTGGGGCATCTGCTTTTCTGTTTTTCTTCCTAATCCCTGTCGTACCTGTCCGTTTCCTCACAGGAGTCCCCCCCCCCTTTTTTTTGCCCTCCCTCAAAGGTGGATGCTCCTCTGGACTCAGCCCTGGGCCCCATCTCTCCTCCATGTGCATATTCTCCCTTGGAGGGTATCATCACAGGCCATGCCTGAGGCCCTTGAGGCAGGCAAGATGCCAAGTCGCTCTGGGCCCCAAGGCCATGACAAGATGCTGGTTTCAAACTGGACAGGTGTGAAAAGAGAGAGGTGACCTAGTCAGAATTGCATCTTGAAAAGATGACTGGCTGCTGTTTTTGGAGACCGGATTGGAGGGCACAAGGGCAGAAGCAGGGAGAACATTCAATGAGAGATGGTGGCCCTGACCAGGGAGGAGGTGAAAGGCTTAGGGAGCTCCCACAGAAGGGAAATTGGGGGTATTGGGTGATGGATGAGTGACAGGAGGTGGAGGTGGAGGACACGTCAAAGAAGCCTGCTCTGTTTCTGGCTCAGATCGATGGACCACATGCTGCTACTGAGGCTGGGAATGTGCAGGAGGCCCTGTTTGGGGTAAGGAGCACGTCGTGTGCTTCAGACTCACAGATCCAACTGCTCACCTCAGACTCAGTCTGTACAGACGGTTCTTGGCATCTTCCCTCCCAAACTGCTCCTCCTCCTGGGTGCCATTTCTCACTGTGAGACACCACCCACCACCCAGGCTCCAGGCCCAGAGGTCTGGGAGAAGCCATGGCCAGAGTGCAGGTGGGCAGACAGGGCAGGAGTCATCATTCAGGGGGACATGCGCAGTCTGTCTCTGACAGGGAAGAGACAGGAGGTGAGCAGGAGGGGAATGAGATGAACAGAGGAGCAGAGTCTTGGTCGCCTTCTCCACTGCTCTTAGAAGTCTCGAAACCCAATCTGGTCAGCTCCCAAGTTTCGGTGCTCTTACCAGCACTTAGCAGCCCCCCCACCAATATACATGGAAGCAGCCACTGTTCATAGCATTTTGTAATTATATCTCTTGCTGCATTTGATTGATAACTGCCTCTTTCACTAAGCCCCAAGCTTTATGCGAGCAGGGAAGGTGGACTTCAAAATTATCAAAGATCCTAGCTTTATTAAAAAGAAGCACCCTTGGGGCACCTGGGTGGCTCAGTCAGTTCAGTTTCCAACTCTTGATTTTGGCTCAGATCATGATCTCACCATTTGTGAGTTTGAGCCCTGAATCTGCGCTGACAGCACGGAGCCTGCTTGGGATTCTCTCTCTCCCTCTCTCTCTGTCCCTCCCTTGCTCTCTCTCTCTCTCAAAATAAATAAAATAAACTTAAAAAAAAAGTATCACCCCTAGTTCATAAGGAACACCTTGGATATAGCTGTTCCTGCTTAGGATCTGACCTAAGGCAGGGGAGAGGAACAGGGCCTATGGTAGAGGTCCCTGGACCCACTGTGGGTTGGGGGGGTGCGGTGTGTGCTTGGATCCAGACAGCCTTTGAGCCCAATATGACTTTAACAGGATTTCTGAGCCTGGGGCGCCTGGGAGGCTCAATCAGTTAAGCGTCAGACTTTGGCTTAGGTCATGATCTCACGGTTTGTGGGTTTGAGCCCCATGTCAGGCTCTGAGCTGAAAGCTCGGAGCCTGGAGCCTGCTTTGGATTCTGTCTCCCTCTCTCTTTCTCCCTTCCCCCACTTACTCTCTGTCTCTCTTTCTCTCAAAAATGAATAAACATTAAAAAATATATTTAAAAAAAAAAACAGGGTTTCTGAGCCAAAGAATGATTCCAACACAAGAACTTAGCAATGATTGCATTTCCCTGGCTCAGCGAAACCCCTCCTATCCATACACGAACCCGTCTTACCCAAATCACTCACTCCAGTTTGGAGAGGTTCCGGGACACACAAATGTTCACTACATAAGTTATGATTCATGACAGGACATGATGCAACTGACACTGAGTATAAGAACACAAGAAAGGGCGCCTGGGTGGCTCAGTCGGTTGAGCGTCTGACTTTGGCTCAGGTCATGATCTCACAGCTCTGTGAGTTCGAGCCCCGCATTGAGCTCTGTGCTGACGGCTCAGAGCCTGGAGCCTGCTTCGGATTCTGTGTCTCCCTCTCTCTCTGCCCCTAACCCGACTCGCATTCTGTCTCTGTCTCTCTCAAAAATAAATAAACATTTAAAAAAATTTATAAAAAGAACACAAGAAAAGTAACATGTGATGGCAGATGGAAAAAGAGTAAGATGCAGTCTTTCATAGACAATAACACTCAAATAGGTTAAAAAGGCATAGAGAAAAGGATGAAAGGCAGTATTGTTACAACAATGTTTCTGAGAAGCAGGATTGTTTTTCTTTTCCTTTTTCTATAAATGAAGACCTTTCTAATAAGCACCAGGTGGCTGATCGCCCCAGTTCTCCATAATCTCCCAGAAAAAGCCATAAGAATGTATGGTTGATTTTCCAAACCATGGCACTTTTTAAGTGAATGGGGACTTTGGGCCAACAGTCATAAGCCAGGACTTGACCAGGCAAACCAGGATTTATGGTCACTCTACCCAAAACCAATCCCAGCTGCATCTCTGCTTCCCACCCCTCCCCAATCCTCTGGGGATTTTGTGGCCTAAACTGACACAGCCACAATGTGGTGGAGCCGGGTGGGATCCAAACCCGGGCTAGCCTCATTCTCTGCTCTTAACCATTCAACAGAAAGTCCATTGTGAACACTACCCAGAGGACAACTCCACAATGCTCTGCAAATTAAGGAAGAACTACTTAACCCTTATGACATTAAAGGGGAACTGTGCAGAAATGTCCATCTACCTTGATAGGAAAGGCTGGGTCTGTGTCACCCTAATAAATGTGAGATATTGAGTAGGACTGTAACTCAGAGGATCCTGAGCGATCAAAGTGCAACTAGTGAGCAAAAGGAGTTGTTGACCTGAAATAGGGCTGAGAATCTAGAGGAGGTGGGGCCATTCCCTTGGTTGGGACACTGCAGCCATCCCAGAGACAGTGAGAAGGGCACAAGAGTGTGAAGAGAATTCACATGCTGAGGGACTCTTCTAGGCACTGAGATGGGTCAGTTAGTTCATTGACTTCAACTCACTGCAAAGGAGGTGCCGATTGCCATTTTACAGGTGAAGTGACTTGCCTCGCACCCCAAGCTGATTCAGGGATTTTAATGACCAGGAGAGAGCTAGCCTTGCCAATCTTGGCTCAGCATAGAGTAGGAACTCAACTCATGTTGTTAGGAATGGATGGATAGACAAGTGGCTGGCTGGCTGGCTGGCTAGGTGGGTGGGTGGGTGGATGGATGGATGGACGGATGGACAGACGAATGGATAATGTTAGACAGGCTACTCAGACAGTTGCCTAAGCTAGATCCTGAATGGAACCCACTATTGCTGGATCTGTTAAATCCCACTCCTTTAGAAGGAAGCTCCCTTCTCATCTATTTTGTGACTCTGGGGCCCCATTCAGGCTCCACAGTCCCAAGAAAGGGAAACAAGCTTCTCAAAGGCTCCCTAAGGGCCCTCTCTGGGTTTCAGGAGTTCTGGCATAGATGTCATAGAATCATCAGCTTCTGAATCTAGATACTCAACTGTCATATATTTCTCCTTTCTCCCACTCTCTTCCTCACCCATTCCACTGCCCAAGTTATCCTGGGATGCATCTTCTCCTCCTCATCCCTCCCCATCTCCACCTGATTCAGACCTCATCATCTCTTCTCTGGACCATCCAGCCTCTTAACTGGCCTTTCTGCTTCCAGAATCACCTCCTTTGACGACAACCACTCCAAAGGGACCATTCTAAAATGAAGACCAGGTCCTTCCTGATCTGGCCATTCTCTCAGATGCATCCTGGATTTGTAGTCATGTACTGAAGACCCTCCCTGACTCAATATTATGCAGCCTTTCTGGGTTTCTCTCTTATTACTTCCTCTATCACATGTTCCCTCTCCTTCAAGTGTCCCCCAAGACCTGCAGACAGACTCACAGACATCCAGATGCATGGCAAGGCTACAGAGCATTTGGGTCACTCCATGTGGTGTCCTGTCAGGCCAAGCATGAGGGGAAGGGGCTGGAGCCATGAAATCCCTGTGGGGACCCTGGGAACAAAGTGCCTGAGTGGCATCAGGGTCTCTGCCTGGGGACAGGAGATGTGTCTGTGCCCTAGCTGGGTCTCTGTCTCTTTCAGCCTAAGTTTCTGTGTAGGGGAAGGGAAAGCCTGACCACAGACTCCCCCAGCAGAGCTGACGATTAGTAATTAACTGGGAGGAATCTCAGGGGTGAGGTTAATTGGGGAACAGGGAGGGTAGCTAGGGTTTTGGGACTTTGCCCTTGACCCAAGGGTATAAAGGGGAGGGTCCCATCTCTTCCTCAGGCCCCTGGGGCTTCCTTAAGCAGCCGAGCAGGAGCTGAAACACAGAACCCCCAAGGTAAGCCCAGGACCCCCTGTCCCAAACCCATCCCCAAGTCTTAGTAGGAAAGAGCCCATCGCCTCCACTCCCTCACCTCTGTCCTAACTGTGCTTCCCCTTTCTGCACCCATAACATCTCAGTCTCAGTCCAGCCTGGCTCAGTCCAGCCTGGCTCACTCCCCCAAAGTAAAAAGGACTTGTGCTCTACCAGGGCTTGGAATTCAGGCCAGCCCCTCACCCCCACCACAACAGCCAGGGGCCCTTGGGACATTATAGGGGTGTAAGGATATGTGTTGCTAGTGCAGATTGGCACTGCTACCCCATCAACCAAGAACTCCTGGTGCAGTTGAGGGTTGTGCCTTAAGTGAGCCGAGGACTTCCCAGACTTGGGGATAACAAGGTGGGGAAACCTCTTTACCTAAACCAGTCCTGGTCTGAGACTCATTCATGAGAGAAAGGTCATCTGGCAGGGAGGGAGGTAGATGGGGAAAGAAGTTCATTTGCCGAAGGAATCCAGGAACTTGGGATCCAAGCCAGTGGACCCTCCCCCGAGTGCATGTCCAACTGGTCCCATGAGCAAGCAGGGGTCCATCGCTCCTCACTGCTCTCAGGATGGTCCAAACTCCTCCTGCATGTGCAGACTTGGCCCACATCTGCAACCTCTGCCAGTACACATGTTCCCAGGTCCCCTCCAGCTGCAGGGCATTCTCATCTCCCTCCAGCCCAAGGCTCCTGCACACCTGCCCTTCTCCCTCTCCATCTGGGAACTCCCACTCCTGCTTCATTTCAGCTTGATCGTCTGCTCTCTCTTCCCTCAAGAGTCCACCCCCTGCCATGGGGCACTCTGGTAGCACCTGTATCTGTCACTAGAACACATGTCCCCATTGCCACTTGCCATCTATTTGAAGGATTATTTCATTGACATCTATCTCCCCATGAGACTTTGAGCTTTTAGGGGGCAGTTGTCCTTGTATTTATTTAGTTATCACTGTATCCCATCATCTAGCTCAGCGTCTGGGATAGAGTAGATGCTCAATCAATACTTGCTGAATGACAGAATAAATGAATCTGGGCTGAGCACCTGAGTATGCATCTCTGAGTATATGTGGGGGTGGAGGGTATACTTCACTGAGTGTGTGTTTGGGATTTACACACCATGGGTGTTTGTGCATGTAAGTATGCAGGTATGGATGTCGAGGGGTGGTGTGTATGTGTAAGTTTCAGGACACAGTAGTTGTCATTCAGTGTTGCTGCGGCCCCACTGTGTGTGCCCAGGATGATGTCCTATGGAGAGAGGCTGGGGGGCCCGGCTGTCTCCCCACTCCCAGTCCGAGGGGGACACATGATGCGTGGGACAGCCTTTGCCTATGTGCCCAGCCCTCAGGGTGAGTGCTGCTGCCATCCCTGGTCCCTGTGTGCCCCGAGTTGCTCACATCCCTGGTGAGGTCTCCATCCCTCTGCCTCTCCCCCCCAACCCCCAGCCAACCCTGCCTGTCCCAGGGCTTCTGAGAACTGCTGACCAGCCTCCCTCCCCAGTCCTGCACAGGATCCCAGGGACCTCCGCTTATGCCTTCCCCAGCCTGGGCCCTGTGGCCCTTACTGAGCACAGCTGCCCCTATGGGGAGGTTCTGGAGTGCCATGACCCGCTGCCTGCCAAGTTGGCCCTGGAGGAAGAGCAGAAACCAGGTGGGCCTGGGAAGGGGGTGGACAGCAGGGGCATCAGCAGTCAGTGCCCTAGACCCTGGCCCCTGTGCTCATGGCTGGCCCATCTCCAGAGCTTGGGCTGGCCCAGAAGCTGCGCCGGGCTGGCATGACACTCCTCAAGGTGCCACTGATGCTCGCCTTTCTCTACCTCTTCGTCTGCTCCCTGGACGTGCTCAGCTCTGCCTTCCAGCTGGCTGGAGGTAGGGCCAGAGGAGGGGGATCAGGGCAGGGTTCCTGAAGGGCATCAGGCAAAACTGGCTCATGCTCCCCAGGGAAGGTGGCTGGCGACATCTTCAAGGACAATGCCATCCTGTCCAACCCAGTGGCAGGGCTGGTGGTTGGGATCCTGGTGACTGTGCTGGTGCAGAGCTCCAGCACCTCCACGTCCATCATTGTCAGCATGGTCTCCTCCGGCTGTGAGTTGGCTCACCAGGGCTAGGGAAAGAGCATGGGGGCTGGGTGTGTGGATGGGGGCTGAGGTGGTGTGTCAGGGCCAGGAGGCCGGGGGGCGGGGGGTGGGGGGGAGGAGTGGGGACAGGTTGCTAAAGGCAAAGGGCAGAGCTCCAGCATCAATCACCCTGTCCTCCAAGTCAGGGCCAGGAGTCTCAGCCAGGAGGGGTGCCCCAAGATCTGGAAAGGGTGCCAGATGGGGAGTACAGCCCCAGGAAGGCTTAGCTCCACATCACCACACAGTTCCTTATTCTATCAGTCGGGGAAAAGGAACCTGCTAGAGATATACATACTATTTATTGCAAGGAATTGGTATACATGATTGTGGGGCTGGCTAAGCAAGGCCAAAAGCCATGGCGCAGGCTATGAGGAAGGGCAGACTGGAACTCTTGGGCAGAAGCCAACACTGGGTAGCCTCAATTTTGCTCGTAAGGCCTTTTATCTCATTGGATGAAGCCCACTCAGGTGATCAAGGATAATCCCCTCTATTTAAAGTCAACTGGTTGTAGAAGTGACTCGCATCTGCAGAACACCTTCACAGCAACATCTAAACTGGTGCTGGGTTGAAGACTGAGTACTGTAGTCTAGCCAAGTTGACACACGGCACTAACCATCACACTCGTGCACATGTGCACACACAAGCACAGATATTCATTTGCATACAAGTCATGTGCCCTCATCTGCATATGTGCACATGCAGTGCATCTGTTCACATGCATGCACACATATAGCATGTGCCCATATGAACCTGTGACACCAAGGCTGGGCAGCATCATGGCAGGACTGCCCGACGGGGGCTGGGACATGGGTAGTGAACCTGGAGGGATGTGTTGTGGGGACAGGAGCTGAGTGGCTCTCACATAGTTAGTTAGGAGGTCCTCTCTTCTTCTACCAGTGCTGGAGGTGAGCTCTGCTATCCCCATCATCATGGGCTCCAACATTGGCACCTCTGTCACCAACACCATTGTGGCCTTGATGCAGGCGGGGGACAGGACTGACTTCCGGCGGTGAGGGGGTAGAGTGGTGAGGGGCCTGTGTTTGTCAGGGGAGGGTGGTCCCAGGTGCCAGGAGCCCCCAGCCGTAAGTGCATCCCGGCTCTGGCCTGCCCTGCATTGTGGCCTCCCTGCCTAGGGCCTTCGCAGGGGCCACGGTGCACGACTGCTTTAACTGGCTGTCAGTTCTGGTCCTGCTGCCCCTGGAGGCTGCCACTGGGTACCTGCACCATGTCACTGGACTGGTGGTTGCCTCCTTCAACATCCGTGGCGGCCGTGATGCCCCTGATCTGCTCAAGATCATCACAGAGCCCTTCACCAAGCTCATCATCCAGGTGGGGGCAAGGTTGGCACGGGGTGGGGGCCGGGGGATAGTAAGGACCCCTCTCTCACTCTCCCCACCCACATCTTGCCCACAGCTGGACAAGTCTGTGATTACCAGCATTGCCACCGGTGACGAGTCCCTGAGAAACCATAGTCTCATCCGGATCTGGTGCCGCCCAGACCCCATGGAGGTGAGTCTCAGGTCTAGCCCCAAGTAATGCTGTGCTGATTCCTTCCAGTCTCACACTGACTTTAGGCAGCTATTACCAATCAACTAGAGTCAGCATGTAATTGATCTAGCCCAGTGGTTCTCAAAGTATGGACCATCAGCATCTGTACCACCTGGGAACATACTAGAGCTACAAAGTATTCAGCCCTTCCCTAGACTCTAAAAAAACACTTGGGGCAGGGGGTGGCATGCCTATGTTTCAACAAGTCCTCTAGGTCTGCTCCATGCTCAAGTTTGAGAACCACTGGTCTAGCTCAACCTTCTGGTTTCACAGGTAGAGAGAACAGGCTTCAAGAGGCTGAGACACTCAGAGCCTGTCCTGCCGGTTCAGGGCCCTGTGTGCAGGCCTAGCAGTGTGGGGCTCTCTCCCCCCAACTAGGGTGCCAGGGAGACTAGTGATTCAGCTCTGCTGTGTTTGGGGACACAGGTAATGGGGGGAGGGGTAGGGAAGGTGGAGAAGGATGCCTTGGAAAGCCGGACAAACAGGAACAAGACAAGAGGGCCACGTAGAGACCTCACTGGAGACACAACAGCCACTTGTGCTGACATAGGGGTTCCTCCCCCTGGAGACTGCCACAGGCATGTGTCTGCTTGTCCTTTTGCACCGTTTCCCTGCCCGGAATGAAGATATTGATTGGAAACTTGTGGACCTGCCATTACACCAGGCTAACAAGGAAGCAGGCAATTAGCACACTTTCTCACTCAGCCATAAAAAAGGAAATGCTTCATCAAAACCATAATCCACAGTATTTGCTTCTCCCTAATTATCACATATAAGAAGCAACTCCATTTGGAACAAGATATAAGGAAAGCTGAAGCCAAAGGCGTAGCACAGCCTGGCCCCCTCATCCTTCCTACTTGCTACTTGATGTTACCGGCCCTTTATCTCAGCGTGAACAGAGAAGATCCTTTCAACCCTGCCCTATGAGGTTCCTTTGCATCTGAGTGGTGCACAGCTCTGTTTCAGTCCTTCTGAGTGTTCAAGGCAGTTTGACATCAAAAAGCCCATACGGGCAGCTCTTACACTGGCTTTGTGACCCCTCTAACACAGTGCCACCTTCTCACCCACCCTCTGGGCCCTCTCTCAGCTCTCTGAATTGCCCAAATCCTCTCTACTTCATAGCAGAATCTGGACGACAGAGAAATCACACGGTTTGATCTTCACACAAAACAAACCATGCAAGGGAGGTCCTGAGCTGTGGAGTTCCTCTCTTGCTCTGAAATCCCCATTGCCCACCTGCAGCTGCATTCAGCAGGTCTCCCCTTGTAATACGTACACCGGACATAACCCTGTCCCGATGGGATCCTCACAAAACGCTGGCGAGGTGGACATGAGTATCCCATCTTCCACAAGAGGAACTTGACGCCCACTGACGTGAAGTAACCCACTCAAGTTCACATGGCAGGGGCTGGCCTCACCGCTCCTGATGCCACTGGCCTGAGCACTGGTTTCTCATCCCAGCTCTCCCAGGAGAACTTTTCTTTAAGAGCAGTATCCAGATGGGATTGCCCTGGCTTGGAGAGTAGCTGAGGGGTGGGATCCAAGCTCCCTGTTCTCGCCCTCTCTCTAGGTCAGATCCTGTGGAACATGGCTCCGCAGCCATGTGCTTGCTCTTGCTGTGTGTGCTGGTGGTTTCTGCTGCACCAAAGACTTGAATTTTTCCTTTGGCCACCGAGTCTCCCTTCCAACCTGTCCTTGTGGCGTCCAGCTTTCACCAAACTGGACCCAACCTCACCCAAAACAGTCTCCAAGGAACGAAGTCACCAAAGACAGCACTGGGAGTCTGAGACGGTGGAAGAAAACCCAGAGGCAGTTTTAGTGTCCCAACACCTCTTGACACTCCAGGGACCTAACACTGTCTTGGAAAATTACCTTCTTATGTACTTATCCTATGGATTGTCAACCATACTCTCCTGGTCTAAACGAGCATCCTTTGAAGACTTGCAATGGGGAAACAGGATTTATCACTTGCCCATTTTATAGTTGAGGAAACTGAGGCTCAGAGAGGCTTGCGGAGGTCCATGCCATTGAGGTAGGATGAAAATCCTGGTGGAATCTGGAGCCCATGCTTCTGAACCCCCATCTCACTGGCTCATCCAGAAGCCAGTCTGGTGTTCCATCATATGTGTCCATTCCCCGCTCTGCCCGCCAGGCCTGAATGCCACCAGACAACCACAGCCACCCAGACTGCTCCCGAGTGGTAGGTACTGCTCTAAAAAGGATTTCTCCTCTTTGCCACCAGACGGCGCTGCTGGCACGGTGATTTCTGCTTCCAGAAAAACAAAGACCCTAGAGCTCCCCTAACCCTGCAGGCTGAACAACAGCACAGGCCCACATCCTGTGCGTTTCTCTCCAGGGGAAGGATTTCTGGAGCCTGGCAGTCTTCTGTGAGCTTAATCTCAGAGGTGCTTCCTTAATTTGGGGTGTCCCTACAGGCACTTAGATCCTAACTCTCTTCCAAGATTCCTCAATACGAGTCTCTTGGGAAGAGGTGGGCAGCATCATAAAACTCACACTGTAGGAAAGGAAATTGAGGCCCAGAGAGCTTAAGTGTTCCAGGATCACATAGCTGGGAGTGGCTGAGCTGGGATCTCAGCTTAGGGCTGCCTGGTGCTCATTTATTCTGTCCTTCCCACAGAGTTCACCACCCCCACCACACCCCCAGGCCCAGGCAGGATGGGCACATCTAGGGATATGTCCCAGACCCTGGGCTGCCCAGTTCTTTATCTAGGCTAGAGGTCCCACCGTCTGGACAAGGAAGCCCTGGGCCTGCTCCCTCCCCTCCCTCAGTACCTACCCCCAGCCTGACTGTGCAGTCTACCCACTCTCTGGCCTCCCCACTCTCCTACTTCTCTCTTGCCCTTTACAGTCTCTGGATTCTCCTCTGTGAGCTCAGCCAGAACCACACAATCCCAGGCATGAAGGTCAAGGTTCAAAACCCTCAAGGCCTTAGCCCTGAGTCTTGCCCTGCCCTGATACAGCCAGCCCTGAGTGGGACCCCAGTGAAGTTCCTCCCTTAAGAGATCCATAGGCCCAGCCAGGTCAGTGGGGCACAAGCTGGTCAGCTATGCATTCATCTCAGGGGTCATCTGCCTCCCAGGGTTCCAGGCTGGCCCACCAAGGTCCTCCCCAAAAGGGCCAGGATCCTCAGGCACACATGCAGGAGTCATTGATCCTGACCTAGGAAGTCAATCTCACGCAAACACATACACATCCACCCTTCCCATCATGCAACCCTGAATGGGCCCAGGGATGGAAGGGGGTCTAATCCGTATTAGGAGGCACAATTTACTGAAGACTTGTTATGGCATAAGCCTGCAGACAGCACTTCACACACATTTTCTCCTGTAACCTTTATAACAGCTCTTTGGCTATCCTGCTTTAAACAGGTACGGAGAGGTGACATGACTTGCCCCAGGTAGTTGGTGTTAAGAAACAGGACTTGCTCAGATCTGCTGGACAGCAAACACATGGCTCTCTCCCATCACTCTCTTGGCCTGCTTTTCCAACACAGCCTGGCAGAGAGTATTCTCTCCTGGTTTCTCAGTTTGCACTTCTGGCCTGGGTTTGAGGGTGCCCCAGGCCCCAGGTGTGGCTAGCTGGAACACAGATGAGCACAGTGCCCCACTCACAGTGACACATGTCACTAAAATAAACCTGATTTAAAGCCAGACACCAGAAATATTTCTTACTATTATACATTTTATAAATGACACAGTTTGGAATAAACCCCAAAGAAGCTGCAACATTGAAGGGCCAGTCCCGCACCTGAGATGCTACCCTCAGCACAGGGGAGGTCCGGGGTGGGGGTGGGAGGCAGAACTCCCTAGGGACTGGACCAGGGCCCCTATCAGCTCCCAGAGAGGCACAATGTGTATAAGGAAAATTTGTAGCTCTTGTGTTCTGCCTGGGGCCCTGGGAGTAACTGCCTATTTCTGGGGCTCAGTTCCTCCTTTGTGAGATGGTTTCTCCCCATCCGAGCCCAGCCCACTTTCTCTTTTCAAGGCTAGAATCCTGAGGGAAAGGTAAGGCACCCCAGTTGCATGAAAAAAAATGGTAATTCCTCAATCCAGTGAGGTTGCAAATTAGTGGCCCTCACGGGATTGTAAAGTATGTGGTTTCTCTTGTAAAATTGGGCCATTTGGCCATGCTGAGCTGCATCCCTGGATGGTGACAGAGGCCTGGGCCTGCCTGGCTCTGGGCTCTTTGAATTGGGGGAAGGGGCTCCAGAAACTCCCCTCACTTCACTGACAGTAGGTGGGGGATGGAGAAAGGGTGGGGCCTGGACTTCTCTCCACTGGTGGTTCCCCCACTCCCTGCACCCCAACATCCCCCCGTAAGGATTTGAGCGAGAGGACAATGGGGCTTGGGCTGATGGTGCCTCAGGGGAAAGGATGGGGCACAGACACTGGGGAAGTGGGAGGCACCAAGAGACAGACTGATAATAAAGAATGGGGAAAGGAGAATTTTCAGAAGGAGGGCCATGGTCAGTAGCACCCAATGCCAAGGAGAGGTGGAAGGAAACAAGGACAAGAAGCCACAGGATCAGGAGGCTGCAGGCTCCAGTGAGAGCCAGATCAGCAGAGTGATAGCACAGAACATTCAGAGGACTCACCACGGCCATATTCTTGTGTGGCAGGTGTTTTCATCCCCATCTCTCCAGCGGAGGAGACAGGCTCAAAGAAGACAAGCAAGCTGTCCAAGGGGACGTAGCCAGGAGGCCCACTTCCATCCCCCCATCCCCCACCTCTTCCTAACCCCCACCTTATCCCCAAGGCCTGATGCATTTTCCTAAATTCTAAGTCACGCTTCTCTTAATCTAGGCTCCCACTCCCATGCCCAGGACAGAGGCCAATACCAGCTGGACCCTTGGAAATGCCACCATGGAGAAATGTGAGTGTCTGCATCATGGGAGATGTTTGGCATGGCAGGGGCAGAGCCGGGCAGAGGAAGGGCTGTCCCCAACCTGGCCACTGCTGCTATCAGCCTCAGGAAAGCCAGCTGTCAATCAGCCCAGCTCATGGGCTTGGGTTAGGCCCTGCTATTGAGGCTGAAGTAGCCTGAGGTGGGGCCTTAGACTCCATTCCCAAAAGGGTACTAGAGGTGGGATGCTGGGAAGCAGCTGTGGGTGTTCAGCTCTCAGCAGCCTGACACCTCTTCTGCCAGGCAACCACATCTTCGTGGACACAGGGCTCCCTGACTTGGCTGTGGGGCTCATTCTGCTGGCTGGCTCCCTAGTGCTCCTATGCACCTGCCTCATCCTCCTCGTCAAGATGCTCAACTCTCTGCTTAAGGGCCAAGTGGCCAAGGTCATTCAGAAGGTTATCAACACTGGTAAGCCCCAGGAACTGGGTGTGTGGGCCCCAGGATGGGCCCTTCCAAATCTCACTAAGTCCCACTTGCTATGTGGTCTGGGTAAAGCTCTGCCATCTCTGAGCCTGTTTCTCCCTGTGAACAAAGAAGAGGTTGGGCCAGGTGATTTCTAAGGACCCTGAGGTGCTGGCAGCTGGGGACCTGTGGCTGCCTCTGGCTGTGGTTCCATTCTAGCAGGTGGCTCTAAACAGATCCTCAGAGGCCACCAATTCATTCAACAGATATTAAACCTGTGTGCCCAAGCATGGTTTAGTGCCAAAGATACAGAGGCGAGCCCCAGAAATGAATCCTACCCTCAGGGGGCTCACAGGCCAGAGGGGGAGATGGATATACAATGAAAAATAAATGACTGAGTGGGGATATATTCAGATAGAGAAGTTACTGCTGAGAAGAAATCAAAAGTGACAAATATACAGTATGGAAGATACCTCTTTCAATGGGTGGTCAGCGGCCTCTGTGAGGAGGCTGAATGAGTAGTAGTTAGATGTGTCTGAAGAGTGAGCCAGGCAGAGAGAGGTCAGTAAGGTAACAGGGTGGAGCAGGTCACAGGGTCCCCACAAGCTGTGCTCAGAGCCAGGACTTTATTAAGGGTAATGGGGCCACTTTTGGGTTAAGGGTTGGGGCAGGGGAGTGACACCACCTGATTTTCATTTTAAACTGCATTTCAAACTTTTGAAATGCTGCCTGGCACCAGCAGAGGCTAACAAATGCTGGAATAAGGTACATCCATGGGAGCTTAGGGAAGCAAGAAACAAAGTCCGCCAGAGGGCCAGGGGTCAGGGAGGGCTTTTCAGCAGCCATGATATCTGATATCATGTAGGAGGACTATAAGTGGAAGCCACTGCAGTTGAGCAGGGGACTGACAAGACCCCACTTGGAAGCTGGCATCCAATACCTCCTCCCTAAGAAAGGTCCTGGCTACTCTCCCAATGCCCTCCTACTGACCCTGCTGGGATGGGGGTGTCCTCGTAGACTTCCCCGCCCCCTTCACCTGGGCCACAGGCTACTTTGCCATGGTGGTGGGAGCTGGCATGACCTTCGTTGTCCAGAGCAGTTCTGTGTTCACCTCAGCCATCACCCCACTCATTGGTGAGTGCCCATGGCAGGTCAGGGTGGGGCAGGGTGGGCTGGCAGGGAAAGGGCTGAAGGAGGGGGCTGAGGAGAATCTGTCTTCTCTGTCTGGCCTCAGGCTTGGGTGTGATCAGCATCGAGCGGGCCTACCCCCTCACACTGGGCTCCAACATTGGCACGACCACCACAGCCATCCTGGCTGCACTGGCCAGCCCCAGGGAGAAGCTGTCCAGCGCCTTCCAGGTGCGCCTAGGAGGGTGCCTGCCAGGGGCAAGACAGGGCTGGGACTGGGGTGTGGCACCTGACCCAGGGTGGGACATCATGTAACAGAGTTTTTGACTGCCTACTAGGGGCTGCCCACCATGCCAGGCTCTGGAAACTATACAGGCCAAAGGAGACCGGGTGCCACCCCCAAAACCTTAGCATCTAATGGGTAGACATTACTCACATAATCACACCAATGACAGTGAGTGGGATCTGCACTCTGAAGAAGGGGTGCAGCGAGAGGGGGGCTGGCCCATTCTGAGGGATTAAGGACAGGTAGGGGGGGAAAGATGGCAAAGAGGTTGCTGTTCTAGGAGCAAAGAAGTAATGACAAACCTGAGGCTGGGGCCAGGGTTCGGACCAATAAGGATGACAGAGCAGCTGAGCCAGAAACTAGAATGAAACTTTTTACTGCTGAGTTTGGGCAGAATCTGTTGGGGAATTTGCAAGAGGGGTCAGTGGGGGAAAATGTGTAGAGTTAGGGCAGCATTTATTTACTACCTGGTCTGGAAGTGTTTCAGTATTATGCTAGGAGCACATCTGCCCTCTGGTGACTTTCGTGCTGCCTTTCCAGGCCAGGCTCCTATTATCTATCCCTGCCGGCCTGACAGGGAGCTGGAGCCATGCCCACCTCGGCCCCTCTGCCCTCTCCTCTACAGATTGCCCTCTGCCACTTCTTCTTCAACATCTCAGGCATCCTGCTGTGGTACCCAGTGCCCTGCACGCGCCTGCCAATCCGCATGGCCAAGGCGCTGGGCAAACGCACTGCCAAGTACCGCTGGTTCGCTGTCCTCTACCTCCTCCTGTGCTTCTTGCTACTGCCCTCGCTGGTGTTTGGCATCTCCATGGCAGGCTGGCAGGCCATGGCGGGGGTGGGTGCACCATTTGGGGCCTTGCTGGCTTTTGTGGTGCTCGTCAATGTCCTGCAGAATCGCAGCCCCAGACGCCTGCCCAAGTGGTTGCAGACATGGGACTTCCTGCCCCACTGGATGCACTCCCTGCAGCCCCTGGACCATCTTATCACCCGTGCTACTTTGTGCTGTGCCACTCCTGAGCCCCGCTCACCCCCGCTGCCCGCCAGGGTCTTCCTGGAGGAGCTGCCCCCTGCCACACCCTCCCCCCGTCTGGCACTGCCTGCTCGACACAATGCCACCCGCCTCTAGCCCAGACTGCCACCCAGGGCAGGGAAGGGCCTGTGCCTGGGGCCCACTGTAGAAGGGCAGAGGGGTGTGTCTGTGTACTCTGGGCACAGGCCTGTCCTTGTGCAGGTCCAAAGAGGTCTGGGCTTGTGTGACTGAGAGTCAGTGTGTGTGCATGTGTGGGCATGTTTGGTAATACTGTATGTCAGCCTGCATGTGTGAACTGATGCACCCGTGGAGGGCTGTGTGCAGGCTACAGGGTACCTGGGTATGATTTTGAGTCCTCTGCACACCAGGAGGCTTTGTTTGGAGGCCTGTGCTTGGTTCTCCTGGACACACAAGTCCGACTCAGTGGAGCAGGAGTAAGGTGGGTCTGAGGACAGGACCTGCAGCTGTTTGGTTGTGCATAGATGTGGGTGCCTGAGTCACTGGCTGAGTTCTCACCCTCCCTGTCACCTTCCTTTCTCTACTTGCCACTCTCCCCCTCATCCAGTTGTTCTGTGGCACCACTACAACCCCCTTTCCCAATACTGCGTGATGAAAAAGGAATTAAATTCTCATGCATTTATAAGTCTGTTTGCTTCCGTCTGGGGAGTGGGGGTAGACCACGGCTTGGGGTCCAGCAGCACTATTTCCTGCAAGCTCACCCCAACAATCCACTTAACCCTACCTTAATGAGCCAAACCAGATTCAGACTCTCTGGGAGTCCCCCCTAGGGCCTGGGGCCACCCCCAAGGCAACCATAAGAAGGGCTCTCTGTACCATCCCCACCCACTCTCCCACCCTCCCCATCCAGCTGACTTCCTCTGGTCTCTCTCTGCCTCTGGACTTACCCACCTTACTTCCCCTTTCTGGGATAAGATTAGTGTTCCAGAAAACAAGTGACAGGTGGGGGCTTGTCGGGGGACACTGAGGGAGGGGACAGGGAAGGTGAAGATGGGCAAGAGAGGCCATGCTCTGGGCCCCAGCACATAGTGGGCAGGGACTGGCCACCCTCCCTCCCACCTTTGTCCTTTAACTTTGGGCAATAAACCAAGCCTCATTTAAACCCATCCAAGCTTTTCAGGGCACTGGGTGGCTCAGTTGGTTAAGCGTCTGGCTACAGCTCAGGTCATGATCTCACAGTTTGTGGGTTCAAGCCCCTCTGTGCTGACAGCTTGGAGCCTGGAATCTGCTTCAGATTTTGTGTCACCCACTCTTTCTGCCCCTTCCACCCCCAAAATAAACACTAAAACAAACAAATCCATCCAAGCTTTTCAATTCCTCCTTTTCCATAGGGCCCCTGGAGCTGAGGCCTGCAGAGTGAAGGTCAAGGGGTAGGGAATGCCTAAGTTCCTCCTTCTAGTCTAGAGAGTCCTCTGGGGCCTTTGGACTCCAAGGGGGCAGATGGCTATAGGGCCCAGACCTCGTTGTGATGGTCTTGGCCATGTTCTCTTCTCCCACTCCCTTTGGGATATGTGGGAGGAGATGCAAGAACCCGGGAGCCCCAGAGTTGCTCTCCAAGCTACCAGCCCTACTCCATCACCCACTTACACTTGAAAAGGCTTCCTCCTGCCAAGTAGAGGGGGTGACTAGTACACTGGCCTCCAGCCTGACTCCCTGACCCCATAGGGTCTAGCTGGGGTTTGCTTTGGGAGGGGTGTGGGAGGAACTACTTTTACAGTTTGTCCCACACAGAGTGTGGAAAGTTTTCTTGGGAAAGGACCCTGGGAAGTCAGGCCAGAGGCCTCTGCAGGGCATTCATGGATAGGAGGGCCAGGTCTAGGGGACAGGAGGCTGGGGAAGCCTCTGAACTCAAAATCCCAGCCCCATCAGGTAACCCCTCTTCAAGAATCTTTCTGGGGCGCCTGGGTGGCTCAGTCGGTTAAGCGTCCGACTTCAGCTCAGGTCACGATCTCGCGGTCCATGGGTTCGAGCCCCGCGTCGGGCTCTGGGCTGATGGCTCAGTGCCTGGAGCCTGCTTCCGATTCTGTGTCTCCCTCTCTCTCTGACCCTCCCCCGTTCATGCTCTGTCTCTCTCTGTCTCAAAAATAAATAAACATTGAAAAAAAATTAAAAAAAAAAAAAGAATCTTTCTGGAAACTGGTTTCCTCATCTGCAACTGCCCAACACGCAAAAACACAGGATGAGCCAGCCAGGCCCAGCAGTTTATTTTGACACAGTCACCAGTGGCCTAGCTGTACTGCTATGTGCCCTGCTTGCGTAGCCCATTGATCAGCTCATGCACTGTCTTGTTGAGGATGCCCCCATGCACACCCCGTCGGCCCATGAGCACCAGGAGCGCGCGCGGGGTGTGGCCCACGCAGACAGCACGCCCATCCAGCCCTTTAGTGCGAGCGTCCAGAACACCATCTCCCTCAGACAGCAGGTGGTCTCGGATGACGCAGCAGCGGCGGCCTGCCACACTCAGGCCGGCCTGCAGGAAGGTGTGCCGATCAGGCCCTGTGAGCACACCCACCTCCTGCGGTGATATGGCAGCTAGAAGGCCCCCAGGGCGCGATGCCCACACGCAGCGATTGTCTGAGTGGCCCATGATGGCCACGTCATCAATACGCTGGTCCCGCAGCACTGCACTGATATAGCCTTTCCAGTCCCCCATTCTGGCTCAGAGTGTGCCCCTCGCCTTGCACATTTAAGGGATATCCGGCTGTTCTGTGTGCCTGGAACTCCATGCACTGTGAGGCATGTCAGGGCGGGGTTGTGACATCGAGGCATGGTGATGTCACAGAGACACTATGTACACTGGAGAATGTGTGCATGGGGTGAGGGAGAGAAGCTCATATCTTAGACCTGTGTAAAGTTGTAAAGTTAGCCTGAAAGATAAAATCACACCGATCTGTACAACCCTTGAGAAACCAACTGAAATGGCTCACTGAGCGCAGTGTGCACCCGGGTTTAAGAACAAAAAGAAAGAGGGGCGCCTGGGTGGCTCAGTCGGTTAATCGTCCGACTTCGGCCCAGGTCATGATCTCACAATTCGTGAGTTCAAGCCCCATGTCGGGCTCTGTGCTGACAGCTTGGAGCCTGGAGCCTGCGTGGGATTCTGTGTCTCCCTCTCTCTCTCTGCCCCTCCCCAGCTCATACTTGCACTCTGTCTCTGTCAACAATAACTTAAAAAAAAAAAAAAGAACGAAAAGAAAGAGAGCAAGTCTGGACAGCTAGACCTCCCAGACTGGTGACCATTGAACCCCCCAGAATCCTCAGTTTGGTTCAACGTTAGGAACATCAGCATCTCCTGGGAATCCGTTAAACAGATTGCTGGGTCTCAACTCGAGAGCTTCTGATTCAGTAGTATGGGAGGTAGCCAGAGAATATGCATTTCTAACAAGTTCCCTTGTGACGCTGCTGCTGGTGGTCCAGGCACAATTTGAGCCCCACTGCTCTAGTGCAAGTTCGGGTGGGGGTGTTATCCACATCGCCAGCTCTAAGAGTCCACAGCACTGTTTTAATGTGAAGCATTTCTAACCATGGTGCTCAGCCTTGACTGCACATGGAATCACCTGGGGAGTTTTAAAAACATACCACTACCCACACCCCCTCCCTAGAGATCTAATTGATCTGAAGTGGATCTCAGGCACAGGTTCAAAAAGCTCCCCAGATTATTCCAATGTACAGTAGAGATTGAGAACCTCTGTCCTATAAACTTCAAAAGTTAAAAAGTTAGTTCATACAAGAGATAAATATATGGAGCCACCCTGCTCAGGACTTGGTACACAGTATGGCTCAAAGAACATCAGTTGGACACCAATCTATACTTTGTTTAAGATCTTAATAGATCCTGTTCCCCAAGGAGTATGGAGAAGTGCACCAGTTGACTGTTTTGGCATTTCCCATCAGGTCCCCTGGAGAACTATGCCTCTCACACATTTTCAGACGCACTTTATTGAGTGCCTACTCTATGCCTGGCGCCAGGCTGGTGGTGCTAAGAGGAATCAAACCCAACCCTTGCCATCCATGATTATGCATCAGCCACCCTTCCATTCCAGAATCCCCCCAGGAGGGAAAGACAAGTCCCTGGATGGTCAGGAATTGGTGTGCTCCTGGATCCAGGCCAGGTAGCTGGCCACGTCGGTGTACACACCCGGTTTGTAGCGGTCGCCACAACCGGAACCCCAGCTGACGATGCCTCGCAGGACAAGCTGGTGCTCTGTGGTCTCCTCCTCACACACTAGCGGGCCCCCGGAGTCACCCTGGGTCAGGGACACGTGGCTCAGCGCCCTTGGTCTGGAGTCTGGACTTGATGGGGTGGAGGAGGGCACCAAGCCAGCCCATGGGCTCACCTGGCAGGCATCGGTGCCACCCTCGAGGAAGCCAGCGCAGAGCATGCCCGAAGTAAAAGAGACTCCGTGCACGTCCTGGGCGGAGCAGCGCTCAGAAGGGATGAGCGGCACCTGCGCTTCCTGCAGGAAGCTGGAATATTTCCCGGCCCCTGCGAACCAAGGGCGCCTTCCTCACACCCTTCGCGACCCTGCTCACTCCCCACTAACTGGCCTCTGTTGCAGCAAGCCCGTGAGGAAGAGTTGCTATTAAAACCATTTCATAGACAAGAAAACTGAGACCAGAGAGGAGCCCGGATTTGAATGGAAGGGACGGAGCAGGAGTGCCTTGGAACCCCACTCCAACTTCCCACCCAATGTCTCCGAACAATATTTCCCAGCTAGCCAACCGGCTGCCCCAGCGCGAGGCCGGCATCCTTGTTAGCCCTTGCATCGCAGTACCAAGAAGTAACCAAAGGAAATTGTGATTCTCTCTGTACCCCTTAGGAGCCTTGGGGACCTCCCCTTCCCCTGCCCCAGCAGTGAAGCCCAGGCCCTGGCAGGAGCTGACTGCAGACACAAGGGCCCTGCAAATCTTCCCAACCCACCAAGTCAGCACCACCTGTCCCTAGTGGTACCAAAGCTGAGAATTTCTCTTGCCTACCCCGGTGGCCAGAGGTGTCCCTGCCGCCCCTAGCCAGCCGTTCTGCCTACCCTCAAACTGGTGGCCCCAGCCTGCCACCTCACAGAGGGCGGCTTTGGCCTCAGCTGGGCGGGCAGCGCTGCTTGGCAGGCACACCGGCTGAACGAAAGGCGACGGGAGCGCGCAGTGGCCGTCCTCTCTTTCCTGCAGGCGCAGCAAGGCTAACCCAGGCGAGGAGGAGGGTGAGACCCAGACGCTGGGACTTCGAGCCCTCCCCCACCCTTTCCCCTGGTCGCCGAGGGGGCGCTCCCGCCCCCGCACCCAGGTCGTGCTGGTAGGTGATGGGCGAGAAGGCCTCGTGCAGGCGGTAGGCGCGCACGGCCAGAGTCTGGCACTGCTCACAGCTCTGGTTATGGCGGTCCTGGCCGAGCACCACCGTCAGCTCCTCCGGCGGGGGCCTGCGGGCGGAGGGGATGCGGGGGAAAGCGAGCTCAGAGCCGGCCACAGGCCTCCTGCCCCCCGAGTCCCTTGCTGGGTTTCAGCTTCCTCCTAGGGCGCTGGGGAAGAGTGAGAGGGGGGTAGGGCATGGGTTCGGGTGTTGCACGGAAGCTGGGCTCGGAAGAGCCAGGAGCTAGGGTCCCGGGCAGGGCGCCAGACGCGGCGGGACTCGCCGGTTCTGCAGGCAGTGCGCCGCGGTCAGCACCCAGCAGGAGGCGATGAGGTTGCCCGCGCAGAAATTGTGGCGCCAGTACAACGCGGCGATGTAGGGGTGCGCCCCGGGCAGGGCCACCAGTCCCCCAACCACGCGGCTCAGCGAGGACAGCCGTTTCCGGAGCCGTTGTCCGCAGCTGGGACTCGGCAGGGGAGTGGGCTGCTCCGGCGTCGCGCCCAAGGCTGTGAGAGGAGCCCATGCTGAGTGCTGGGAGACCCACCAAGGGCTGGAAGGTAGCTCGCCGCACGCCCTCTGACTTCCCACCATTTCCCAACTACCTGGGGTCGGGGGCTGAGGCTTCTGCAGTGTTGAAAGCGAGGGCAGGGGAAAATCCGGGTGCTCAGAGGGGACCTGGGTTGGAGGCAGGAACTGAGGAGCCTCTAGGACTGGGTGTTCGCAACGTGCCAGGCGGCAATATTCCCAGCTCAGCCGGTCGCCGCTCCACACGAAGCACCACGGGCGGGTGTCGTTGTCCGGATTCCTGTAACCACCGGAGGGGGCGCTGTTAAAGGGTAAGGAGCACCAGAGGGCCCTGGGGCAGAGGGGAATGCCCCGCCCGCCCCACCCAGCGCACCTGCAGAAGGCATGGTCGCCCAGTCCCCAGTTCAGCGCTTGCTCTGCAGTCACGTTCCGGTAGGTGGCCTCTGAGGCCCACGGCTGACACCGGGCGCCCGACAGCGCAGTCTCGGCTGTGCCGCGGTAGTCAAGCCCGTGGCCGTCGTAGCATCGCGCCTCAGTGTCTGGGGAGAGAGGCGGCTCCTTGCAGCCAGGAACTGGTGTGGTTTCCCACTGCCCTCTCAGCCACTTTCCCCACTCTCCGGAGTCCCTCTCCCGGAGTCCTTCTTACCTGGGGGCGGAGCTTCTGATTCCTCCAAGATCCCTACTCACCCACATCGCAGAAGCGCCCTGCGTATCCCGCCCGGCAACGGCACAGGCGGTGGCCCTCCGCCTCTAGGCAGCTGCCTCCGTTGTGGCACGGGTTGGTGTGGCAGACTGGGAGATGGAGCACATTGAAGCACCTCTGGGCCCGAAGACCTCACAGAAAATTCCCCTTTCTTTCGGCACCCCGAATGGTTGCCTAACAGCTTTTCCTCCAGACCTCTGCCTTCCTCCTCTCAGGCCAATTCCTGACCCATCCACTCACCCTGGCTGGCCAGCGGCTTGCAGTGGGCATCAGGACCCTTACACTGGCACTCGGCCACACCCGCCGATTCAAGCCTATGCCATGTTTCTTTCTCATGGAAGAACTGGAGAAGCTGAGGCTCAAAGCATTTCTCTGGGGACAAATGGGAGAGGCCAGTGGTCTCAAGAGAGGCCAGGATCATGCCAAGTCTCCGGGGATCCAGAGACCTCTTCAGTGGGCCCAGGACAGCCCCTCACATGGCTTCACCATCTCCTTACCTCTCTGGCAGTGCTTCCCGGTGAAGTGTTCTGGACAGATGCAGTGTGGGCCTTTTGGCATGTTCACACAGGTCCCTCCATTCTGGCAGGGGCTGTGTTTGCTGCAGTGGTCTGAGAGATGGATACAGTGGAAGGAAGCGTGGGGAGCCTGAGTCAGACAGCCTGGGTCATGGGAGATAAGTCCCTATCCAAACCTGCTTGTCCTATGACCTTGGCACTCCAAGTTTCCATGCCTTAGTTTACCCACCTGCAAAATGAGGCTACCTTCTCCTAGAACTTCTCCCTCTGGAGGACGGGAAGGGTCTGGATGGGCCCAGAATACCAGGTGGGTAAGAACTGATGATACCCAGTAGAGTAGTGGGAAGGAGAGGGCCCTGAGCTACCCCAAAGGCTGTGTGTAGTACCTTTCACTTTCTTGGGCTCCAGGCAGTATGCCCATTGCTGGTCCTGCTCGAAGTTGGGACTGGTAGCACACCTGTAGAAAAAGATGAAGCTTCCCTGCTCTGCCCAGGGGACTGGCCCACCCTTCTCTCTCAGAGCCCCCTTTCTCCAAGCAGTGTTCCTTGGGCAGATGGATGGGCAGAATCTGTCTCCCACAGGTCCCTGCTCCAATCCCTTCTGGGTAGTCTTACCAGGGCTGGGGGCCAGGCCGGCCCTTGTGGATGCATGTGTGGTACAGTTGCCGGTTGTACTGGAAGGGGAAGTAGCAGGGCTCCCCAGTGACAGTGAGAACTGCAAAGATAACACACTCCCTGATGATGTTTCCCATGCCCCCACACCCTGCTCAGGTGCTACCCCTCAGGGCCTGGTTGGAAAACAGACCCTTGAAAAGATCGTTATGCCTTCAAGAGGTTCAGTTCTGCCAAATTGAACTTAAGATGTTCCCTTCTGCACTCAGACAGCTGGAGTGGGCTCCTGACCCCACCACCTGCTAATTGTGTGACCTTGGGCAAATCTGTAGCCCCCAGGCCTAGAAGAGTGCTGGCCACAAAGTAGCCAGCACTTAATAAATACACGTTGAATGTAGAAGTCACTTGACCACTCTGAGCCTTAGTTTCCTCATCTGTGAAATGACAACAATAATAGTATAGTTGACCCTTAAAAACCTAAGTTTGAACTACACAGGTCCACTTATGTGTGGGGTTTTTTTCGATAAATACAGTACTCTAAATGTATTTTCCTTATAATTTTTTATTAACGTTTTCTTTTCTCTAGCTTACTCTATTACAAGAATACAATATACTGTATAATACAGTTAACATACAAAATATGTGTTAATCAACTATTTATGTTGTTGGTAAAGTTTCCCACCAGTAGTCTACAGTAGGCTATTAGTAGTTAAGTTGTGGGGAGTTCGAAGCTTCTACATGGATTTTCTACTACACAGGAGGGAGGGCCTCAGCTCCTCTGACCTTCTTGTTCAGGGATCAACAATATAGCAGAAAAGTTTCAGTTTTGAGAGATGAAAAGAGTTCTGGAAATGGATTGTGATGGTTGTACAACAATAGAGTGTACTTAATACCACTGAATTGTACACTTAAAAAGTATTAAGATAGTAAATTTTATGTTATGCATATTTTATAATAAAAATCACTTTTATTTATTTTAAAAGATTTTTATTTTTATATATTTTTTAAGTTTATTTATTTTTGAGAAAGAATGCACACGGGGCAGAGAGAAAGGGAGACAGAGAATATCAAGCAGGCTCTGTGGTGCTGGCACAGAGCCCAACATGGGGCTTGAACTCATCAACCATGAGATCATGACCTGAGCTGAAATCAAAAGTCAGACACTTAACCAACTGAGCCACCCAGGCACCCCTTAGATTTTTATTTTGTGTTTTTAATTGTTTGTTTGTTTGTTTATTATAGAGAGAGCACACATGAGCACTGAAGAGGGGTAAAGGAAGAAAGAGGGAATTGTGGCTCAATCTCACAACCCTGGGATCATGACCTGAGCTGAAATCAAGAGTCGGACGGTCAACCGACTAAGCCACCCAGGAGCCTCTAAAGACTTTTATTTTTAAGCAATCTCTACACACAACATGGGGCTCTAACTCACAACCCCAAGATCAATAGTTACATGCTTCACTGACTGAGCCAGCCAGGTGCCCCTAAAAATCACTTTAAATGATGCAGGTATATTTGTACAGGAAAGTGTTCAAGGAGCACCTGGGAGGCTCAGTCAGTGAAGGATCAACTTTTGATTGTGGCTCAGGTCATGATCTCAGAGTTTGTGAGATTGAGTCCTGCCTCCAGGCTCTGTGCTGCCAGCACATAGCCTGCTTGGGATTCTCGCTCTCTGCCCCTCCCCCACTCATGCTTTCTCTCTCTCTCTCTCTCTCTCTCTCTCTCAAACTTAAAAAAAAAAAAGAAAAAAGTATTCATAATTTTAAATGAAGAAGGGCAGTTAAAAACGGCATGTCAAGGGGCCCCTGGCTGGCTCAGTCAGTAGAGCATGTGACTCTTAATCCCAGGGTTGAAAGTTCAAGCCCCATGTTGGGCATAGAGATTACTAAAAAATAAGATCTTGAAAACAAAACAAACCCAAAAAACCAGCATGTCAAATGTGGTCCTATTTTTGTACAAATATATTTACATATACATCAAAAAGAAATCTAGAAGGACATGCTCCAAAGTTTGTAGGAGTGGTTTTTAGAAGATAGCGGATTATGGAAGAATTTTTTCTTCTTTTGCATTTCTGTAATTTCTAAAGTTTTTACAATAAAAATGTTGCTAGTAGCTATTATTATTTTTAAAAACAGTATAGTATAGCCACTCTGTTTGCTGCCTTCTTGCTAAACTGTATTGGTAATCCCTAAACCAATTCTCACGGTGCTTTTATGGTCATTCATGGATGTGCATGGAGTGGTGAAAAATGTGAGGTCCTGAAGCACAAATTCCCAGCTAAGGTGAAACAAGGTAATGCTCTGCTTCTTGTTTCAGCTTTTCTCCTGTAACCATGTGTCCTTTTCACAGTCTATTCAGAGCCACATTTTTGAAATTTTGTGCTTCTGGTAGATGATTTTACTGTTGAAAATGACCCCCAAATATGGTGCCGATGTTCCTAAGTGCAAGCAGGCCATGATATATATTCTAGAGAACATTTATGTGTGAGAAAAGCTTCGTCCAGGCTTGAGTTATAGTGCTGCTGGCCATGACTTTATTATGAATGAAGGGACAACACAGTAAGTAAGATATCTTGAAACAGAATGACACATAAAATAAGCTTCTATGTTGACAGTTGATGAAAATGTTGTGACCAGAGCTCACAGGAACCTAACCTTAAATTTCCTTTAGGAGCAGTCATTCAGTATTTGCTAATTCAGTGTTCTCTGTGACTTTATAGAACATGACAACCATGAATGACAAGATTTGACTATCTACTTCAGAGGAGTATTGTGAGACCTAAATGAGATAATGTCTATCAAACACTTAGCACAGAGTCTGGCACATAGTATGTGCTCAATAAGCATTTTGTCGTTATGTCATATGTGCTGCTATTTTGTCGTTAAAGGCAAAGGCACAGCAGCACTCGCTGAAGGCCAAACCAGGAATAAGATTAAATGAGGAGAGACCCTTAAGATGTAAATGGGATAGAGAGGAGGAAGACTTCAAGTAGGTGATTAGGCAAAGGCAGGGCACTTAGGTTGGCTCAGGAAAAAGAGAAGAAAGCAGTTTGGCTGGGTGTGGAAAGATGAGGCAAGGAGGTAGAGGCAGGCAGTGTCAGGCGTGGGGCCCTAGTGCCATGCTGAGGGGCTGGGCCTGGCCTCACCACACAAGGCTTACCAGGACAGGGTCCATCTAGTTCACAATTTGAGGAAAATATTGAGTGCCTGGAAGAATGAAGGCAATGGGGAGCTGTTGCATGGTTTGAGGAGAGGGGAGATACAGACATCCCCCATCTAAAAGGGAGCTTGATAAGTAAAAGTTAATATAGTTTAAGCATTCACCATGCAGTAGTCTGTGGGCTGAGTGCCTCACGTGGATTAACAACTCATTTCTCCTTCTCCACAACCCTAAGAGATTTACTATTACCACCCTCATTTTATGGGTGGAGAAAATGAAGCTTGGAGAAGTCAAGTCACTTGCCCAGAGTCACCTAGCACATAAGTGATGAAGCCAGGATTCAGAGGCATTTGGGCTTCAGAGCCCTGCTCTTGTCCATAAGGGCCCTGGCCTCTGTGTGGCATGACTGATGCCTATGAGATGTACTGAGGGAAGGAGAAGAAGAAGAGAGGCTGGGGAAACTGAGGGAGACTGGAAGGCACTGGGCTGGGAACTCAGATATAGCCCAAGCCCTGCTCTCAAAGAGCACACAGTTCACTATCACTCTGGGTCCCCAGTGCCCATGGGAAAAAGACCTGACACATAGTAGGCACTCTGGTCTGAATACTAGCCAAAGTAGGGACAAAGTGAAGAATGTCCCGGATCCCTCCCCGTGTGCCAAGGGCCCCAAACTGACCATCTGCACACTCCCCACCATACTCATTCCCACTGAAGGTCTTTTAGGAGGCACAGCCAGGATACTTACCTACTGTGTGCTCATCTGCTCTGTGCTTATGCTCCTTAGGGGCTTTCCAAGGTGGAGTCTACAGGGGAGAGAAAAAGGGAATTTTCCCAGAAAGTCAGAGCCTACCTCTGATCCCATGCCAGTCTTCAGCTTCCTCTCATATCTCAGAAATGCAGGAATTTTCTCAAAAGACCCAGACCCTTTGTTCCTCTTCCTATTGTCTCCTCAAGGTCCCCCTCCCCCAGAAATGAAGGCCATGTTCTCATATCCACCAGCTCTAGCTGTCTCTCTTCCCTGCCCCCCTCCCCCAGGCCCTATGGGTTACTCTTGCCTTTCCAAACAGGCCTTCTAGTCACCTGGACCAAAAAGTCATGAGCAGAGGCCAAGGCTGTAATAGGGACCCCCAGGGCCATCTCAGCACAATCCTCCTGGCTCCCACAGCTCTCACCAAAAACGCTGACTCCAGGCTTCCCAGCAGGGACCCCAGGAACAGGAGAGCCCTCATGGCGTCTGTTAGTCTAGCTGCTTGCCCAGGAGTCCAGATCAATAGAATTGGTCAAAGGTCCTTGAGTCCTGGGAATTAGAGATTGGTCGAGCTGCCCTCTTGGGCCTGGTGGGGCATAGGCTGTTTGTGGAAAGTCAAGCAGAGCAGCTTCCTTGCTAGGCCCCCAAGGGCAGGGGAGTTGGGATTTGGTGAGGGACTGACACAGTGTGGGAAGAAGGACCTATGTTTCAGGTTCTACTGGGAGGAAGTTAAGGAGGTCCAAGAGAAGCTTCCTACTAAAGGGATCTTAGAGTCCATGATGAGGTATATTCATTTTCTGTTGCTGCCTAAAATTAACCACAAACTTCATAGCTTAAAACAATACCCATTGGGGCACCAGGGGCTCTGTCAGTTGAGCATTCAGCCCTTGGTTTCGGCTCAGGTCATGATCTTATGGTTCGTGAGTTTAAGCCGTGCGTCAGGCTCTGTGCTGATGGTGCAGAGCCTGCTTGGAATTCTCTCTTTCCCTCACTCTCTACCCTCCTCCCCCCACTCTCTCTCTCAAAATAAATAAAAACTTTTAAAAGATAACCATTTATTTGCAAATCTGTAGCTCAAAATTCCAGCACTGTGTGACTGGGTTTTCTATTCAGGGTATCACACAACTGTGATCAAGGCTGAGTTCTCTGAAAGGTCTGGAGGAAAATCCATTTCCAAGCTCATTCAGGCCATTGGCAGAACTCAGTTCCTTGATTTGTAGGACTGAAGTCCCAGTTTCTTTGTAGGCTGTCAGCCAGGGGCCAGACTTAGCTCCTAGAAGCTGCTTGCATTTCTTGCCATGTGGTCCCCTCCATCTTCCAAGCCAGCAACAGAGACTCTTCCCCCATGTTGACTCTCTCTCACACTTTGAATCTCTTTTGCCAGGAAGAATCAATCCCATTCCATTTAAGGACTTCCCTGATTAGGTCAGGCCCGCCAATGATAATCTCATTTTAAGGTCTATTTACTTGGTACCTTACCTACATTTGCAGAATTCTTCTATAGAACATCTAGATTAGTGGTGGATTGAATAACTAGGAGAAGGTATGCATACACCATGGGTCCTGGGGGCCATCTTAGAATTCTACCTACTACAGAAAGTGGGCCAAGAAAGTAGATGATCCTATGAGAAAAATGCTAAACCAAGAGGTGCTAAAATGTGCAGTTGGAGCAAAAGTGTGGGAGATGGGATGGCATTATTATTTCTCCTGCCCCCAAACCATTTACCTTGATTCAGTAGTGACACCCTGCTTTTTCCTTTGGGAACCACTCCTCCTTCATCCTCTGGGTGAGTCTCTAGTGCTTCCAGTTCTACCTTCAGGTCTAAGCATGGGGGTGTGGCCTAGGTCTAGCCAATCAGAGCATGGTATCTCTAGACCATAGCCATTGGTTCTGGGATAAGCATATACACAAATTTGGCCAGAGTCAGCCTTGGGACTTTTGCCAGAACTTTGGGAAAAAAGATACTTCCTTCCCACTCATGTCACCAGGAATGCAAGCCGGGAGATGTTGATTTTGTACTGCTTGGGGAGACACTGCCTGAGAAGGAAACCTACACATAGGAAAAGTAGAACAAACAGGGAGGGAAGGATGGAGGGATGCTGTGGGAGTCAGCCTCCAAGATGTTCCCTATTGATGCTCATCTCCTGGATTTCATGCCTTAGTATAGTTTCTTCCCACATGAGTTAGAGTCAGAGCTGTTCTTTGTGTCCAATAGAATATGGCAGAAGTGATGGTTTTGCTCAGCCCAGGTCATAAAAAGGATTGCAGTTGCTCACTCTGGGGGAAGCCAGCTTGCCATGTTGTGAGGACACTCAAGCAACCCTACAGAGAGGCCCATGTGGGGAGAAAGTAGTCTCCTGCCAACAACCAACACCAGTTTGAATGAGCCACTTTAAGCCTGGGTGGCTCAGTCAGTTAAGTGTCCAACTTTGGCTCAGGTCATGATCTCAGGGTTTGTGAGTTAGAGCCCCACCTTGGGCTCTGTGCTGACAGCTAGGAGCCTGGAGACTGCTTCGCTTTCTGTGTCTCCCTCTCTCTCTCTGCCCCTCCCCCACGCATGCTCTGTCTGTCTCTCTCTCTCTCAAATGAATAAACATAAAAAAGTTTTTTTTTTAATGGGCCACTTTGGAAGTGGATACTGCAGCCCCAAACAACATCTGGCATGCAACCTCATGGGAGGTCTCAAGCTAAAACTACACAGCCACATTGCTCCTGAATTTTTTTTTTAAGGTATAATTGATTCTCGAACCTTGGGGACAGTGAGAAATGATAATTGATTGGTTTTTTTTAAAGTTTATTTTTGAGAGACAGAGAGCACTAGCAGGGGAGGAGCAGAGGGAGAGAAGGAGAGAGAGAATCCCAAGCAGGCTCCATGCTGTTAGTGCGAAGCCCGACAGGGGGCTCAATCTCACTAAATGTGAGATCATGACCTGAGCCAAAATCAAGAGTTGGACACTTAACTGACTGAGCCACCCAGGTGCCCCAATAGTTGTTTAAGTTTTTTTTTTTAATGTTTATTTATTACTGAGAGAGAAGAGAGAGAGAGAGAGAGGTGGGGAGGGACAGAGAGAGAGGGAGACACAGAATCCGAGGCAAGCTCCAGGCTCTGAGCTGTCAGCACAGAGCCTGATGTGGGGCTTGAACTCACCAACGGTGAGATCATGACCTGAGCTGAAGTCAGACGCCTACCGACTGAGCCACCCAGGTGTCCCAAGTTTTTTTTGTTTTTAATTTATTTTGAGAGATACAGAGAGACCCAGCAGGGGAGGGGAAGAGAGAGAGAGAGAGAAAAAGAGAGAGAGACAGAGACAGAGACAGAGACAGAGAGAGAGAGAGAATCCCGAGCAGGATCCATGTTACCAGCATGGAGACTGAAGCAGGACTCGAACCCACAAACCGTGAGATCATTATCTGAGCCAAAACTGAGAGTCAGACACTTAATGGATGGAGCAACTCAGGTGCCCTAATTGTTGTTTTAAGCCATAAGTTTTAGGGTGATTTGTTACCAGCATTTGATAATTAATATAGATGGATTGATTCCTAATAACTTACCCCATCCCTCAGCTGAGGTGGGAGTGGGCATGTGACTCATGTCTGGCCAATCAGAACACGGCCTCTCTCTGTCCTCAGTGATTTGTTCAAAAGGAAGAGCTGACCCCAATCAAGTTGGTAAGAGGCAGCCCCAGGATTTTTGCTGGAATCTTTAAGACAGAGGCTTTCTCTTTCCATAGAAGTTGCCTCATTGGTAAGCAGTGAGCATGGAGCTGCTGGCAGCCATCTTTAACACCTCAGAAAGAAAACCTGCCTGAGAATAAAGACAAAACAGATTAAAAACAGAGTCAGAATATGGGAAGGACAAATTTTGAGTGACACCATTACAGACCTGGGATCCAAAGACAAAGTCAGAACTACCACCTCTTCTCTTAAGTTACTTGAACCAATAAATTTCCTTATTTTGCCTAAGCCACTTTGAGTTGCAACCAGAAGTCCTAACTGATGCAAGAATTCATATATTGTTACCAGGAAGTTTCTAAAACAAAACAAAACAAAACAATACTTCCCATGATCACTCTGTAAGTCAGTAGCTTAAAGTAGGGAAATAATGACCTTAGAAATAGGGACTGGAAAAACAAAACAGCAGTGAACCTGAATCAGGAAACTTTCAATTTCATCGAGGCCACTGACTCCCTCAGTGTGACCTTTGGTCAGGGGCTCAGCCCCTATGAACCTTAATTGCCACACCTCTTTAGGGAGGTAGAGGCACTCATACTGTCTGGCCAGCTTGTTGAGATAGCTGAATGGGAATACATTTGAAAGGGTAGAGCCTGGCATACGGTAAGGGCTCAATCTACAGAAGTTTGTAAAGAAACTTTCCCATATGGACACACTCCCCCTTCTCAGCAATTTCTACACAACTGCCCCAGTTCTCCCTGCACACCTTGGTGTCTTCCATCAATTTTGGACTAGGGAAAAAAGGCACCATCTTCTTTCCCTGGCTTCTATCTTTCTACTGCTGGGGTGTGGGTCTATGGGATGAGAAATAGGAAGCCATAAAGTTCCTGCTCACAAATATCTGGATACACACACACAAAACCCCACTTCTCTCTAGCAGAGACTTGGGGCATAAATTTCAAGAGGTGACAGAACTGCCTATTCAAAGACAAGTTTAGGGGTTCAGAAAGTACCTGGACTACCATCTTTCATTCCTTCTCAGTTGGTGGCACCATTTTTCTCCAATTCAGCTTGTCAGCATGGAATCTTTGTGCAAATGGAAGCCACTCCTTCCTCCAGACAAGTGCTATCTGGCAGAACTTTCTGTGATGATGGAAATATTCTCTGTGCTGTCCAATATAGTAGCCACGAGTCATATATGGCTCTTGGATCTCCTCACATGTCACACCCTGAGACCATTCCCCCTCACTCTTTCGTATTTTGTCCTAATGTCTTTTTTTTTTTTAAGTTTTATTTATTTTTGAGAGAAAGAGCAAGTAGGGGAAGGGCAGACTCCCACACAGGCTCTGCACTGTCAGCATGAAGCCTGATGTGGGGCTCAAACCCATGAACCGTGAGATCATGAGCTAAACTGAAACCAAGAGTTGGACGCTTAACTGGCTGAGCCACCCAGGTGCCCGCGTCTCAACAGTCAATTACTCTCTGAGACCATCCTATTTATTTGATTACTTATAGGATTAACCTTTACCCCCCTTCTAGCACGTAAGCAGAGAGCTTGGCTATCTTGCTAATACCACTGTATTTCCCAGCACCTGGCTCAATGCCTAGCACAAAACGGGTGCTCTGTATTTTTGGATGAATGAATGGATAGGGATCAGAGAAGCCTTGCTGAATTCGGCTCTGCCTTACTCTCACTACTTTCTCAGTTTGGACAAGCCTTCCTTTTCTGGTGTGTAAAGCAGGAGTGGGATATCAGCCTCGTTTTCTTCCTGGCCTTTGACGTGTCAGCCATTGGACTTCTGGCACTCCTGTTCCCCACCTGTATAATGGGTGTGAGTTCATCCAAACATCTCGGGGTGGTAGCGCTGCCTTATAAGGCAGCAGAGGCCGAGGGCGGGCGAGGCCGTGTGGGTGGAGAGAAATCACAACATCCGGCTGCGGGGGCGGGGCGGGGGCCGGAGGCTGGGGAGCCGCTAGGGAGGACGCCAGTCTTTTTTGGACTTCTCCCCGCTTCCGATGTGCGCTCTCCAGAATGGGCCAACCCAAAGAAATATGGCTGGACACATGGCCCAAAACAGCTTACAGTCAGCCCGCAGGAGGCCCAAGATAGCAAATGCATCCCTTACAAACCCTAGAAAAGTCAAGACTAGTTAGAGGGACCCGGGCCACACCCCTATTTGGTGGTCCAATCAGGGTTCAGTGATGAGGATGATTGACGTTTATTTTATCCAATAAAACTCCAAGATTTCAGGGCGTGACCAAGAGGACCCACCTCTGTTGTCCCCGCGGAGGGCTCGGCCCTAATTGGCAGTTCGCTACCCTACGAAGGTCCAGAAATTCGAACCTAGAGGCTGAACCCAACCTCGGACCAACCAGGAAGAGGTGACGTATAAAGTCCCGCCTCCCTGCTCCTTTGAGCGAATCCCTGGCGCGGAAGGCGGGGGATGACGAAGAGGCTGTCTAATGGGAAGACGGCGCGGGGAGCGCCCGCCCGGTTATTGGCCTCGTAAAGTAAACAGAAGGCGGGGCGGGGTGGGCCGGCGCCCGGGTGGCCCCCGGGAGGGGGCGGAGTGTTCGCGGCGGGCGGCGGCGGCCGGGGAGGCCCGGGAGGCCGCGGCGCGGTCACTGCGAGCCGAGCCGCGCCGATCGCCATCCGGCCCCGGCTCCCGCGAGCGATCCCGGCCGGCGGCTCGGCCCGGCGGGCCCGGCGGCGCCGCAGCCCATGGAGCTCGAGAACATCGTAGCGAACACGGTGCTACTCAAGGCCCGGGAAGGTGAGGCGGCCGAGAGGGCGGCCGGGTGCGGGGTACGCGGGCGCGCGGCCTCTGAGCTCGGCTGGCGCCCCAGCCGCCAGATCCCCTAGGGCAGCGCGCTCCGCGCCCCGCACCCCGCGCATACGCGAGCCCTTCCGGCCGGTAGTCCTCTGCACCTGCCCCGGGTGCCGGGGCCCAGGAAGGGGCGGGGGTCAGGCCACCGCCCTCGCGGCGGGGGGGTGGGGGGGGGGTGAGGGAAAGAGAGAGGAAGGAAGAGGGAAGGGTGAGACCTGGGTCCTTGGAGAGCCTCTCTGAGGCCTCCCCCAGGTGATAGGTGAGCAGATGCCCCAAGAAAGGGTAGCCTACCCCACGTGCCTCAGGCCCAGACCCTGGCGCCCAGCCTGGACCCGCACAAAGTTGGTGCAGGATAAAGGTTTGAAGAATGAATGAACGGAGCCACCGCAGTAGCACAGCTCACTCGGTTTGGGGAAACGGCTGGTCACATATGCTACCAACATGATTGCCACTTGTCTCGTGCCTCAGGACACTGGGTACAGAGGTGAATGGGTCATGAATTTTGCCCTCAGAAAGCCCACGGTGTAGAGGGCCAAATGGGCACAGAAATAAGCGGGAGCTGAGCTTTGAAGGAAGAGAGCATGGGGGGCTGGCAGGACTGTAAGTGCAAGGCCGGCAGAGGGATCAAGTCTGGTGAGTGTGTACTGAGCTTCTCATGACTCCCATCCCGAGTGATACTAGGCACCTGGCCTCTGAGGGTCATGGGGGACACAGAGGACCAGACTTGGTCCTCACTGCCTTGTGGTCAATCTGGCCCTCACCTGTCATTGTCCACTTCAGGAACACAATCACAGAACACTCCTTCTATTATGTGCCCTGTCCTGTCTTGGGTGCTGGGGACCAGCAGTGAACAAGACCCTTCTTTTTGGACCTCTAGAGCAGGGAGGTCATGACATGGTCATTTTCCACTCTTTGCTGGGCTTCCAGGCTGAAAGAGTCATCTGTTTCACTTTTCTGCTCCATTTTACAGGTGCGAAACTGAGGTTCAGACCAGGGATTAGCCCCCAAGTCATACGGTGAGACTGTGGTTGACCCAGGCCTAGACACAGGATGCCTCCAATACAGTGTGTAGGAAGCCCAGACAAGCCCCCAAATGGCACAGCATCTGGTACCCCCCTGCCTGCCCAGTGTGTGTTGCTCCCTGGGAGATGCTGCCTGGAAATAGGCATGGCAGGCTGGGTCCTTAGTGCCCAGAGACTTTTTTTTTTTATCTCCTGCCCCTTATCTAGTCTCAGGGCTAGGCCTTCCTCCTAGCCTCTGGGGGCATCTGCCGATTCTGTTCTGCCTCGTCATCTAGCCAGCTAGGGAGGAGGGGTGGGGAGAGCCTGGCCAGGCCTCCCTCTCTAGGGCTGTAGCCAGTTCAGGCCTCGGGCCTGCTGAGAGCACTGCTTTGCCTGGCTGGAGAGTGTGGCACCTCCTGACGGCCTTCTTCAGGCCATGAGTGAGGCATAGTGTGGTATGGCCAGACCTGGACTGATGCCTCCCCTGGAGAACACTTAACCCAACCTGGTTCTGCCCCTCCCACCTGCATGCTCTAAATAAGTCTCTTCTCTCTAAACTTTAGTAACCCTTTTTGTGGAATAGTTGGGGACAGGACATACAAACTTAAAGAAATCCCTGTTGTCATTGAGTCCTAAACCCTGGCCCATAGACTGGCTCCACTGGCATCCCTTCATTAGCTGGCTGACAGCTTAGGGCCTGGCCTTTTCCAGCTTCCCAAGGGATATGAGGCCCTAAGTGGTTTGGGAACCCTTGGTGTATGTATTCAGTTGACACCTAATAGATGGCTGGCATGGCGTGTTTGGGGTGGGAAAGGAGTGTGGGTTGTAGACCTAGGGAGCTGGGTTTGAATCCTGCCTCTGGCACCTCCAGGCTTTGTAATCTTGGACAAATTGATTCCTCATTTCAAGGCTTCAGTTTCCTCGTGAGGTTATGCCTAGTCTGACAGAATTGCTGTGAGAATGAAGTGGTGCAGCATTGGGGGGGTGAGCCCTTCTTTAGTCCTCCATCCTTTCCCAGGCCCCCAGAGGCATAGGGAGGGGGCCAGGCTAGGTTGGGGAGGAGCCCCACTGACTCTGGTGGCAGTTCCAGGACAGGATATTTGCATGTGACTCTTGCTACTGCCTTGATGTGGCTGGGAGGAGGGGGAGGAGGAAGTAACTGGTGGGGGGAGGCCAGCGGATAGAGGGTTGGGTGAAGGACCTGTGGGGGTGGTGGAGGAGTTCCCCTTCTGGCGAGGCCTTGCCCCGGGTTGGGGGTGGGGGTCTGTTGCTCATTCAGAATGGAGCAATGGCTGTGGAGTATGCTGGGTGCAGGCCGCAGGAGAGCTGCTAGCAGGTTTCCCAATGGGTGCCCTGCAACATTTCCTCCTCCCGACTGCTTAGGTCACAGAACCCATTGAGGGACCCAACTCTGCCCCTTCCCTTGAGCAGCCCCTTCCCTTGTGCCACCTGCCTTCAGCCAGGGCAGATGAAAACAAGGCTGGGTAAAGCAGAGGGGAAACTGAGGCCAGGCAGGGAAAAAGTGGCTGCCTGAGGTTGCCATGAGTTGTTGGAGCTGAGGGCCACCTCTTGCCACAGCCCTACTGGGTACTGGACACAGACTCTCCCAGTGTGACAACACCTCTGGAGGTAGCTTTGGATCTGAAGTAAGTATGGAGAAGTTGAGGCTCATAGAGGGCAAGTGACAGGCCTAAAGTGCGAATTGGAGATTCAAACCTATGTCTGTGGGGCTCCAAGACTCAGGCCCTTCTATTTTCAACCTCGTGGCCCATGGGCCACATCTGGCTAGCTCTCTAACATGTCTAATTTATTTAGCTGCAATTTGTTTTTACAAAAAATAGGAACCAGTATTTCACATAATGTCCGGAGTCTCAGCTAAAAGGTGAGAAGAGCTGGCCACGCCGAGTCCGTATTCCTGCCTGGAGGAAGGGGCATGCCCAGTCTAGTTCACCACACTCCCCACCATTCCCTGTTGTCTCCCATCTGGCCTACATTTTACCTACCTATCTGGCTCTGTAGGCGTTTGAGCTGCTACCCTGGTCTTAGCAGCTACAGATAGGGTGTCAGCTAGGTGAAATGAGGCAGGTATCAGGGCCACAGAACCCCTTGTGTACTGGAGTGGGCATCCTGAGTGCCAGCCCTGCAGCCACCACCTTGTTTGAGTCTCTGATAGCTCTGATTCAGGGCCAGGTATAGGGGCCTGAAGCCTTCCTGGTGACCCAGGCTGCCCTCTGCCCCTGGCATCTCTGAGGCATGTCCCACATGTCCTAGAATCTCTCCCTTCTGTGCCTTGACTTACATAGTTCCCACTGCTGTCATGTCCTCTGCTTTCTTCACCCGGGAAACTCCTACCTGCCAGAGAGCAGCTAAGGTTTCCTGGAAACCCACCATCACCCGGTGACCTGTCCTTATCACCCCTGTTGGATCTTCCAGCCCAGGAGCTCAGGAACCCCTAGCAGAGGGGCCCAGGGGACGGTGTGTGTCCTAGAGCCCAGTGAGGGCATGCTGAAATGTGTGGAGTGAAGGCCTGAGGTGCCTCCTAGAGTGTGCTGTGCCTGGGCTGAGCCCAGAAGGCCAGGTCTCTGGGCTGCACTGAGCGGCCAGGGGAAGCATGGTGGCAGCGGGACTTGCGATCCAGCACCTGTTTGTTCCCACAGGTGGTGGTGGGAATCGCAAGGGCAAAAGCAAGAAATGGCGACAGATGCTGCAGTTCCCCCACATCAGCCAGTGTGAAGAGCTGCGGCTCAGCCTCGGTGAGGCCTGGGTGGAGGCCTGGGTGTTCTGGGGGAGCCTCCCCTGAGACCTCACCCCGAGGCAGAGGGGCAGGGTTGGCCGGGGCGGGGGGGGTCTGGGGAGCAGGAAGACTGAGGCTGCAACACCCAACCCAGTTTCAGTTCCTGGGCCTGAGACGGGTGGAGAACATAGTACAAAGAGGACAGCAAGGGGTGTTTGGGGTAGGTGGGAGGGTGGGGGAGTAGGGCAGGGTCAGATTTGGGGCAGTCTGAGAGAAGCAGAGGAAAGGAGAGTCATGCCTGGGGTTTGAGGGACAGAGGGTACAGTGGAGGCTGGAGTCAGCCCACAGATTGATTGCATGAGGAGCCCCAAGCCCGTGCTTAGCATAACCCTGCCCCAAGCAGGGTGAGTGGCAGGTGGGGGGGCATCAAAACTTTGACCAGAAGAGGGGTCAGGACGCCAGTTCCTGCTTATCTTGGCTGAGGCCCCAGGTCTGCACAACCCCCAAGGTTGCCTAGGCCCCTCTGACAGCCTGCACGTGGGCAAGGAGTATACCATAGCTGCTTCCACCGCCTGGGAAGGAGGCTTAGCCTCGAGCTTGCCGGAAGCCACAGCTTCCTCTTGCACTTTCGCCAGGCAAGCAACAGGTTTGGGCCTAGCCTGGGCCAGGCCGGAACCTCACAACCACACCCAAGCCCAGCACTGTGATGTATGTAGGTGGTGTGAACCAGGAGATAGCAGTGGGAGGTGAGGGCCCAGCTTTGGAGCCATACATCAAGCTGTGTGACCTTGAGTTAATTGCTTAGTTTCTCTGGGCCTCAGAGTCCCAAACTGTGTTGGAAATAATAGTAGTGCCCACCTCAGTGTTGGGGTGACAGTTCTAAAGGAGGTAGTGGCTTCCATACTGCAGGGCTAGAAGCTACTGTTGGGGCCAGGGCTTGGCAGTATGGATAGGAGTGCCCTGCCAGCAGGCTCCAGGTCTGGGAACCCAGTAGCTCCTACCCCTGCTTGCAGAGCGTGACTACCACAGCCTGTGCGAGCGGCAGCCCATTGGGCGCCTGCTGTTTCGAGAGTTCTGCGCCACGAGGCCTGAGCTGACCCGCTGCATAGCCTTCTTGGATGGAGTGGTGAGTGCAGCCCAACCCAGCCCCGAGGGTGGGCAGAGGTCCCTAGGTCAAGTGTGTCCCATTTCCCCACACCTGTTGTTCTGCCCAGGCCCCAAGCTTCTCTGCCTCCCACCCTGCAGGCTGAGTATGAAGTGACCCCTGATGAGAAGCGGAAGGCTTGTGGGCAGCGGCTAATGCAGAATTTTCTGAGCCACACGGTGAGTGAGCAAGGATGGAGAGATGACGGCAGCGGGCAGAGCTCAGTGATGAGGAGAGGAATGACCACAGCCTGGGCAGAGAGTGCCCTGGAGCGTCTCCCGGTTCACCAGGCAGACCACGGGCATGGAGCCCAGGAGGGTGGGCCAGGCAGCCTGCCAGTGGCTCTGCTTCACCCTGCCTCAAGGGTAGCAGTGGAACTGAGTTCAGCAGCTGGACCGGCTGGCATACCACTAGCCTACAGCTGCTCCTAGCGCAGGTCCAGAATGTTGGCCATCTCTGCCCTGGGTGTAGGCAGCTGGCGAAGGGAGCCCCCTGCACTGACCTGTTTATTGCCTATCTCCAGGGTCCTGACCTCATCCCTGAGGTCCCTCGGCAGCTGGTGACTAATTGCTCCCAGCGGTTGGAGCAGGGGCCCTGCAAAGACCTCTTCCAGGAGCTCACCCGGTAAGCCTCTCCCTGCCCATTGGCCTGGAATTGTGTCCTGAGGAGGGGGCTTCCGTGGGCCCTGGAAGGCTGTGAACAGCTCAGTAGCTGGTGAGGGAGCTCAGCCTCTCACCCTGGCCCTGCGCTTGCTGTGTGAGCTTGGGCAGGTTGCCTTCCCTCTCTATAAAATCTTCAGCTTTGACACAGATGAATGTCTCCTGCTTAGTTGGGTTAGTAAGAGGGTTGGCCAATGAGGCTGCCCTTTAGGCCGAGAATGCATATAATGGGGTCCTGTCCCATCCAGCCGAGAACCTGGGGTGTCGGGGGCTGACTGGTGGGCTGGGCCCTCTCAACAGGCTGACCCATGAGTACCTGAGCATGGCCCCTTTTGCCGACTACCTCGACAGCATCTACTTCAACCGTTTCCTACAGTGGAAGTGGCTGGAAAGGTGAGCTCCCTGAAGGCTGGCCCACGGTAGGCCAAGTTGCTAGGGCTCTTACGGGCCTTGGGCCCCTGCTCAGCCAGTGTTTGCTCCGAAATCCCTTGCCTACAGGCAGCCAGTGACCAAAAACACCTTCAGGCAGTATCGAGTCCTGGGCAAAGGCGGCTTTGGTGAGGTAAGTGGCCAGGCCAGAGCCCCTGATGGAGTGGGGAGGAGGGGTATGGTAGGCCCTGGACCAGCCCCCCCTCCTTGAGCTCCTATAGCCCCAGGAAGAACACAGCTGGTCCCTATTTGCCCATCTACCTTGGTTACAGGTGTGTGCCTGCCAGGTGCGGGCAACAGGCAAGATGTACGCTTGCAAGAAGCTGGAAAAGAAGCGTATCAAGAAGCGGAAAGGGGAGGCCATGGCACTCAATGAAAAGCAGATCCTGGAGAAAGTGAACAGTAGGTTTGTAGTAAGTACAGACAGGCGACCCCTCCCTTCACCCTGGCCATGCACTTGCCCTGCCCTTCTCACTTACCAGGCTAGGTCCCTTTCTGTGCTGCCCTGTCCCCACCCTCAGAGATGCCTGGGAAGGGTCGGTTTGGGGTGTTGACACCAGGCCTGGGGAGCAGGCTGGGCCCCAAGGAGTGCCACTGAGAAGGATTTTTTGGGCGGCTGGTGCCAGCCCTGCCACTGGGTGGCCCGTGGCCCCTGCTTGAGGGCTCGGGTCCCCTCGGCCACAGGTGAGCTTGGCCTATGCCTATGAGACCAAGGACGCGCTGTGCCTGGTGCTGACACTGATGAACGGAGGCGACCTCAAGTTCCACATCTACCACATGGGCCAGGCTGGCTTCCCCGAGGAGCGGGCTGTCTTCTATGCCGCGGAGATCTGCTGCGGCCTGGAGGACCTGCACCGGGAGCGCATCGTGTACAGGTCCTGGGCTTCGGCCCTCCCCGCCAAGGGCTGCAGCTGGGCATGGGTGGAGGCCGCAGAAGGATGTTGGTGTGCTGGGCCTGTTGTTGCGGGCATGAGCTGGTTTGAGCCCTACTGAGCCTGGGCTTGGGGCTCCACGCTTGCCCATGCCGGGCAGACTTGAGAGCCTCTGGGTCTGGCTCACTCATGTGAATGCTGGTGTCATCACCCGTCTCTGTATAACCCTGGGCCAGTCAGCTCCCTGCAGTAAAGTGCGCAGAGCCTGGCATGCAGGGCTTGGCAGTGGGGAGCTCTGCCTATTGTTACCGGCAGTGATTTCATTTGAACCTCACAACAGCCCCATGAGGGGGACAGATGAGTAGCCCCATTTGACAGGAAAGGTAGAGTCAGCCACCAAAGTGGGGTGAGGGTGGGACGCTGTTAACACTAGTGGTGAGTAAGGCTACTGGTGCTATTCCCCTGGATGGGAGCTGCTCTCCACTTGCCTGGGGATTCCCAGGAAGGAATCCTGGCTGGGTAGATCCTTCAGCTGCCCCCTCAAGTCAGAGCTGCTGTGAGTGAGGGCAGGGCTATCTCTCACCCTGGCAATAAATGGCTCCTGCACCTTGCTGCACATTCCATCCCAGGAGACAAGTGAGCTAGGAGGGGGTGGCATGCCGTTTGGCTCCTTGGCAAACTGAACAACATCTGACCCTGCCCTTCTCTCCCCACAGGGACCTGAAGCCAGAGAACATCCTGTTGGATGACCATGGTGGGTACGGGGTGTACAGAGGTGGAGTGCAGTGGAGTGGGGCAGGGTCTGGCCCACCTGTTCAATGGGCCCCCCCAACTTGTCCACCCACATTCAGGTCACATCCGCATCTCTGACCTGGGGCTAGCTGTGCACGTGCCAGAAGGCCAGACCATCAAGGGTCGTGTGGGCACTGTGGGCTACATGGGTGAGTCTTCCTCCACCCTGGCCCCCCTGCCTCCTGGGTCCTCTTGCTGTCCTGGGCTGGGTCCCACCACTTCTGTGGAAGTCTTCTGTGTCTCAGGGAATAGAACTGATATCCCTATCTTAGAAATTAAGAGATCAGGACTCAGCCAGGAACCCACACACCTGCAAATCTGCATCATTCATTCATTCACCAAATACTTACTGAGCTCCTACTATTGGCTAGGCCTGCAGGTGGCTACCAGAGAAAGATGAGAAGGTTGAGAAGTCCTCCCCTCCCCTGATCTACCCAGATTCAGGGAGGGAATGCCCATCTGTGGTATGGGCCAAGATGTGGCCCTAGTATTCCCTTTGGAGATTATGTGACACAGCAGATAGAGCCCCAATTACAGGCCCCACCTCTTGTTGTGTGTCCTTGGACCACATACTGCTGCTCCTATGCTCACTTTGCCCAACCATAAAGCAATCATACTGGCTCCCAGAGTTGCCTTTAGATAAAAAGTGGTAGGAGAGGCAAAAATCCCATGTGCCCACCCTGGCAGGCAGTAGGTATGCAGTAGAGGAGTTTCTTTCTTGTTTCTTCTCTCTGGTATTAAATCCAGAGCTTGCAAACTGGTAACCACACAGGCCTAATATGGCCTACATTTGTACTTAAATCAAATTGTTTTTAAAACAATTTGAGGGCTGCCTGGGTGGCTCAGTCAGTTAAGCATCTGACTCTTGGTCATGATCTCACAGTTCGTGGGTTCAAGCCCCATATCAGGCTCTGTGCTGCCAGTGTGGAGCCTGCTTGGGTTTCTCTTCCTCTGTCTCTGCCCCTCCCGTGCTCATGCTCTGTCTCCTTCTTTCAAAATAAATAAACATGGTAAAGAATAAAACAATTTGAATTGGTTGCCAACATTTGATACGCCAGACAGCTTCCCATTAAAAATATGGATTTCTGACTTCTCTTGAAAAATCAGAAGACCTGGCCTCCTACGGGGCCACAGTGCTCTCTTTGATGGGGCATGTGCTGTCCTACTTGCTGAGGTCCCCACCAGGCTGCTGGTAGTGCCTGCCTGGCGGGCAGATATTTGAGCTGATGCCCCACTGTGCTGGGCATTCCCAGGGCCCCAGGGCTTGGTTCCTGCCTCCTGCCCAGCCCTAACTTCTGTTCCACCCTACCCAGCTCCGGAGGTGGTAAAGAACGAACGGTACACATTCAGCCCAGACTGGTGGGCACTAGGCTGCCTCCTATACGAGATGATTGCCGGCCAGTCACCCTTCCAGCAGAGGAAAAAGAAAATCAAGCGAGAGGAGGTAGAACGGTTGGTGAAGGAGGTGCCTGAAGAATACTCAGAGCGCTTTTCCCCTCAGGCCCGCTCGCTCTGCTCCCAGGTATGGCAAGCCAGCAGAAGGCTGACGGGCTGGGGCTGGGGGCACCAGGCACCTCTCCCAGGTCCCTCTGACTGCCCCTACCCTGCCACAGCTCCTGTGCAAGGACCCTGCTGGGCGCCTAGGGTGTCGTGGAGGTGGTGCCCGCGAAGTAAAGGAACACCCCCTCTTCAAAAAGCTGAACTTTAAGCGGCTGGGAGCTGGCATGCTGGAGCCACCCTTCAAACCTGATGTGAGTGCTGTCCACTCCTGAGGGTAGGGCCAAGCCTGGGTGGGGACTCAGGCCCGGGGTTCTTAGAGCAGTGGTCAGGCCACCTTCAGTGCAAGGGTCAGAAAGTGCAACTCAGATGGGTTGGCCAACAAAACAATTCATTGAACTCACACAAATGAAAAGCCCAAGGATAGAGCTTTTGGCATACCTGGATCTGGGGCTGCAACAACACTGTAAGAATTCTGTCTTCCTTTCCCTCTCCACTGTACAGGCCAGTGTGCAGTCTTTATTCTCTGACTACTCTTGGTAGGGTGCAGCAGTAGTGGACCAGCAGTTCAGGTCCACATCCTACTAGCTCAGCCAGCCCGGTAGACAGAATGTATACCTCTTGCCCAATTACTTCAAAAGAAGTCCTGAAAGGGGGAAAAAGTAACCCTAAGGCTAGTGCTTATTGCCACAGATTGCTCAGAAGCCCGGCAGTGATCACGGTTGGATCACTTGCCCACCTGAACCACTGCCAGCCAGGGAGGTTAGTTTCCCAAAGGAAAACCAAGACGCCATTGCCAGCGGGGGTAAGGGCTATTGGACTGGCTGAATATTGGCTGCCCACTATACCTGGTAGTGCTGACCTCTCCCTTGTAGAGTCCTACCCATTTACTGAGCATCTCAGTGGGTCAGGCATTCTGTGGGCAGAAACATCCTTGAATCATCATATTCCAAGGGGCAGAAATCCATCTGAAACTTAATTATGTCCAACAAGGAGCTTATTGGTTCATTTGGCTAGAGAGCCCCAGAGTAGGGCCAAAATCAGGGCTTCATGCAGTATTGTCAAGACTTCATCTCTTGGCTGTGCTTCAACCTGTTGATCCTCTTCCTGCTGAATTCAGACTTCTCTGTATAAAGTCACAGGGAAGGTTGTGATTGGGCAAGATTAGGTTATGTACTTGCCCTGCTCCCTTATGTAAGAGGACTGGGTCCTCTGACTGACAGTTCACCAGGAACACTGGGGAGTCAGGAAGGTGATTGGGAAGGCCGGATCGATGACTGTCAGCCACACTGGTGATCGTTTATTCCAAATTTCTGAATTCCCATATGTGCCAGACCTCAGAGATCATGAGGTCAACAGGACCCAGTTCTGCCTTCATGTTGTAGTGGGGAGCATGTCAAAATAAAGCAGTAAATGAAAAGGAATATCAAGTAGTGTGAAGTGCAACAGAAAAAAAATAAATCAGGCTAAGAAGACAATAAGGAATGATTACGAGTGGGAGTATTTTTAGACAGGGTGGTCTCTGAGGTGCTGATGGTTAAGCAGAAGCCTGAAATATGTGAAGGAGAGAGCCGTGCCAAGTTTTGAAGTATGAGTATTTCAGGGAGAAGGAGCAGCCTCGAGAGGCTCGAGAGAGAGAGGCTCTCTCGAGAGAGAGAGAACAGTGATGAGGCCAGTGTGGCTGGAGTGAGCATGGGCTGGGAGAGGCATGCAGTCTTTTTTTTTTTAATTTTTTTTTTTTATTAAGTTTATTGATTTTTGACAGAGACAGAGTGTGAGCATGAGCTGGGGAGGGTCAGAGAGAGAGGGAGACACAGAATCTGAAGCAGGCTCCAGGCTCTAAGCTGTTGGCACAGAGCCTGACCCAGGGCTTGAACTCATGAACCATGAGATCATAACCTGGGCCAAAGTCGGACACTTAACCGACTGAGCCACCCAGGCGCTCCTGTGCAGTCTTATTCTAAGTGTGACAGGGGGGCCTTTGGGGAATGTTGAACAGACATGTGAGGTGTGGGGGTGGGCCTAGAGGGGGTGAGTAGAAGCCAGAGTCCAACTAGGGGGCTGTGGCTTGTGAAGGATTGTGTTTTGTGGGCCTCACAGACCCTGGGGTGTGGGCCTTGCTGTGAGTGATTTAACTGAGAGCAGCCTGCCTCAGGTCTGGCCCCGCCACTCGAGTTTGCTCCTGCTTCCTGCTTCTGGTGCACATCATCTCATTTAACCTGGAAGTCATCCCACCACACCTGGGTCTTTTATTCAGAGTTAGAAAATCATTGCCCTGGAATTCAGCTCTTTAGAAACAACAGATGAGGAGCAAGTTTGATGATGATATAATTTCTAATAGCTTTATTGAGATTTGATTCACATATCTTATAATTCGTTCATTTAAAGTATATAATTAAATGGCTGTTAGCATATTGAGAGTTGGGCAGCCATCACCATAATCCATTTTAGAACATTTTCATCACCCCTTTCCCCCCCCCCGCCCCCACCCAACAAAAACCCCATGCCTACTAGCAGTCATTCCCCATTTTCCTCTCCCTGTGGCCCTGGCAACCACTAATCTATTTTCTGTCTCTACATATTTACCTGTTGTGGAAATTTCATGCAAATAGTGTTATATGATATGTGGTCCTTGGTGACTGACTTCTTTCATTTAGCATATTTTCAAGGTTCATACAGGTGATGTAGCCTATATCAGTAGTTTTGTTCCTTTTTTACCACTGAATAACATTCCATTCTATGAGTAGGCCATATCTTGTTTATTCATCAGTTGATGGGCATTAGGGTTATTTCCACTTTGGGCTATCATGAATAATTTTGCTATGAACATTCACATGCAAGTTTTGGTGAGGACGTTTGTTTTCATTTCTCTTTGATATATACTTAGGAGTGGAATCGCTGGCTGATATGATAACATTACATTTAACCTTTTGGGGAACTGCCAGATTGTTTTCTAAAGCAGCTGCACCATTTTACATTATGATGTTGTTGGGTTTTTTGTTTGTTTTGTTTGTTTTTATTTATTTATTTTTGAGAGAGAGAGGGTGTGAGTGAGTGAGGGGCAGAGAGAGAGGGGGAAAGAGAGAATCCCACATAGGCTTCGCACTATCAGCACAGAGTTTGAGGCGGGGCTCGAGCTCACCAATGGTGAGACCATGACCTGAGCTGAAGTCAGATGCTTAACCAAGTGAGCTGCCCAGGTGCCCCACATTATGTTGTTTCAATTGACATTCTTTTAAAAAAAAATTTTTTTTTTGAATGTTTATTTTTGAGAGAGAGACAGAGCATGAGCAGGGGAGAGACAGAGAGAGAGGGAGACACAGAATCCGAAGCAGGCTCCAGGCTCTGAGCTGTCAGCACAGAGCCCGACACGGGGCTCAAGCCCACAAACCGTGAGATCATGACCTGAGCCGAAGTCTGACACTCAACCAACTGAGCCACCCAGGCGCCCCTTAATTGACATTCTTAATAATAGGACTTAGAAAATAATATAAAGATGAAAAAGACAGTGGCCTTCTGGAGTGAGGTGAGCTCCCAGCAGGAGCCCCAGGGGTGTGGGGAGTTGGGAAGACTGTTCTAATCCTCTGGTTGGCCATGAAGCTTGAGGGGATGGAGCAGGCCATTGGACATCGTGGGACAGAGGGCCTATCGATAGCTCCAGGTCCTGCATGGGGACGCTCAGCTGAAAGGACCAGCTAAGATTCTGCCTGCACACATGTCACCAGGTATACCCCCAGACAGCCGTGTACAGGCGGGGGGGTACCTGTCGCTGATTCCCCAAGGCACTGTGGGGGCTGGTTGGCTGCAGCAGGTCAGCTACCATCAACTGGAAAAGGCATGGCTTTTACACAGCCTTATCAGTTGAAAGCAGTGAGGAGTAATGATTCCTAGTTTATAGAGGGAAATGGCCTCAAAGAGAAGGGACTGCCATACTTCGGAAGGGCATGGAGTATCTAGTTTCTGACTCCAAACCAGAGAGGGCTGCAAGGGTCCAGGCATAACCAGGCCAGGGCTGGAGTGATTTTCAGGGCTGAGCTGCCCATATGCATGTAGGTGGGCAGGTGTGCATGTGTGCGTACATGTGTAGCAGTTCCTGACTGCTACTTCTGTCCCCACCAGCCCCAGGCCATTTACTGCAAGGATGTTCTGGACATCGAACAGTTCTCCACAGTTAAGGGTGTGGAGCTGGAGCCCACTGACCAAGACTTCTACCAGAAGTTTGCCACGGGCAGCGTGCCCATCCCCTGGCAGAATGAGGTAAGGGCCTGCCTAGCTGGTAGGATGAGGCCCCAAGGAGCAGCCCTGGAGGCAGCTCTCACAGCTCCCTGTTCTTTGGCAGATGGTGGAGACCGAGTGCTTCCAGGAGCTGAATGTCTTTGGGCTAGATGGCTCAGTTCCCCCAGACCTGGACTGGAAGGGCCAGCCACCTGCACCCCCCAAGAAAGGACTGCTGCAGAGACTCTTCAGCCGCCAGGTAACTCCCAGAAGTGTCCTATCTTGGCCCCCAGCTTGACTCCAGGGGACGGTGGGTGGGAGGCAGAGCCGGTGCCCGCATGTGCTGGGAGTGGGCATCCTCCAGCCATACCAGGGGTGCCCAGGGTCTCTGGCCTTATTCCCGCCTGTCCCCTATCCCTGGCTGGGCTCACGGCCTCTTTTCTCTTTCCAGAGGTGAGCAGTGTGGGCTCCCCGTGGGTTGGCCTTGCTGCCCAGCCTCGGGGAGCCACGGGCAGCCCTTCCATGGCAGAGGCGAGATGTGGGCGAAAGAAGTCTGGTGCCCGCGCCCCCCCCCCCCCCACTACTTCATTCCCTGCACCCTGGCACCTTCAAGCTGCTAGCCTTGCTTAGCCATCTGTCTCCCCATGCCCTGCTTCCACCAGCTCCAGGGGAGAGGGTCTGGACAGGGTCTTGCTCTGGCAGAGCCTAAGATCCACCTGGACCCTCTTACTTCAGCCTGCTATGAGCAGCCTCTGCACTGATGTCCACACATGTCTGGCCTGAGCTGCTGTTCCAGGCCCCTCATGGGGATTCCCCCACCCCAGAGCATGGCTCCAGGCAGTTCCTGGCAGGGCCGGCCTGGGTGATGGCACTGGTGGCTAATGGCACTCGCTCTGCCTCTCTCCCTCCGTGTCTTCCCCATCCCTCCAGGATTGCTGTGGGAACTGCAGCGACAGTGAGGAAGAGCTCCCCACCCGCCTCGAGCTCCCAACCCGCCTCTAGCCCCCAGCCTGAGGCCCCTACCGGTGGTTGGCGGTAGCAGCTACTCCGAGCGCTGTTTACAGTTTTGCACAGTGGTCTTCCCCATTGTCCACTCAAGTTGTGGCCTGGGGAACACAGCCGGAGCTGTCCCCAGTGTCCTCTGCCCCTCAGCCCCTGGTCTGGCTGAGTTTGGCAAGGCCTGGGCTGTCCCTGGGACAAAGGTGCGTCCCTTCAGCTCTTGTCCGTGGAGCTCGGGGCTTTCTGTATTTATGTATTTGTACGAATGTATATAGCAACCGGAGCGTTCTTAAGACCTACCCTGGAGCTGGCAGAAGGGCCACTGCCAAACTCAAGGCTCCTTGGGCCCAGCTCGGACAGGCCGAGGCTGGGTCAGGCAAGGCCCCTGAGCCCCCAGCACTGTGCTCGCCACCGCTGACCTCTGAGTGAAACTCATGCCTGCCTCTGCTGCCCCGGGCTCAGGGCTATCACCTCTGGGGTCCGTTGCTGTCCCTCATCAGCACTTGTCAAAGCTGGACTGGGGCCTCTGTATCCCCTAGGCCTGTGCCAAAGTGTGACCAGAGACTGGGCTGACCCTGGGACCCATCAGTCCACTGCCCAGGCTATCCCAGATGGGTCTGCCTCTGCCTTCCAGCTCCCAGGGCACCTTGTCCCTCATGCTGGGCCCTGTCCTGAAGACACCTCTTGCAGAAATGCCCCAGCCCAGGCCATGGGAAGTGGGGGAGGTTGTCCTTAGTCAACTCTGAAACATTCCAGACTTCCCCTCTTAACAATAGACACATGTGCCCAGCAATAATCCATCCCTCCCTGTGTGTGCGTGTGGGGTGTGTGTGTGAGTGCAAGTGTGTGCGTGTGTGTGAAGTGGGTAGGCTGCGGTGTGTACCTGCACCCCAGGCCCCAGTTCTGGTCCTTCCCAGATTGTGATGGCCATCCTGGTCCCAGTGTTAGGATAGCATGGGATTATAGGGCCCTGGTTTTTCCGTATTTAAAGCCAATTTTTATTACTCATTTTGTCCAATGTAAGCTGCCACGTGTCTCTGAGTGAATACAGTCGAGCACAAACCTGGCCAGCTGCCCTGCCTGCCTCTTTCTTGCTCCTGGTGTTCCAGGGGTCTTCCTGCTTCCCTTGCCCTGCTGGAAGTGGGAAGGGATCAGAGGTGGGCCTGGTGGGGGCTGCCCTTCCAACAAGGCCCTGAACCCTCCCCCTCACACTCCCCCACCCCCCAGCTGATCTTGGAGTAGCCTCTCCAGGCAGCCAGGCCTTGGTGGCCTTTGGGCATACCCAGTGGGTTCTCAATTTCCTAGGTGGGATGAAGCCTAAGGGAAGAAGCCTTGGGTTCCCACTAGGGTGTGAGTCTGGCGCTACCTGTACTAGTGAGGCAGGCTCAGCTGGTAGGGTCCCTTCCAAGGCCAAGGTGGTCTGGCCACCAGTTGTGGGCTTGGAGCAGCCTGGGGAGCAAGGTGGAAGCTGCTGTTAGAAACATCTACCCACTGTCTTACCTGGACACCTGTTGCGTGCTCGGCCTAGGGCTGGTATGTTAGAGCCATCTCTCTGCCCTGGGAGCAGGAAATGTGGCTGGGTAGAGGTGAGACAGTGGTGATGCTGGGAGTTAGGCTGTGGCAGAGGTCAGTAGGGATCAGCCATGAGGGCATCAGGGAGGGTTCTCTGAAAATATTTGAGCCAGGCCTTAAAGGAGACTTATTCACCTGGGCACAGAGGGATTGGGGCAACATTCCATAGCATCCCATCTATGCAAAGACAGGGATGAGAGTCTGTTGACAAGTCTGTCCCAGACTTCATAAACCTGTTGCTGCACCATAGTCCATACGTAATGCCCCCAGCCCCCCAAGGATGCTCTGTAACCACAGTAAGGGTTTGTTCTAGGCTAGGTACTAGTGCCACAGGGGCTATATGAGCTTTGCAGTTGGACAGTTCTGGGTTCAAGTCTCATCAGGCCGCTTTTCAAGCTAGCTTTGCATAGGCCCTTCTCTTGTCTAGAAAGATGGGTGTGATACCCATCACCTCATAGGGCAGCTATGAGAATCCATAAAAGTGGCCAGTCCCCTCTTTGAGCCCCTGGGTCACTGGCAGGACTCTTGCCTCCTAGGAGAGTGGGTGCTGGGTGCCAGGCTAATAGCTGTCTCCAGGGCAGCCAGAAGGCTCTAAGCACTGATTAAGCAGAAGGGGCCTCTGGTGGTGGCTCAGCTCTTGGTAGTAGGTGGGACGAGTGCTGCTGCTTCTTGAGGGAAACTGGAGAGGGCCTTGCCCAAGGTCTTCCAGCTGGTTAATGGCTGCTGCAGAATGGTGAGGAAGCCAGCTGAAAATGAAGCTGGATCCTACCCATAAGTGTAAGGTTGGGGCCTAAGGTACATTTGCTGTTTTGGTGGGAGGGCAGTTCAGTGTCTGTGCAGAAGACAAAGCCCACCCTGAGCAGGTGTGCAAGGGTGAGTGGGTGCCAGGTGGACCAGTAGGTCCCTGGAGCACTCTGCCTGTAGGTAGGTCACAACCTCCCACCAGGGACCTCCCACAATCCCCCTTCCCTGGTACGCACCCAGGGAACTCGTTGGCTACAGTTCACCTCATCAAAGCTCTTGCCACAATGAGTTCCTTAGCAGTGAAAACTCCCAGAATTCACTTCCCAACAAGCCTTTCTTAAGGTCACCTAACCACCCAGCTCTATGGTGGGAATTGGCGACCCAGATGTAGACAAGGCCCCCGCCAGTTTGGAGCTCTCTCTGGTAGGGAGATAGAAATGGGAACAGGTAAGACCTAGTGTGATCAGCACTGTGGCAGGGATGATTCTAGACCTGGTGGGGCTGGGACTGCTGAGGAGGTGGGGGTCAACGCCCCTTTGGCCACAAAAATGTCAGAGTTAGTACCCTCCAGGATTCAGAGCCAGATATACCTGGGTGGAGGAGCCAGATGGATGGTCTAGGGCCTCTAGTGGTTTAGCATGGCTTGGGGTGGGTGCAGTGGGGTGAGTGATGAGTGTGTGATAAGTGAAAGAGGGGAGCAACTGGAGCCAAAGTCAGCACTACACTGGGCTTTGAAAGCCATGTAAAAGATGCCTCATCTAGAAGGCAAGGGAATCCCTGAAAGATTTTAACTGGTTTTGTCAGGGTGTCCGCTTAGCATGTACAAAGGCACCCCATGTTTACTTTGGGGAGCCTCCTGTCTCAGTCCATGTGGTTTAGATGGGGCTGGGTTTACACCCCCTGTGTACACATACACCTAGAGTGTGGGACCCAGCTGTTAGAGATCTTTGGTTGCAAGCGACAGAACTGTTCTCCAACTAACTTAGAGTGTTAAAAAGGTTATGGAGGGATGTGATAGGAAGAACCAGAACTGGGGCACCTCCAGGGTCTTAGTCACAGTCCCCATTCTCATCAGGATATGACCCCCAGAAGCAAGATGGCTACAGCCATGTTTGTGTCTGCATCACTGAGCCTGACTGCAAACCCAAGGAGCCCAAATGGCCCAGCTGGAAATCTGCCCACTGTTCACTGGGGGAGCAGGGCACTTGGGTTCACAAGCCCAGTATGATGGCACCCAGGGGGTGCAATGAGCCCCCCCCCCGCCCCGATGAAATAGGGTGCCTTGTAACCAAAGAAAAGGAAATGGATACTGGGTGGCTGAACACATATCCCTCCAACTGGATTGGTTCACTGAAGGATACTAAGCCAAAATGAATCCAAAAAGTCTTTTGGGGGGCTGGCTAGAATTATTGGGAAAGAATTGAGGTTCTCTTCTCTGGGGTTGGGTGGCAGGATATAAACCTAGAGCTGGGGCAGGGAGGTCATCCTTGCCACCACATGGGAATTTTCAAGAATCATGCAAACGGAAGAAAGAGTGGAGAGAATAGATACATGGCTGATACCATTGTTGGGACACCTGGAACCAATTGTGATCGTAGCTAAAATCTACCTCTGGATTTCTCAGTTACATGAGTCAAACACTTCTGCGTCCAAGCCTGTTTGTTTTGGGATTCTGTCACTTGCAAACCAAAATGTCCCAGCTGGTATGGTGGTGGAGGGTTTTGTTTTTTGTTTTTTTAAGTTTAATTGTTTTTGAGAGAGAGAGAGCGCGCGCGCAGGGGAGGGGCAGAGAGAAGGGGAGAGAATTCCAAGCAGGCTCTATGCTGTCAGTATGGTGCCGGACACTGAGGTGACTCTCACTAGTGCTCACCTCTGTACCCTGGGTATGAGCAGGGTCCATGAAGCCCAAGGCTATGGATCCAGCACTGGGTCTCTTCCCCGTACCACTTCTTAGTAGAAGTGGTGATGTATGCTCACTGAAGACACACTGGGAGGGGCCATGAGTTGGGAGGGGCCATGCCTTGGTGAGCTGGAACAACATTGGGGTAACCTGCCTGCTCCAACTCTTGCCCACTACATGTGTGCTGTGCATTTCAGGATGTGGCCGGTGCCTGGACTTGTGTGTGCTTTCCGGGTTGAGCTCTATGTGTAGGTCAGCTGCTTGACTGAGCATCCTGTGTGCTCGGCCGATTGTGTACACCCGGTCTGCCTGCGTGCGCCCGTTCCGGACAGCCTGTTGCCAGGAGCGGTGCGGAGTGGCGCGTGCTTACCCTGTGCAGGGTGAACCCAGCGCCCCGCGTGTGAGTCTCCGCGCCTGAATCTCCGCGCGGCAGGTGGGTGCCAGGTCCTCCGCCTTCGGCTCCCAGGACAGCCTCCTCGCTGGCGAAAGGCTGGGGGTGGGGGCCCCCTGCCGGCTGCCGCGCGCGCGCGCACGCCGGGCTGGTACGCGCCGTGTACGCGCCCGTGCGCGCCCCGAGGCTCGAGCCCAGCGCTCGCAGCCGCCTTCGCTGCCACAGTCAGCTACCCGGGGCCGCCGTCGCCGCCTCCCCCAGGCCGGGGGCTCTGTCCGCGGGGCCGGCACCACTCGCCCCGAGCCAGGAGGACGAGCTCGAGGAGGATGTCTGGGCCCGTGAGTACCGCGGCGGCGGCGGCGGGCCGGGCGGGCCCGGAGCGCGGGCAGAAGATGGTCCCGGGCTGAGCCCCTCCCCGCGGGCAGCTCCGAGCTTTGGCCCCGGGTCGCGGCCTCGGACCCCCGCCCCGGCCAGCCCCTCCCCCAGCCTACTCCGGAGGGAGGAAGGGAGGGAGGGAGAGGGAGGGCGCCAGTGAGCGAGGGAGCCAAAGCCGGGCGCGAGCCGCCACCGGTTCGCTTGGAAACGGTTGCCACAGCAACGGGGTTGCGCTCCCAGGCAACGCGGCTGCGGGGCGGCGACGCCCCCTCCCGCCCCTCCCCCACCCCACGCGGGGCCGCAGCCCAGGGGCGCAGGGGGAGTGGGGGTGCAGGGACTCGCCCTCGAGCGGTGGGGGTAATAACTTCACCCGTCTGGGTGTGCCTGCCTCCACAGCTCCTCGAAGATGGGGGGGGGGGGTGAGCGGCCCCGTGGGCACGAGCTAGCTCCCACGTGGCTGCAGTCGTCGCAGCAGGGCTCTTGGGGTGGCTGCAAATGTGGGGGCGGCCCAGCCCCTGGGCCTGCTGCGGGAGGAGGAGGCTTGATGGCTGCGTCCGTCCGGCGTCTGTGTTCCGACACCCCCACCACCACTACCACCACTCGCCAGCAAAATGGTCTGACCCGAGTTGGGTGCCACAGAGGCGATGTTCCTTACCAGGGGAGAAGAAAGAAGCTTACGTCCCTCCTCCTCATGGCCAGGGCATATGCCAAACCGCGGCTAGGGCCGGTGATGGGTTTCTGCTCCACGTTCCAAGCCACCATTCTCCAGGGAGTGGTGGGAGCAGAGTGGGTAGAAGCAGAGGAAAAGGACATTGCTGACCCAGGGAAGCTGAAGCTCAGGCCAAATGGGAGCGCCCCAGCCCATTGTCTGGATCACAAGTGTCCCTTTCTTGTCTGAGCACAAAGCCCAGACTGTGCTGGGTGGCATGCAGGTTGGCCAGCAGGCAGGCCAGCGCCACATGGAGATGCGCTGTCCTCCAGGGGAGCTCCTCTGGGAGGAGAATGGCCTCTGAGTCAGAGGAAATGACCTCTGGCTCCTCTCCCAACCTCCCCCAGCCGACAGCGGCAGGGTGCTGGGGAGAGAAATGGTCCTCCTGCCAGCTCTCCCAGACCTGACTCAGCAGATGCCAGCCTCCAATCACAGACCTTGGACTCAACAGCCCAGTGACCACAACCACCATTGGGTTTCCTTTCCCATCCAGGGAAGTGTCCTGGGGCACCAGAGGTGACCGTTACCCCAGGCATTTGAGGCCTTGGCATAAGATGTCCTTAGACGGGTGGTGCCCGAACTCAGTCCTGAGTCTTGATGCTGCAGGCAAGAGTGCCCTTGGAATTATTCACAGGCTCCTTTCATTCTGTTCCTGCTGTGTGTTGAGTGTTCTGCATTCATTATCTCCTAATCTTTACAATTGTGCAGGTAAGTTTATGATCCCCATTTTAAAGATGAAGACTCCAAGGTTCAGGGAGGTAATGTGATCTCCCCAAGGTCACACAACCAGTAAGTGGTGGAACTCAGTCTTCAGTGAAGGTTTCTCTCCTGGCACAGCAGCTCTCTGCCTGCCACACACCATCTATTGCGGAAAAGAACTGTAGGGCCTTCTAGAGGAGCATTCTTAACTTCCTTTCATATTCTTCCAGTGAGGAAATTCCCTACGTCTTTCAAGCCTTAGTACACTTTTCCTTCTTCCACCAAAATCAGCCAGATTCTTGCTCACCCAGATGTTCTATAGGACTGTGCTGCTGCTGGGCTGGCTCCCTTCCTCCATTTTCTCTCTCTGGGCGAAACTAAGGAGTGAGGGCTACCTCAGTTACCTGAGAACCCCCCAATGCCCAAATTCTTGGTTTTTGGGCTCTGTGGCCTGATCAGCTTGCAGCCCTAGCTGTGGTAGAATTCAGCAGAGATGGGCCCATCCATGTACTGCTGGCTACTGTGGGTGCTCATTTATAGTTCAGCTGGTGGAAACCCTTGGGCCTCTAGGGCCCAAGGAGCAATGGAATGAGTGAGTGAGGTGGGCCAGGGAGCTGCCCAGCTACAGTTTATGTCACCATGTGAGAATGTGGACTTGGAATGACCAGATAATTTTCAAGATGAACCAAGAATCCAGACTTTTATGTAAAATCTCCTGGGTTTTAAATTTGGCAACTAATCAGGATATTTTTAAGAATTGATTGTGGGCCAACAAAACATGCCCATGAACTGTGTCCAGCCTGAGAGTCACGAGGCCATGACTTCTGGTCCATGGTAAAGCGATGGTAGTTTCTGCTGGACCACTTCCAGGTTTGTGTAGATATAGTGCCATGGGCTGGTTTCCATATTTGAGCCTCTTGAAGCTGCGAAGTATTGGCTTTTGGTTTGTCACATGCAGCTGTGTACACCAGTCTTGAAGTGTTTTCACTTCCCTCATCAGTTTTGCTCCACCGTTGGCAATCCTAGGCAGGTCTCATCATCCCTGTCTTACAGGCAAAGAAACTCCAGCTCAGACATGAGAATAGCTGGGATGGAGCCACACAGCCTAATTTGAACCCTAGCTCTCTCTTTAGTGCTCTGTGTGTTATGCCAGGCTGACTCTCTGAAGAGGGCATCTTCGTCTCCCCCCTCCCCCCCACCCCAGCCCCTGAGGTGTGGCCAACTCCCTTGGAGGGAGAAATGGGAGTACAGTAGACACTGAGCCACGCAGGGCCCCTCTGCCCACAGCTCTCTGTGACCCCGGTCTGTTGTCTTGTTCACAGTTTCCAAGCCCTGGGTTCCTGGCCCAGTGCCAGGGTTGGGTCACAGAGGTGCTACCTGTAGCACCTCTAGTACCTGTAGTACCTTGGCTTAACTGGAAATGAGGCTCGGGTAAGCTCTACGCCTGGCTGACTATGGCGGCAATCCTCTCTCTGGCCTCAGTTCGTCTGTCTTGGTGTGGGAGGAGTGTAAAATTGTTACCAGTGCCTGCCTTCCTGCCAGGACAGTGGGCCTTGCAGTCACTTGGACTTCACAACCCCCTGGCTATGTGGGCCTGAGCTGGCCCAACTCCTTGTCTGTAGAATGGGGATGGCAGCAGCCACCTCCTGGGTGTGAGATAATGAATGTGAAGAGGCCAGCAATGGGACTGGCATGTGCTGGATATGCAGGACAGGTTAGCCATCCTCACTCTACACACCACATTCTCCCACTGCTGTCCTCTGGTCTGAGTCTTTGTCCCTTCGCTTGACTGGTGGCTCTGAGTACCTTATGACCCAAAAACCCTGCCATCTGGGATTCCCTCTGTCCATTCCAGAGCCCCTCGCATATGCCTCCATTTTCTTTTATTCACATGGATGATGGGTCCTCATCTCACTTGTAAACCACCCTGCGAAGGTCGAGAGCTGGGTGATGGCTTCTCTCTCACTGACTTTTTGGTGAATGGCTGACATTTCCCAGGAGTGAATTGGATGCAGACCCAGCTCTTTTTTTTTTTTAAGATTTTATTTATTTATTTATTTGGTGGGGGGTGGGAACAGAGGGAAAGGGAGAGGGAGGAGCTGGAGCAGGCTCCATGCCCAGTGTAGAGCCTGACATGGGGCTTGATCTCATGATGGTGAGGTCATGACCTCAACCAAAATCGGGGGTCAGACACTCAACCGACTGAGTCATCCAGGTGCCCCCAGATCCATTCTTGAAGTGTTTCCTGTCCTGTGGCTATAAGACCAAACAGGGAACTAGGCATCTCCAGTCACTCCTACCAAGTGGTTTTGGAGCTGCCATCTGTGTGCCAGATGACAAGACAGATGCAACCTCTGGAGTCGCACACAGGCAACCGCAGCACACTTTGACATCCCTGGATTTCTCCAACCCTGGGGAGTAAGGCCACCTGGAGCTGACTTGTCCAGCAAAGTGACAGTGAGGCCATGAAGCTGAGTAGTAAGTGTGGGGGCAAGAACTTCAGGGAAAGAAAGCACAACTTAGCAGTGCAGGATGGAAACACAGGCTGGTTGCAGAGGGAAGGGCACTGAGAGGTGAGGCTGAAGATGCCTTGGCAGGAGTTCATCCCAGAGGCCATGATCTAGGTCAGTTCTCCAAGTGTGCTCTCTGGACCACATCATCAGCATCTGCTGGGAATTTGTTAGAAATGCAAACTCTCGGGTCCAACCCCAGACCTACTGAAGCAAACACTGGGAGCAGAGCCCAGCACTCTGTTTTAACAAGCCCTCCCCATAGCTCTGACGCTGATTCAAGTTTAAGAGGCACGCATCTACACTGTCTTAAAGAGCTAGGCTGCTTCCTGAAGGGGTGGGAGTTGCCAGAGGATTCAGGCAGGAAAGGGCCTGGGGGAAACGACAATGTGGCAAGTGGGTAGGCTGAACAGGAGCATAGCATGGAAGTACAGAGGGCGGTGGCAAGCATGGTGACAGGGGCCCAGGTGAGAGATGATGGGGGCCTGGCGAAGTAGTGGCAGGGGGACCAAAGGAAGTAGACAGATGAAGGCACAGTGCACTGAGGGTAAAAACAGAATTTAGTGGCTGGAGCAAATGGTGGGCCCTTTACTGAGATAAAAGATCTAGTAGATTTTAAGGGTCTAAGATTACTGGGGTTCTTCATGCAGAGGAGCAATGTGGTAGATGCCCACAGCAGTGCACCAGGCACCAGAATAAGAAATCTGTGTGACCTTGGGTATCATTTGATTTCTTTGAGCCAAGTGCTCTCATCTGTCAAATGGGAGGAATGCTAACCTAGTTTGTAGGATGACTGAGAATGATTTGTGACATCCAGTCCTCAGGCAGGGAGCACCTAAAGGACATGCACATCTCTGCATCCCCAGCTCCGAAGCTGCCATCATCAGCACTAATGTGTGTTGGGCATCTCCAAACCCTTTGCATGGACTAGCTCAGTTTTCACCATGGTCACTGATGGGGAAACTGGCATTACAGAGGTTAAGAAATTCACCCCCTGGGGTCTTGTTTGTGTCCCCCTGCTGTACCCCAGTGAGTGTGTGGCCTAAGAAAACATACAAAACAATACACTCACAAACACTGTAAATAAATCAAGATGGAATCCTAAAAAAAAAGTTCAAATAACCTGCAAGAAGGTAAGAAAGGAGAAAGAAGAAACAAATCATAAAATGGCAGACTTAAGGGGGTAGGCACAACCCCTAGCACACAGCTGGAGTTGGACAAATGCGGTATTTGCTCTGGAGAGTCTGGAGGGGATGGAGAGGGTGCGTGACTGTGAGTAAGAGGTGGCAGGCAGGATCTGCACTGAAGGGCTCCCCAGACACAGACAGGAGCCTGCACAGAAGTACGAAGGGGTAAAGGGACAGCTCTTTGAGGAAGATTGGAGAAACCTGGTCTGTCAGGAAGAGCATCTGGAAAGGTCTCTTGACATTTATGTGTTGAGCACCTACTGTGGATTAGATGAAATGTACTAAGCAACTCCCTGTGGGCCAGACACAGGCCGGAGGGAGGCCTCTGGCAGGACCCATGCCCTCTGGGCCTGCCAGAGTACCACTGAGTGAAGTAGTAGCCTAAGAGGGAGTGTTTAGCATCAAACCCATGCCCACTCAAACTGGGCACTGGCGCCAGCATGACAGAGAGCGGCCTAATCCATAAAATATGGCAGTGATTCCTGCCTCCTTGCTGAGGGGCCACATTGGCACCCAGAGAGTCTTGGTTGTGGCCTGCCTCTGTCCACCTTAATGCCCAGTCAGCTGAGCTGGGCCCCTCAGGGCAGAGTCTCTGTTATTTGTTCCTTGTTAACCTTGGAGCTGCCATCCCATTTCTCCACTCTATAGCGTTTTCCTACTCTTGAGCTGAGGCATGGTGGCCAGAAGCCCCAGGGCTTTGGTGCGAAGGAACAGAAAGGTATGTTTTGGCTACAAGCTGGCCAGTCAGCTCAGTATCCCCATGGCTGCCAAGTCTTCATGTGCCAAGTGCTCACATGCACTGGGCTCTTCATTTATGTCTCAGTGGTCTTGTAATGGAAAGTATTTTGACTGACTCTCGATTCAGACTCAGCTAAATCCTTACTCCTCCCCTTATCAGCTGTGTGACCTGGGGCAAATCATTTCTCTGGCCCTGTTTCCTCATCTATCAAATGGGCCCCCACTGAGAAGGAGGTATTACATATCATGTGAGGTTCCAAATGGAAAGGGCCTAGAACAAGGCTTGACATGCAGTAGACAGTCCTTGGCAGATATTTCTATTTCTAATTCAGCTAAACTCCTTCACCTCCAGTCCCAGAAGTACCTTTTCTGATCTGGAGCTATTCCTGCTCTGCAGGCCAAGGGGCCCCCTAGTTAGTGCCAGCTTCCTCAGAGCATTCCTGAAAATTCCTGTGGGCTCAGGAAAAGGAGAACAACAGATTTAATTAACTCCCAGTGACTGGCAGCATCGTGTTTTTATCTGGGCTGCGTCGCCATGGCAGCCTCATGGCAGGGTTGTGGAGGGGGCGGGTGGAGCTATTGTTCTTGCCATTGTCTGTTCTGGAACACAGGCCCAGGAGAAAGGGACTGGCACGGGGACCAAGTGGCACATGGCATAAGGCAGCCAGAGAATCAGACAGGATCCATCTGGGAGAAGTGTGGGGTGGCCCGTGGCCTGGCTTCCCCCCAGCGTGCTGCCAGAACAGTCTGAGACAGCTTGATGTGGACCTCCTGCTTGGAGCTCAGGCCCACCACGGCCCCCAGAGCTAAATGTGTGTGTGTGCCTTGGATATGTTGAGGATGGGGGGCTGTCCATGGGGCTCCTGGAAGAGGGGCCCACAAAGTAGCTCAAGCAGCAGCACTCTCCCACCCCTGGCTAGGGTTTTGTGGCCAGGCTTGGGTTCAAATTAAGGCACTGCCATCTGCCCTCTACACAGCTAATTGCCACCTCCCCATCCCCTCCGTCTGCAAAATAGGAATAACTGCAGTTACCCTAAAGGGTTATATGTGAAAACCCTGGGTATAAGGCATTCAAGAAGGGCACCCTTCTGTTCTGCGGGGGTGGTGAACAATCGCCTGCTACCCGTCACTCCACAGTCAGGGTTTCATCCTACATACCTCAAGATGCAAGGTTCCTCTCTAAACCCTGGCTGTAGAGAGGAAGAAGGAGGCAGAACTAGAGGTGCCCATGGGCCAGGTGATACACGTGCAAACGAGCTACTTTTCCTACCCTCTGCAGAAACGTAAAGGAATTGATAAGGCCTACTGGTGCTAGGAGGGTAGGGCCAATGAGGCTGCGAATTGGTAGGAGGCTGGGGAAACAGAGCTGGGATCTGACAGGCGGAGGCGCCTAGAGGAAAGGAAAAAAGGGAACAGCCCACGCCCGGACGTGCAGACAAAAGCAGGCCAGTGGCACGCAGTAACAGCCGGAACGACCCCTCCTGAGCCTCTTCTACAAGAGCGGCGACGACCAGGAGGCCCGCAGTGCGGACCTAGATGTTCCATGCTTTGCGCGGCCATGGGTAGGAGCGGGTACAAGGCCTAGAGCGGCGGATGCCTAGGGCTAAAGCTGGGCGTCGGTGGGCTGCTTGTGGGGCTATAGGAGGTGGGCCACCCTTTTCCCGCCGCAAAGCAACCGCGCAGAAACTCCTCTTCAGCGCCCTGAGGGTCTGTCCACGGGCCTCTGAAACCCTTTCCGAGCTGGGGTACCCCGTGGGGTAGCGAACCTCCCTTGAGTACAGAGGCCGAGACTGGCCTTCGCGCGCCCTCTGCTGGCCTGCCTGGAGTCCCCTCGGCTCAGCTGCGGCGGCGGCCGGGTCTCAGATCCGGGAAAGCCCTACCGGGGAAACCTCGAGGTATGACGTCATCCCCATGGTGACGTCACCGCCCCGGGGGGAGTGCGGGGGTTCCCGCAGAGGAGGCTTCCCCAGAACTGCGCAGGGCACGGGCGCAGGCAGGGAAGTCGTCGGGGCTGCAACGCGCCTTCACCGCGCCCTGTGTCTGTTCTACAGGTCCCGCGCGGCCCCGGGTGAGGCCCACCCGCGCTCCCACCGGCGCCATGGGAAGGAGCGGGCGCCGCTGCTCTTGCCCCCCGCCGGCGCGCGCACGACTTGAGCCCCGCCGCGAGCAGCCCCCGGCCGCAGGTCCCCGAGTGACGCTGGCGGCGCCTGGGAGCGTGGCGCGGGCCCGGGGCCACGTAGAGGAACCCAGTGTCCAGTGAAGCAGCCGAGGACCCGCCGCCCCGCCGCCGCCATGGTTATGTCCCAGGGCACCTACACGTTCCTCACGTGCTTCGCCGGTTTCTGGCTCATCTGGGGTCTCATCGTCCTACTCTGCTGCTTCTGCAGCTTCCTGCGCCGCCGCCTCAAACGGCGCCAGGAGGAACGACTACGTGAGCAGAACCTCCGCGCCCTCGAGCTGGAGCCCCTCGAGCTCGAGGGCAGCCTGGCCGGAAGCCCCCCAGGCCTAGCGCCGCCACCACCACCGCAGCGCGGCCGCCTCGAGGCGCCGGCGCACGCGCATCAGCACGTGCACGTCCACCCGCTGCTGCACCACGGGCCGGCGCAGCCACACGCACACGCGCACACACACCACCACGCGCTTCCTCATCCGCCGCCCCCGCACCTCTCAGTGCCGCCGCGGCCTTGGAGTTATCCGCGTCAAGGTAAGCCCAGACCTCTGCCGTGGGCAACGAGGGCCACTGAGAGGTGGGCGGGATCACTACTAACAGGCGAGCCTTCCATGGGACAGCCTCCCAGAGAACCTAGGAGGTAGCGGGCTGGGCTTGGGGTTGGCAGCTGGCCGGAGGCCAGGGACGGGTGGCCTCACCCTCGGAACATTTCCCACTCCGCAGCGGAATCGGACATGTCCAAGCCACCGTGCTATGAAGAGGCGGTGCTGATGGCCGAGCCGCCGCCGCCCTACAGTGAGGTGCTCACGGACACGCGCGGCCTCTACCGCAAGATCGTCACACCCTTTCTGAGCCGCCGCGACAGCTCGGAGAAACAGGAGCAGCCGCCGCCCAGCTACAAGCCGCTCTTCCTGGACCGGGGCTACACGTCAGCGCTGCACCTGCCCAGCGCTCCGCGGCCAGCGGCCCCCTGCCCTGCGCTCTGTCTGCAGGCGGACCGTGGCCGCCGGGTCTTCCCCAGCTGGACCGACTCGGAACTCAGCAGCCGCGAGCCGCTGGAGCACGGAGCTTGGCGCCTGCCGGTCTCCATCCCCTTGTTCGGGAGGACTACAGCCGTATAGAGGGGCGTCCGGCGTTCCGGGCCTCACCCGCGAACTCGTGGCCTGACTGCGGGGCTTTTTAAACGCTTCCCTTGGACTGCGGGGAGGGGTGGGGAGGGAGGGATTTCTTACCCCGTTTGTTACATTTTGAGGATAATAAAGGTGTGTGATCTGGTTTGGTACAAGCGGAGGGGGCACCCACTGCTTGCGCCCAAGGTTTTGGTAGCCAGGCGTGCCTGGGCCTTGGCGACCCAGAACCTGAACGCGTCTTCTGGCTAAAAACTGACCTGAGGTTGAGGAACTAAACTTCACAGGCTGATTCCCCTGGGAGCTCCAGACCCTACCTTCCCTGCCCGTGAGATCACGGTGAGGGTGCTCCCTGTGGCCTTGGAGGTGGGAAGAGTTGGGAATGGGGGTCAGGGGAGGCGGCACACCACAGATCCGCCCCTGGAGGCCCGGAGCAGCAGGCCTGAAGGGATCTGGATTTCTTTATTAACAGACATGAGCACGACCCGTTACAGAAGTTTGTGCTTTCCAAAAACAGTTACTGAACGTGAAAAAGGAACCCAAGCAAAGAGGGAGGAGTTAGGGAGGGGCCATTTAAGCCCCGGGCCCCACCGATAGCCCTAACCTGATCCGCGCCTAGGGCCTCCAGCTTGGGACCTGCCCAGCAGGAGGGGGGCAGGAAAGGGCCTGGAAGCCGAGGGGCCCCAGCTGGGCCTACTTCCTTTGGGCCAGGCGGGGAGGGGTCAAGAGAAGGGCGGGGAGGGGGTCCCAGGGAGCCAGAGCCCACGAGCCATTTATTGCCATGTTTTAAAATTCGTGCAAAATATCTGAAGCCCTGGACAGAGAATACAAAGTGATATTTTTCCAAGAAACATAAAACTAGGAAAAGAGGTGGGGCATTTTCCCACCAGAGCTCCCCCGACGCCAGGCTCCCACGAAGGGCGAGGCCTCCACCCCGTCCAGCTGAGTGAGCAGGGAGGACTAAGAGCTACAATCTGGTCCGGGCGGGGAGGGGGTAGAATTTGCAACAGCGTCTCAACTACCAACGGGAGGAAAACCAGTCAACTGTACAAGTCTCCTATCAACTTTAAAAAAAAGAGAAAAGCTGTAAAAGTCAGGCCCTGTGGGTGGGGAAGCGGCCAAGTCCCGGGCCAGGGCCGGAATCCGGAGTGGGTGCCAGGCGGAGCTGCTGCGAGTGCAGGCACGGCGGGCCGTCTGGCCAGAGGCCGGCACAGGTGGGCGGCCTTGGCGAGGGCAGCCTGAGGGCGGGCGCCACCGCTAATCACCGCCCTCGAAGCCCTCCTCCTCTTCTGGTACTGGGTCTGCATCCCAGCAGGTGATGTCGATTTCTATGGTGTTGGGAAAGGAGGGAAGATGAGATGGCTCAGCACATCCATGGCTGTTTCCCCAAACCCCTGGGAGCTGTGGCTGTATCCACACTTGAACGCAACACCCCCAAGTGATCGTGTGTGTGCATGTGTGTGCGCGCGCATCTTCACACTTGAACCCAGCACCCCTACCGGAACTCCTCCCTATCACCCACCCCAGCACTACCTGGAGGTTTGTTGTAGAACACAGGAGGCGGGGCCTTTGCGCACAGCTCTTCGGATTGGGCGAACTCCTCCTCCTGTGATTGGCTGAAGTACCCCTCACTGGCCTGCAGGAGGAAAGCTCCAGGTCACTGGGCCCCACCCAGGAGGGCTAGGGCTGACCTACCAGGCCTGAGCGTTTCCCCAGCAACCAGTGATTCTATCAGTGGTTTCCAGGGAAACATATGCCTGCCTTGGGCACAAAAGCAGAGATGGCCCAAGGAGGGAGAATGAAATGGAGCCTCCCTCCAATAATATGGGTCTCAGAGAATAGAGGTACTGCCTGCTAGAACCCTGACCACCACCCCTACCACCAGGCTGTCCCTGCCCCACCTGGGTCCCCTCCTTCTGGGTGGTCTCGCCATTGGTCAGCAGGTGGGGCTCTGGCTCTGGCTCCAGCTCTGGCTCCTGATCCAGCTCCTCTAGAGCAGAGGGCAGAGTTGGGACCTGGGAGGTGGCCAGAGGCTCCCCTTCTATTTCCTCTTCTGGGTCACAGAAGGTAGCTGGCGGCTCAGGCAGCTCATCAAAATTGAGAAGGTTGGCACAGCCTTTGCCTGCCAGTGGCAGTGGTTCCTCAACCACCTCATCTAGCAGGGGTACCTCTGCCAGAGTGACCTCGGCACCTGAAGGTGGTGTAGGGACCCTAGGCTCAGCCTGGGATATGGAGGCCTCTTCCCCGTTGCCAGGCCATAGGTCAATGAGGCTGGCAGCGGCAGGGGAAATGGTGTTGGCAACAGCGGTATCGGCAGTGGCAGTGTCGGTTTCAATGGCATCAGCTACCGGGATGTCAGCTATGGTGGTGTTGGCCATGGCAGGCTCCAGAGGGGCAGCCAGGACAGCCTGCTCTGGAGATGCCATGAACATCAAGTCCTCCGTGGGGCTGCCTTGCCCCTGGGGAGGCTCTGGTGCCTGTGGGGGCTCCTCCATGGGGCCTGCCCAGGCCTGAGGGGCTGTTGCTCTGGCCTCTTTGCTGGTCTCTTCACTATCCAGGCCAGGCTCGGGCTCCTGGGTCTCTGCAATAGCACAAATGCAGGAGAGAGATGTGGTCAGCTCCCTCAGGGAAAGAAGCAGGCCTGGGACAGCCACCCTACTGTACTCTGCCTACCCCCTGACTTCCAGGACAGAAGGCTTCCACTAAGAGCTCCATACAGAGCACCTTCCAGAACACCCACTGGGCCCTGCTGCCCCTTTATCTCCTAGTGTCTTTAAACTGCTCGGCAGCCCTGGGAGGAAGGCCCCATCCGCATTCCAGTGAGAGATACTGAGATTCAGAGATAGCAGGTCTGACTGCAACACCAAGCTTCCTCCCTGCCATAGCTACTGGGAGGCCCAGTGATGGGTGGCCCAGATCCCTAAGGAGTTGTTACTATGGCCACGTGGGGTTCCCAGCCTGGGGACTGGGGAGAGGCCTGGTGCAGCTAGGGTGCAGCCCCTCATTCACCTTGAGGGGGTGGCGGAGGCAGTGGTGGAGGCTGCGAGGACGTGACCTCATCCAGAGCCCGCTCAATCTGTTCAGCGACAGGGGTAGAAGCCGTGCTGGAATCAGATGGGCTCCGGGTGGGGATGGGGGTGGGTGCCATCCTCCGGTGGCTGTCCAGGTGGCTGCCTATGGAACAAACCCCCAGGCTGGTCAGTAAGGGCCAAGGGAGCCAGGTGGGACCAGGATTGTCCACCTTGGGGGCCTGGCCATCACCTCCTGTCTGGAGTCTGGGTAGGGGCTAGGAGCCCCCCAGCCCTTCAGGGGCCAGACCACAGCTCCAGACCCTAGAAGCCAGGTCCCTTGGGACAAGAGCCCCTTCAGGGCCAGGGGAAAGAGGCAGGTAATACCTGCTCTGGGGACAAACACCAGAGATCAGCGGTCAGGATGGGGGAGGGCAGGGGCACTGCTGGGAAGCGGGGCCCTCCTTACCCCACCCCACTGAGGCCTGGGGCTGCTACCTACATGGGAGGGAGGAAGAGAGGTTTGGGGTGCGGTGACAGGTGATATAGGGAAAGGGAGTCCGTGGAGGGGAGGAGGAGGAAGAGGAGGAGGAGGAAGGCCCACTGTCCGATGCCTTTATGAAAGGGCAGTACGGACGACCTGCCGAGAGAGACAGACAGAGAGAGACAGAGGACAAGAGAGGGTCAGTCTCCCCCCCACCCCCATGAGGCCTCACCCGCCCCCAGGGCTGGCCCTAGAAGTCCAAACTGCCTTCCGCTAGGGCACACAATCAGCCATACTAGGCCACAGCCTCAAACCATCAGATGATTCCCACCAGCACCAGACAAGCAGAGCAATGAGCTTGCCACACAAAGCCAGACTCAAAGCAGTACAGGGACAGCCTGCCCCACCCCTGGAACCCCAGCACAAGGCCAAGCACACAGCAGGGGCAAACACTCAGATCAGCAGACAGAGCAGGAGGGTGCTTTGTGGAGGGAGGTGGAAGTTGCACAGGGAGAATCCCAACGGTGAGCACTGGGTACAGGCTCCAGGCTGCTCAAACTCAGGGCCAGAGTAAGAGTCCACTGCACATGCACCCACAGCCCTTCAGGCAAGACCTAGTTCAACCCCAGGAGGGCCACTCCCCACACTCAAGGGCGGGGGGGAGGGGGCGGGAGGGGTGGTTTCAGCCCATGCCAGAGCTGCCCAGATGACCTCTAGCACTACCTGTTGCTCAGCCAAGGCCAACACCAACCCCCCCCCCCACCTGAGCCCCTCTCAGTCCTGCCACCTGGGAGCCAGTGGGTGAAAGCACACTTGATGAATGGATGGCCTTGCCTTCTCCAAAGGGGTCCTTGGGCAAGGAAGGCTTCCCTTCCAAGAAAGAGTCGCAGAGAGGCTCAGGCCCAAAACCTGAGGAGAGGGGGTCAGGTGGGGGGCGGGGTTAGACCTGGGACTACCTGGTCGGTGGTTGAAGGGTGAGGGTGCATCGCAGCTGCCCGCAGAGGCCGATGCAACTCGTTCCTGCTGCTTGAAGAACTCCCGTGGGTTGTCAGGCCGCTGGGCAATAATGGCTGCTGCCTCCTAGGGGCACAAAGAAAGGGTGAGAGCCAGGCCCAGCTAAGGCAAGCCCTGCCCACCTCACTTTGTCCTGCTCCCCGAACTCTCACCTCTACCTCCGATTCTGACTTCTTCATCTGGGTCTCTTCTTCTTCATCCCGCTGGTCACCCTGAAACCAAAAAGACAGTGTCCTGGTCATCCCACTCTCCCAGGAGCTCTTGGCCTTCTTACAGGCCTCATGTTTTCTCCACAACCTGGCAGGAAGCAGCTTGGGGGCGGCACCCCTGCTCCCTTCACTACCCAGTCACATAGTCCCTTTATCTACAAGGCCCTCAGCCACCTCATCTCCAGCTCAGACAGGCCCTGGGTACCCAGCTCAGGGACTCCTGCACCATCACCCCGAGATCCAACAGGCATCCAGGGTCATTCAGGAGTGCTCCCTGCTTTGTAGCTAACTTTTCCTGGACCTCCTACCTCAGTACCTAGCCAACCACACCCCCATCACTGATGCCTGGATCTTGGCATTATGACAGGAGGCTTCTCATTAGTCCCATATCCTTGCTCTCTTCCCATAAAAAGACTTTTTCCAAAATCCAAATCAGACCATGATTTCTCCTAGCTTAACATCCCTTGGGGAGCTTCTCATGAGCCGGAGTGAGTACTAGCTGAGTATGGCCCACAGACGGCTTTTGTTTTGCCAGTATGATGTTTTTATTATTTTTTTTTAATGTTTATTCATTTATTTTGAGAGAGAGAAAGTGCATGTATACACACGGGGTAGAGGCAGAGAGGGAGGGAGAGAGAGAATCCCAAGGAGGCTCCACTCTCGGTGTAGAGCCCAATATGGGGCTCCATCCACGACCTGAGCTAAAGTTAGAGGAGTCGGACACTTAACCGAGTCACCCAGGCACCCCCAGTATGATGTTTTTAAAACATTAGTTGCTACCACTTAAAAATCAGGAGTATCAGACCGAAATCAGGATCTCTAGTTTCTCCTGAAATGCCAGAAGCCCTGGCAACAATGGCCCGTGTGCTCTTGGCCAGAGCTGTACTGCTGGAACCCTCACCCCAGCTTGCTGCAGACCATCCCCTACTGCACTTCACTAGCTACCTGCACTGGACAGTTTTGAGGCCGCAACCCCAGGAGTAAAGGCAGATGGGGCTCCTTGTTTATCCTACATTCCCTTTCGCTTGCCTGATCTAGTCCGTCACCTCTCTCACACCCTCCTCCCGCCGTGACTCACCCACACTACCTGTAAGATGAAACACAAAGTCCTCAGCACAATGTAGTCACAGTTCCTGGAACACACACACCATTTCCCACCTCCATGCCTTCACACGGGAGATCAATCCCTCTTGCCCCAAATGCCCAACTCCCACCCCAGGTTCAACTCTTCCTGCTTTCAGCCTCAGCTTGGCACTGCCTCCTGAACAAAAGGACCCTCGCCCATTCAGGTCATTTTTGGGTCTCCATGAGGTGTTCCAGGCATACACCACAGATGACACTATATCATAATTTCCTTTTTCTGGGATCATCACCCCTGCCCCCTGTGGGTGACACAGGCTGAGAAGTCAGATCTGTGTGTGAGCGGCCAGCACATGGTTCAGTTGGCACACATTTGCACAACTGAACTCACTACATCAAAGATTTTTAATCAATGCTGCTCCTGCTACTATTGTGGCAAATGGGGTAGGTTGGGGGAGGGGACTGATGCAGAGAGAATAAGCTGCAGGTAAGGTGGTGAAGTTACAGAGCTTCTTTGTTTTGAGCACATAATCTAAAACTTAAATTTTCCCCTCAGGATACATTAAGAAAATGGCCCTCCAAAGTACCCCTCAAGATGGATGTCACTCCAACCACAGCTTTGTGTCTTCCAGAATGAAATCTAAAGTCCTCCTCTGACCTACCTCTCTCTATTTCCATTCATATTTCCCTTGCTCCTCAGCTCACTCGGCTCCAGGCAGGGTCCTTGCCTTCCTATAAATTACATGCCACCAGCCTTTGATGATGTTCCAGCACTGGCTAGTGTAACCTCACTAGAGTCCTTTGCCAGATTCAAAAAAAGGACTAGAGGCAAGCTCATCACAAAAGCCTTAACTACCAACAACGTGCAAAACACTGAAACAAATTAGGGCTCTGGGTAGGAAAGTGAGACCAATACACTAATCATAGGGTCAAAAGCACTGCTGTGGCTGAGCAGCTTCAGATACATGGGGAGCTCCCTGGCAGCCCAGGCAAAAACGGAACTCAGTATAAGGAATGCAATTCTTAACAGAGGACAGAAAGCAGAACAGCTTAAGCAAGGAGAAAGCATTTTATGGTCCTAAATTCCAAAATTCACACACGGGACTGTCTTTAAAGTCCTGCAGTTGTAGGGTCACCACACTGACCTGCTAGAGCATCCACTGTCACTGTCACATGAGCCACATTTGAAGGGCCAGACGAGACTCTAATGTAATGGTAATGGTAATGGTGTTAAGACTTCTAAGACTTTGACTAAAATGCTGACAACTGGTGAAGATGAGTGATCAGGGGATTCACTCTACTACTGTTTCTACTTCTGAGTGCGTGTGTGTGAAATTTTCTGTCAAAATCAACTTTTTCAAAATGACCTTGCTCTGAATGGGTAAACAAAATGTGGTGTATACATACAATGGAGTATTATCAGCCTTAAAGAGGAAGACATTCTGACACATGGATGAACCTTGAAAACACTGCGAAGTGAAATAACCTAGTCACAAAAGGAAAAAATATTACATGATTCCATTCAAATGAGGTACTTCAGAGGCGTCAAATTCATACAAAGTAGAAAGGCAGTTGCCTGAGGTCTGGGGAAACAGAGAATGGGGAGTTTAATGTTTAATGCAGACAGAGTTTCAGTACGGGAAGATGAAATTTTTGAGGATAAATAGTGATGACAGTTGTACAATACGAACATACTGGCAATCTTAATACCACTAAGCTGTACGCTTAAAAAATGGTTAAGGTGGCACATTTTATGTTACATACGTTTCGGCACAATTCAAAATAAGCGGATTCACTGATTAATTTTGAAAAAAATCTTGCCCACCTTGTTCTCCACTGTTTCGAACACCTGGCACATGGCAGGTGACAAATGTTTGCTGAATGAACGATTGCAGGTGGAGCTTACTAACCACACATCATCTCCGCCCCGAGGGGCTACTGTGATTAGAGTGAACTATGACAGCCACTTCATGCCAGGGCCTCTGCAGGGCTGACCGGTCTCCTCCTTCCCAGCCTCCTGTGAGTATGACCCTGTGTCCCCGCAGCACAAATGGCCATCATAGTCCCAATCCAGATGAGTAGTACCCACCTCCCATCCTGAACTATACCATGTTCAGCCCTGAACGACTTTAGCTATTGCTGAAATACAAAATTCAATTCAAAGCATGAAGACTCAACTCCACTATGATTTTCAAAGGGTCAGGTCCCACAGCCCATCCCAATGTTTGGATGTCAGACGGCACCCTCGGAACAGGGGCTACTCTAAAGGAGATACTACAGATGCTCAGAGCACTGGCCCGGGCTCATTCATGTGGCTCTGCAGCACAACTGTGGTGGGGACCATGCCGCCAGACCCCAAAGTGCAGGAAGTGTGCCCAATCCACCCCAAGCCTTTTAGGCTCCACTGGGAGGGGTAGAGGGAGGCTGGTCAGTGAAGGTCATGGTAGATTTTCTCTTCTATTCTATAAAAGAAGCTTCTTCCAAGGAGGTTTCTTTCCACAGCCAAGGAACAGAGGCCCACATGATCAGGTGGCAGGCCTGACACACTGTGATACTCCATGTCCATGCAAAGGTACCCTGAACACCTGGAACTGTCCCCAAGCCACGGATATCCCCCCACCCCTCCCGCGAAGCCCAGGAACACAAGGATCATTCTCACTTCCCCTCACTAGGAGACTGGGAGCCCTGGCTAAAAACTTACAAAGATAGACTGCTCTTTCAACCGCCGCTTGGCCTCCTCAGCTTCTAACGTCTGCTGTTTCCTCCTGGAACGATAAGCCAGCATGCACACCTGAGGGTGGGTCCACCGAAGGCCTGGAGCATGTGGCCTGGGGTGGGGCAGGGCCGACCTGTGCTCCTCTATCTGCTGTTCCCGCTCTCGGTAGCGCCGTTCCCGCTCCTCCTGCTCCTGCCGCTCCTGCTCCATCCGCTCTTGCTCAAACCGGAGTCTCTCATCCAGAGCTTTCTTCCGCTCTTCCTCCTTCCTCAGCTCTTCCTCCTTCTGCAACCCCCCACGCCAAGGCAGTGCAGGCCCTGAGCTGGGGCCCGCCTCTGCCCCTCCAACCCATCCCCAACCCAGGATTGGGGAGGTACCAGTTCTGGGATTTATGCCCTATAGGCATAAAGCCAAAAGGGCTCCCTCTTTCAGCTGGGGTAGCAAACAAGATGGAACACATTGTTTAAGGGAGGGACCTGGGGATAGAAGCCAGAGCTATGCCTTGGGGTAGGGTCAGGGAGGGGCAGCTCAGCCTGAAAGCTGGCGCCAAGGTCCACACCTTGGCTTGCTCCCAGAACTGCTCGCGGTTAATCCGCTTCATTTCCACAGCTGCATCAGTTTTCTGATAGGTGGTGCCCTGCAAAGTCAAATGGCTTGGCATGAGTGGGGAGAATGGGCTGAGTGCTCCGGGAGCTGCCATACACAAAGGGTGAGGACCGAGAGAGGTGGGGCAGGTGCAGCCCTGGCAGGGCCAGCCTGCCCCAGGCACACTGACCACCGGCTCGGCGTTCTCATCCTCACGTAGCCGCAGTCGGTGCAGCACGGGGCTGGAGAGCCGTGCTAGCCCATTGGAGAGTCGCTGCCCGATGGCACCCGCATCTATGTCTTCCACGCTGCTGGCGTTCACAATCACGTCGACACCCTGCAGCAAGAAGTCGTGTTCAGGCAGCATGGCTCTGTCCCATCACTACCACCAGCCAGTGCAGAGACCCTGCTCCCACAAGCCCCAACCCCACTCGCACCTGGAAGAATTCAGCCACCTTAGCCACGTGGCTGGCACAAGCGCATTTGCGGGCATCAGGCACATCTTCACCAACCTGCAAAGTACCCAGGGAAGAGGAGGTCGGGAAAGGACAAGAGGGGTCAGCAGCCTGAGGCCCCGGGCTCTCTTTCCAGGGGGCTAGTGGGGCGCTCTCTGGTGGTGTCAGTGGGTGAAGTGGGGACTTTACTCCCTTCCCAGCCCATAGCTGCATACCCAGTTGATGAGCACATATTTTGGCAGAGCAGCCTGGGAGTCCTTGACGCTGCAGAAGCCGTACATCACCTTCTGGTTCTCAAAGTGGCCGGAGAGCTCCTGCAAACCCCCATCTGGGGGAATCAGGAGGGTATCAGGACTCTCCATCTCCTGAACCCTTACCCTGCAAAGGGCCTGGAGCCCGAAGGAAAGACTCCTCTCGTGGGCTCTGCAGGCACACCCAGAGATCTGGAGGCCCCGCAGTTCTGTGCTGGTGTGAGACAGGGCCAGCAGGCAGGAGCGAGTTTTGTCTCTGAAACCCCTGGGGCCTGACTTAGGGTAGGACTGAGGAAGTGTTTGTTCTTCACACATCCCTTGTCTCACTGTTCGCACACCATCTCTTACACCGTGCTAGTGCCCGCTGAGGTAAAATTTAAAACCCCTGGGTTCCCAAGAAAGTGGAAGTGATCCGGGCCATACCTGCCAGGCCCCTTCTCTCCTAGCTGAGTGACTTTGGGCAGTCACTCTCCCTTTCTGAGGCTCACTCTTCTTATAATCAAATAGCAAGCAAGGCTCCCTCCCTCCCCACCCTGGGGATCTTAGGGATGGCTGGAGGAAGGACACAGGCAGACAAGTGTGGGTCGACTGGCTGCAAGCAAGGAGATGGCATGCAGCCAGGCGGGTGGGGAAGAAAACAACCAGAGGAGGGGGCGGAGAGGAAGGCAAAGGAATGGATGGAATTCTTACCTCCTGATGCTGCAAGCTTGAGGTCATCTGAGCCATCCTCATATGTGTACAGAGCCCTGGGGAAAGGGAGGGGTGGCTCAGAGTACTGTCAGGGCCCAGGCTGCCAATTTTGGGTGGGGATGGCTCTGGGGAGGAGGAGGAACACAGAGGGGGCAGGCCAAGAGTAGGGATTCTGGCCCAGCACTGCCATGTCATCACGACAGCAGGGCTAGGCACCAATTCTGGCTGAAGCCCAGTGGGAGGCAGCCTGGGACCTGGGACAGGGAGGCCTGGGTCAGCCGGGGAGTAGGCAATGGGGCAGAAATCGCTGCCTAGTCGCTGGCTTTGAGGGAGCCTATGTGTCCCATGCTCAGAGCCTGGGCCCTGGCAGCCTACAACCCAGTGAGCGGGTGTGAGATGGGAGATTCCAAGGCGACGGTTCCTTGGTTACCGTTCCCTGGCTACCATGATCCTCATCCTCCATTGGCTGTCGCCAGGAACCTACCTGGCGTGTTCTTCAGTACCCACGGCCCCTCCTCCCATGGCAAGGGAGGGGGAGGAGAGAGAACCTGGTGCTCTCTTCGATGGGCATCCCTGGGTAACCATGGCAACCTGGCAATTGGCACATGACTGGCCCACCCTACCCACATTCTCCTGAACACAAAGGACCCTGGGGACATGGCTTTGGCCTCAATCTTGGCCTCTCAGAAATGGGGATGAGGTCAACGTGGCCACTCTTGTCACTCTTGCCCAGACTCAGACCCCTGGCATGTTCTCCTGGCCTTCCAGGCCCTAGGCCTCTACCAGAGCTGAGGCCCTGGCCTCCCGGGAATGCTGGCCTTTCCTTCTGCCTTAGCTTCACCAGAAAGCTGACTGTAGCAGCCTTCTTCCTTCCCCCTCCTTAGCTTTTTCTGCCCTGGCTTTTTCTCCCCATGCAGCAGTGGCACAGCATCCATTTCGCGCAAGGGAAGGCAGAGACGTTTCCTGAGAACCCACTGGAGCGAGGAAGAAGAGCCTTGTCCCGGAGGCTCAAGAGGTCTCAAGCTCCTTCTCCACGCTTTCCTTTCTCTACTCCCAGAACAAGTGGAGGAGGCTAGGAGCTAGAAGAAGGGGAGGCAAGGTGATGGAGAAGAGAAAGGGAGGGGGAAACAGAAAGAAAGGAGGAAGAAAGAGAAAAGAAAGGAAGTGAAGGGATGAAGAGAAAACGAAAGACAGAGGGAGCGAGGGAAGAAAGGGGGAGGGAGAGCGGGAAGAGGAAGGAGGGGGAGAGAAGGAGGGGGAGAGAAGAAGGGGGAGGGAGGGAGGAAGGAAGCAGGAGGGCCCAGGGAAGGAAGGAGGGCCTGGCCCAGTCTCAAGGGGTCAGCACAAGTCAGGATCCCTAGCCCCCTGCTTCTTGGGATTCCCCCCCTCCAGAAAGGGACACAGGTGGGCTGTGGAGCTGGGAGCTCCTGGTCCAACTGTTGCCTGGGCCCCAACCCTGGCAGCTGCTTCCCAGCACAGCTGTCCCACCACCTGTCTGGCTACCCTAACCCACCACTGGGAACAAAGGGCCCTCAGAGAAGCAGGGAGAGTCTGTCTGTCTCCATTCTGCAGACCAGAAATGGAGGCAGAACTCAAAGACCCTGGCTGCCAGACACTGCTCTAGATATCACATCTCGCTGGAACAACTTGTCAGCCTCTCTGGGGGCCCTTGCTCCCCACAAGAACACCTGCCTGCCAAGGACCCCTTCTGCCCCAACCCTTGCCTACCCACCTCTGGCCATCTTTTCCTGCTATGGCCACAGCCCTTGCCTGGCAGAAACCATGCCTAAGTTTCAGGCCTTCAACCCTGAGCTCCGCCCCACCTGTCTTTCCAGCCAGACATCCATATCCACACCAAACACTTGGGGTGTGCTGGATGGCTCCCTTATCCCAAACACAATTCTGGATATTTCCCACCCTGGAGCCTCTGCATATGTGGTTCCCTCCACAGGAAGGCCAGACTTAGTTCTCTACCCCACTGCCCACCCTTGGCTGAAATCCTTCAGGGCCCCCAGTGCCAGCTCCCAAGAAAGCCCTGCCCTAAGCTGCACCTTCCCAGAGCACTTACCACACCCCAGCAGGCACAGCAAGAGGCATCTGAACCCATCCTAGCTTTCACTAGACCTGAGCTCCTCCAACACATCAGAGGCAGCCTGGGCCTGCATGGGTGGGAGCTGGTGACACCACAAGGTATCAGGAAGGGAGGCCCAGGAATCTACCTGTCTTACCAGCTCCAACCCCTGAAGACAGACAATACCCTAGCTGTAAGCTTTGTGAAGCTGAGCATTTGATTTGGTCAATCCACACTTATCACTCCCTGGGTTCCAAGACCAGCATAGGGCAGTAACAGTAGGTACCTGTGATACTGACACAAACTCTGAGAAACCACCTAGGCCAGAGACACTGGACTAGGGTGGGGTGGGGACTGGAGTGTAGCCACTCCAGGGAGATCCTGAGTTCAGCTGAGGTGGGGGACCAAAGGCAGGTGGACTCTTCAGGACAATCCCACTCTCAGGATGTTGCAGCTGGAAGGGCCTTGGGGGTCCCAGATATGGTGGAGTCCTGTCGCCTCTTCATCTTTTCAAAAAGACCAGAGGGCAGCAGACACTTTGTGTGTGGTCACACAGTGAGTAGTGTCACACCCAGGACAACACTTGCTCTTCCCACTACATAACCTGACTTCCTGGGCCCAGTGCCAGGGCAGTGGTCCATTTCAGAGGCTCTGCCACCTAGGAGTGAGCTCCCCCATCCCCTTCCCTCCCACTCAGAGGCAAGGTAAGTGAAGGCAGTGCCAAGCCCCTTGACCAAGACAGCAACTGTACCCAAGATGCCCTCCTCTGGCCTCCTAGTGCAGGGTCTGCCCATGAGTCTTGAGACCCCACTGTACCCCTGGCTCAGTACTGGGCTTTGGGGGAATTCATGGCCCACTCTGTAGGATATGATTCTCACACTCTTTTTACAAAATGCTATCTGGGCCCTTGGGAATGAGCAAATGTGTGCATGTGCGAGGGTGCGTGTCTGTGTGTGTGTGTGTGTGTGTGTGTGTGTGTGTGTGTGTCCCACACACAACCCAGATGGGGGGGGTGACGCATGCCAGTGATGAATAACTTGCTTTGGCCACATGGATGCTGCTGGGCTTTGGGAGCCCAGGCCTCGGCTAAGCAGGATGTGAGCCAGCAGTGATTGTGTGGCCCTGTACTAGGCCGCCAGAGCCCAATTTCTGGGAGGTTAGGGGGGAAATGGGGTGATGGCAGACACTAACCACCAGACCGGAGGGTGAGGGGGACGTCTTAGGGTGGGCTGTGCCTCTCTGCAGACAGGGCCCATATCCCAAGGCTAACTCCTCCACCAGGCCAAGCCGGCCACTTGCCCTGAACTCCTCCCATGATCTCAGCCCCCTTGGGGCAGGGCTGGGACAATAGGTGGGCCGCCTGCCCACTTAGCCTGTGCTGGCCTCTCCTGTGACTGACCTGCAGGACATGAGAGCTTGTCTCCCGCGTCCATCCCTCCAGGCCTGGCTGCCAGCCAGTGCTGCAGTACCATGGCATGGGCGCCTGGCCATCTTGCCCCTCCTCCAGCCCCCAGGTCAGTGTCCCTACCCAACTGCCCTCCTAAGGTGAGGGTGAAGCCAGCCCAGGTGAGGTCCCTCACGCCTATCCTCTCTCTGTGCCTCAGTTTCCTGCCTGTCAGGAGAAGAACAGGCCTAGAGAACAGAATGGGTACCTGTCCCAGGAGAGAGTATTTTGGGGCAAGATGATTCCTGAATGGGGCAGTTTGCTTTCCTGCCACCCAAGGGACTCCAGAGGGAGAGCAGGTGGCCCATCCCCTCATACAGCTCAGGGGAAGACAACAGCTGGGGAAGCAGGAGAGGGTAGTTCAGCTTTCCCCCACCAGGGAGCTGAGAGTCCCTGGCCACTGGGCCATGAGGCTTAGGGGCTCAGTGGATCTACTCACCCTCTCATCCCTCTTTGGGGGTTCCCTCCACACTTGTGCGCCTGAGGGCTTCCTCCCAGGAACCCCAGATGGCCACCTAGCCAGGCAGTTCAGTCCCCGTTGCATCTCCCAGCCCTGATGCCTAGTCCCCACAATCCCCTCCGAGTCGGGTCGGAGAGAAGAGGACTCATCTCTGCCTCCTCCACGACCCCTGAGGGGAACAGGAGTCACTGGGTGATTGCTATGTGGCAAAGAACGTCTTTCCATCATACCCCAACTCCGAGAGGCCCCCCGGTGGGCGGGGCGCTCCGGCCCCCAGCCCGCCCTGCTCCTCCCCCGCCCTAGCTTTCCTTTGTGCTGTGGCCGGGCCGGGCTGGGCAAGGCAGGCTGCGCTGGCTCCGCTAGCTCGGTCCCCGCCTCGTCCCCGCCCGGTCTTCGCCCGCTCGAAGGTGGCGAAGGTGCCCTTGGCCGCCCCGTGCACACCTGTCCCCCGGGCCCGGGGCGGAAGGGCAGAGGGCGGGGGATGGGCTACCGCAGGGCCATGCGGCCCCGGACCACACATCTGGGACCCTGCCTCTCCCTGACCTGCGTCGGGCCACCGCTCCCACCGCGAGACTGGGGCCGCCTGTGGGAGCTCGGGCCCGGCAGTGCCCCGCCTGGCCCGGCCCGGCCCCTCCCCCGGCACGCACAAAGGCAGCCCCTCCCTGGCCCTCCCGGGCCGCTGCACCATTTCGGGGTCTCCCCCTCCCTTCCCGGCTGCAGGGCGGCGGAGCCGGGTGGAAACAAAGGCGCGGCGGCGGCGGCGCGGGGACAAAGGGGCCGGGGGGGCGGGGGCGGGGGGCTCACCAGTCGGCCGCGCTCTCCTCCCGAATCACCTCCTCGTACGCCGCCAGCAGCTCCAGGCGGTGGCCGCTGAAGCTGACGCCAGCCATGCTGCTGGCCGGACCGAGACCGAACGGACAGACGCACAGACGGACGGACGGCCAGAGGAGCAGGGAAGGAAAGAAGGAGTCGCCGCCGCTGCCGCCTCGGAGCCTCTGCAGCGTTGCGAGCCGAGCGAGCCAGCGGCCGGGGGGAGGGGAGCCGGCCGGCGGGGGGCGGGGGGCGCAGGCTCCGCCCGGCTCGCTCCCTCCGCGCGCTCGGTCCTAGTGCCGCCCTGGCCCGGCGCAGGGGGAGGCCCGCCCCCCCTTCCCGGCCTGCCCCGGGGCGCCCCCACGCCCCTCACCCACAGCCCCTGCACTCTTCGCCCGGGAGCGGGTCTGCCCTTCAGCTCTCAAGGCGCGTCCCACCCACGTCCTAAAACCTCGCCTACAGTGTTCCCAACGTAGGCGCTCACCCACTTCTCCAGCCCTTTACCCAGCCGAGACCCTACCTCACCACACTTACCGTATGCAACCACTACCCAGGCCCAGCTTCACCCCTCTTCTTTCCAGCTCCTTGTCCCAGTTCCAAACCCACTTCATTCCATTCGGGCCCAGCCCCACTCAGCCCCACTCCGTGCTTCATTTCTCTTCGTCCCAGCCTCACCGTCATCCCAAACCAGTTTAAACCCATTTCTGTCCCAACCCCCTAACCCAACCCAATTGGACCAGCCACCCTGGCCCATCTGCAGCTCATCCCCACCTCCGAAGGGCCCATTCCTAGTCCATCCCCATCACTATCCACTGTCACTTGTGTCTCCACCCCAAATCCAATTTCTTTCCCTGCCTACTCCCACCCCATACTCAGTCCACACCTCCAAACATTCACAGTCAGCCATCGCTAGCAGCACCTTACTCAGTCCAGCCTACCCTATTCCCATTGGGATCTCAGTTCCTAACCACACCCCTCCATCCCTGCTTCCTTGACCATGCCCAGCCCCAACCCAGCTCATTACCCCAGCATTCTGATCTTCTTCCCAATCCCTGCTCCACCTCTATTCTGAGCACCCCTCCCTTACTTGCTGCCTCCAAATAGGGCCAGCCTAGGAATTCCTTTGCCTTCTCTCCCAAGCCTCAGGCCTCTCAGAGGAATCCCAAATAGAGTTCCGGAAGCAGGGAGGCAGCGTCTAACCCCAGACTCCCAGGGCAGGGCTCCTCCAAGGACACTCCAGGGCCAGTCCCCCTGGCACCTTTGTTTCCCAGAGCTCTGAGCACAGAAGTCCCCTGTGTGGGGGTGAGCACCATTGCCAGGGCCTCCTGGAACATCTCCACTCCTTGCTGAGGTGAGACCCTGAAACCCTCCTCGGCTCTAAGAAGCCTTTTCCATCTCCTACAAAGCCTCCCACCCCCATCTTCTGTGGGAAGGTGACAGAAACAAGCCAACTTTACTTGGTCCAGTCCAGGAAGTAGAGAGGTGGTCCCCAGCTGGGCCTCTGAGTTCTGAGTTGGGCAATCAATTATTCTGAGGAGAACAGTTTGAGTGGATCAGCAGTGAATCCTGGTACTTTGGAGTAGGAATAAAACCCCAAACATTTCACAGACACCTGCCTGGGGAACTCTGCACCTACTATGCCCATGGACCCCTGGTCCCGGCAGTTTCTCCATAGCCCCCACTTGGAACAAGGCCCAGGCAGGGTCCCTGGGATTCCTCTAGGGAGGAGACCACAGCAGGGCTGAAGGATGCCTGGGAAGGGTAGGTAGAGGGATCTCAGGCCTCATGCCCCTCCTGCTTCCTTTGACATGTCCTAGCCCAGGACTCCCCACCACTTCCTCATCACCAGCCTCCTGCTCAGTCAGTTTCACATGCAAAAAACAGAAGTCCAATGAGCATGCTCTCCCTTCCTCAAATTCCTGCCTCCCCCCAGCCACCTACAACTCTCTCCAGCCACCCCATTCTCACCTCTTTGCCATCCTTATTTTTAAATAAACTTTTAATTTTAGAACAGTTTTAAATTTACAGAGAAATTACAAAGATAGTACAGAGTCCTCACATGTCCCATGCCCCGTTTTCTCTATTTTCAGGAGAGAAAGAGGGTTCCCGGCTTACATGCCCTGGAGCCCACTCTTTCTGATCTTCTCACCCTTCATCCCTCTGCATCATCATCATCATCATCATATAATTTGTATATCAGCAATCTGTCTCCTCCTGCTCCTGTTGTCCCTGGTATCATTCCAGCCAAGGTCACTAGTGACCCTTAAGTTGCCCAAATTCAGTGGCACCATTGTCATCTTCAGTTTTCTTGACCAGTGAGAGGAAGGTCACACTGATCACTCTCTCCTCTGTGCATCCGCCTTCCTTCAGCCACCTGCTGTCCCTGAAATGAACCCAGAAGCCCACCTGGTGGCTGGGTGGGTGCTGAGTGCCTCCTTGGAGGTCCTGCCACCAGGCTTTCCTGTCTACCACTCCCAGCACTGATCACCCTTCAGGTCACTAACATATCAGGTCTCTCCCATCCTCAAAGCACAAGCTCCCCTCCACACTGGTAGGCTGGTCCAGTGGCTTCTGGGTCCCCAGAGTAGAAAAAACAAAAAAGAGGGAGGATTCAGATCCAGAAGCTGGCCGCTTGCTGTGTGACCTTGGCTAAAAGGCTTTCCCTCTCTGAGTTTCCTCTTTGATGAGGTGTAAGGATAAAATATGACTAGATGGAGACTTGAAGGTGAGAAACCCCTTCCTTTCTCCTTGAAGCTTGGCTGTTCCCCATGCCCATCTTTCTGTTCTGTGCTTCTTTCTCTCTCTCTCTCCCTCTCTTTTTTTTTTTTTTTTAATTTTTTGCATGTTTATTTATTATTGAGAGACAGAGACAGAGCATGAGTGGGGGAGGGGCAGAGAGAGATGGAGACAATCTGGAGCAGGCTCCAGGCTGTCAGCACGGAGCCAGATGCGGGGCTTGAACCCACAAACTGTGAGATCATGACCTGAGCCAAAGTCGGACACTTAACTGCCTGAGCCACCCAGGCGCCCCAGGGTTCTGTGCTTCTCAGCATCTCTTAGGGAAGGTTTTAAGGCTGATATGTTGGCCTCAGGACTTTTTCAGCATCAGCTGGTAGAGCCTTCTCTGTCCTTATCCTGCCTCTGCCAGGTTCCAACCAAGCAAAACTTCAAGAGTGCCTGTCATCGTTACAGTGCTTACAGCATTTCCCAGGCATCTGCCCCTAGGGGGTGGGAGTGCTCAGCCACTTCACCACATTAGCTCTGCTCCTGATAAGTCCATTGCTGTCACCGCACAGACTTTGCTAACCATGTGTCCTTAGACTCATTGCCGGACATTTCTTGTCTCATTCATCTTCACCTATAAAATGGGGATGATCATGATGGTACCTACTCACAGGGTCTGTTTGAAGATTTTTAAAACATTTCTAGAGGGTTGCCTGGGTGGCTCAGTTGATTGAGCATCCAACTCTTGATTTCAGCTCAGGTCATGATCCCAGGATCATGGGATTGAGCCCTGCATCAGACTCCAAGTTGAGTGCTGAGCGTGGAGCCTGCTCAAGATTCTCTCTCTCTCCCTCTCTCTCTGCCCCTCCCCCCTGCTTGTGTGCACTCTGTCTCTCAAATAAAAAAAGTAATAAAGTTCTTTAAAAAAAATAAAGAGGGGCGCCTGGGTGGCGCAGTCGGTTAAGCGTCCGACTTCAGCCAGGTCACGATCTCGCGGTCCGTGAGTTCGAGCCCCGCGTCGGGCTCTGGGCTGATGGCTCAGAGCCTGGAGCCTGTTTCCGATTCTGTGTCTCCCTCTCTCTCTGCCCCTCCCCCATTCATGCTCTGTCTCTCTCTGTCCCAAAAATAAATAAACGTTGAAAAAAAAATTAAAAAAAAATAAAGATAAAAAAGTATCTAGAAAGTGCTTAAAATGACAACTGCATACAGTAGGTGCTATTGATGTGTCAGCTGTTATTACTGTTTTACAGATGGGAAAACTGAGGCTCAGTGAGGGGCAGTGACTTGCCCAGAGGCATGCAGCTAGTGAGGAACAAAGCCTGGATGGGAACCCAGGTCTATCCCATGTCACTTCACAACCATATGCTCTCCCTGCTTCCCCTCCTGTCACCCCCATTTCCAGGGGTGTGGCCTGGCTAGAATTCGGTCAGAAGTAGTTCTTGAGGCTATAGCTGTGGAGACTAGGGTGAGAGTCAGGGGGCCGGGGTCCTGGGTGTGGAGGGGAGGAAGTGTGCCCAGTGCCATCCCTATCCCTGTTTTCTGGCTGCTTTTCCACTACAGGCTCCAGAGGGGAGCATGGAGTCCACGCTGGTGGTCAGCTGCAGGGACTGCTTCAGGGATGGACATGTTTCCCAAGTCAGTCCAATGGGTGTTAGCTCTGAGCCTATTGCTGGAACCGTTAAGAAAGCTTCCACCTGGGCTACTGAGCTGGCAGGATGTGGGCCTGGGGCTGGTTGAGGGGCATCTTTGCCAATAATGGGGAGAGCCACCTGACAATACAGCCAGCATGAGGAAAACAGAGCTGAGACATGGAGAGTAAGCAAGAAAGCAAGCTCAGAGAGACTCCCACTGCCATTAACTTTTCTAGTTAAATGAGCCAAATTATTCCTGTTTTAGCTTAAACTCGTTTGAATGGCAGGAGTCCCTCCTAATCTACCCAAGTAGTAGTCACTTTTGTCAGTGACAGGGAAATGGGTGAAAGCTGAGTTGGCCTTTTAGTGCCCCACCCCGCCCCAGCCCTGAGTGGAAGGACCCAGTCCTGTCCTGGGGCCTTCCCTGGCCATTCGCAGTGACCTCACCACACAATCTCCCAGGGCTGGCCTGGCCCCGTGAGTTCTTCCCAGACTCCCAGCAAGCTTCTTGCTCCACTACGGCCCCTGGAGCCCTAGTCCTCCTCCCCCCTTTAGGCTCCATTGAGGAGGGGCCCTTCCTCCACTCACAGGGTTGTTGGAATCCGTGCACCGAGGGGCCCTGCCCTTTCCCCCATGGTCTCAGCTGCCTTCCCCTAGTAGGACTGCTTGGAGGGGTCCACGGGACTGTGCATGTTCCAAGACTACATCGGAGCCGGCACTGAGGAGGCAGGACCAGAATCATCAGTTCTCTGTCCTCTGTACTCCAGTCCCTCACCCTGCACTGCCTCTCTTCCTGCTGACTTCAAATGAGCTCAAACTGCTCAGAGCAGACAAAAGCCCCTCCTCTGCCTGTTGCCTCTCTGGTTGCCCACTCATGCCCCCGCTGTGGGCTCTGCCCCCTCGGTTGGAGATTGCACTCTCCAAGGGCGCTAATGGCCTCCCCTGCCTGGCACAAGGACATTTCCCAGTTCCCATGGCCTCCACCCGCACAGCCTCACACCCCAGCTTTGGAACACTGTGATCCTTGCAGCTCTAAGGTTTGGAGGGGACAGTTGGGAGGTGCAGTGGGGAGCACCTCAGCTTTTGATCTTTGGAGGAACATACCCAGGATGTTCTGGCTGAGTGGCTTTGGACAGGTCATTTTCACTCTCTGAGCCTCAGTTCCCTCATATGAAACATGCCTTTAGTGACATCTCTCTTAAGTGATTTTCTAGGATTAAATTATATATAAGCTATTGCCCTGTGGTTCCAGGTAGAGAGAGGCAATGTTCAGAGCAGGTGCTCCATGCTTGTGTTTATTTCCATCTAGGCTAGCTCCTCTTTCCTGAGATTCAGTCTCCAACTCTCTGTTCTTCACCCTTCTGTCCCCACTGTTCCCCCCCCCCACTCCCCCCCCCACAACCCTTTCTTCTACCACCTTCCCTGGGCAGATACTGCCGATATTCCTCCCTCCACCCATCTTGGCTGCCCAGCTGACTGTAGCTGCTAGTGGTCAGACTTCCTCCTGGCCCACCACAGCCAAGCCTCTTAAGAGAGTTGTCTACACTCTCTCATCTACTCTCGTTCTACATCTCACCGGCCCTCCCCCGCCTAGTTCCTCTAACCCTGGCTGCTGCCCCAGCTCTCTGCTAAACTGATCTGGCAAACATCGTCACTTTGTTGCGAAATGCGATGGGGACTCCTTGGCCTTATCTGCCTGGATGACACTGTTGGCAACTTCTGGAAACACTCCTGCCCCGCCCTCGCCTCCCTGCCCTTAGCTCTCCAGAGGCTGTCATCTGTCCTCTGCCCCTGGAGGCTCCTTCTGCTTTCTCTGCCCAGTGCTGTGATGTTGCCGCTTCCTGCCCTCTCATTTCTTCCGTGGCTGTCCTCATGCTGGATTTGTTCCATGTTTATTATTTTTTTAAACAGGTTAAAAAAGAATCTAACTTAGTTGCCAACATCCAAAAACCAGATTTCATATTAAAGTCTGAATCTCTGGGTGCCCTTGGTAAACTGTCAGATGTGGCCACAGCTCAGCGTTCACACATGGCGGCCCTTGCTTCAGGTCGAGAGTGGCTGCCCCCAGAAGCTCCCCCCAGACTGCTCCCAGCAGCACTCAGCATCCTTCCCTGTGTTCTTGCTCGCTTGTATCCATGGAAACCAAGGATGGACTGAGAGGGCTTCATGGTTCAAGAGAAGTGGGAGAGAGTGCATTTCTTTGTGGAAGTGAAAGATACTGTGTTTAATATGCTAGGGATGTCTTAGTTCCAAAGGAAACCGCATCTCACCTGCTCTACTCCTGCTGTGGCCTACCTGGGTCCTGCTCCTCAGCCCTCTCTCCGGCCATCAATTACAAGCATCTGTGACCTCCCCATCCCTGTCCCAAACTCATTCCTGAATTGAATCTGAGGTGAATACGGACTTGACTCTTCATCCGCTTTCTGAATTTGTCACCTAAATGTCCCACAGGCATGTCATCCAGTCATTTAACATTCATTGGCCATCCACTATGTGCCAGGCACTGTTCTAGGCTCTGAAAATAACACAGGAAGCGCTGCACTTATGCTCCAGGGGTCCTCAAGAGAACACAACAGAGTGGCCGTTTCTTCTCTTAAAAAGGATGGGCCCAAGGACCTGTTGAGAATGTCAGCAACTTCAGATGTGCTAAGGGTCCTCATGCCAGGGAGCCCTGAAGGACAGGTGGCCATGGGCAGGCTGAGTTATCCTAGCCCTAGTTTGGGCTCCTCTCCTCGGTCCCTCTCTAGTGCAGGTGAGATGGGAGAGAGGACAGTCCTCCCAGGGCGGTGGAGGGTATCAGTGGTAAGCAAGGGGCCGCAGAGAAACATGGGGCCACCATCAGAGCCTCCAGGTTTTGAAATAGCAGGCAGAAGGGAGCTTTTAAGGGACACTCGCTGGTGAAGGTGCTTAGTGCCAGCCCATCCCGGGACTGTGTGCCCAGCTTCAGGCCTGGTGTCTAGTGTGGCTCAGGGCTCAGGACCTATGAAACCTTGGTCAGGTCTCCTAACCTCTCATGTCTACAATGAGAGTAAATACCTCACAGGGTGGCTGGGAGGATGGCACGGGACAGCGTAAGCAGTGGCTGGTATATTCCAGATGCGTATCAGAATTGCCTTCTTGCCTCTCCTGACTTCTCATCCTTCAGGCCCCCACTCTAGGCTCCATGGGATCTGTCATCGGGTCCCATCTCTGCCAAATCACTCTCTGCTCCTCCCTTCCTGTGGCTCCTGCCCCTCCTCCTCGTCCCTCTCCTTCTGTCCACCTTGCTCACAGTTCTCGGAGCTCTTTTACAATACAAATCTGAACTGGTTGCTTCCTATTTCACACTCTTCTGTGCCCTGACACCCCTACCCCACCCTCAAGATGAAGTCCCAGCTCCTTGGCCTGGCACTTGTGGCTTCCCAGGACCTGAGGGCTGCACTCTCCAGCCTTACCCTCTGTTGCAGCACAGGGCTGACACCTCTGGGCCTTCACTCTGGCTGTCACTGTTTTCCATACCCCATCTCTGCAGATGTACCTCCAACTCCTCCTTTCTGACCTCCAAGCCAGTCCAGATTAGGCACCCCCCACTTCTGTAGGTGCCCACACATGCGATCCCCATTTACCTCCTCCTGCAGACCATGAGCTGTCCAAGTCCCCATCACAAGGATAACCAGGATGGCTAGCCCTGGGAAAACCATCTTAATCTCCACCCTGCTGTGCCTCAAACCACACCTTTCCTAATGCATAGGCAGTACACATGGGGCATAGCTGGATATAGGTTTATTGTGGCACTGAATGTGAACAGGGACTGGTGTGGCCAGCACCGATGTGTGGTGGTGGTGGAGGGAGTGGGGGGAAATGGAGGGGGTAGGGCAGGGCCCAGGGAACCCCAGGCTCAGGCCAGGAATTGGGGTTGGGGTGACCTTTGCCAACTCTATCCAGAAATCTGGGGTGATGACTCAAGAACTGGCAATCCCTCTGGCTGGGCTGGATGAGGCAGCAGTGGATGGAAGGGGCTCACACATGGGAAAAGGCGTGGCTCTTGCAGAGGGGCTTGTCCTTCTTGGAGTAGAAAGTCTTTCCTTCCAGGTTGATCTGGCATATCTGAGGACAGCCAAGGTCAAGTCACATGCGGTTGGGGGTGGCAGGAGAGTCCCCGTCCCAACCTCTCAGGAATTCCAGAGGCAGGGGGTGGGAGGGAGGCTGGTAAAGAACATGGCACAGGGGTGAGACCCAAGTCCAGGGAGGGGGCACTCACTGCACACACGAAGCAAGTGTCATGCCAGCTGAAGCCCAGTGCCTCCAGGAAGCGGTCCCCTGCATCGATCTTGAAGTCACAGCCCCGGCATTTCGTGCCAAACATCTTCTCATAGTCTGAGGATGGAGGCAGAGAGGAAGGGGGCACTGGGTTCTGGCCTGACCCACCCCCATCCCTTACCCGTGCCCCCCCTTCGCCACCCCCCTACCTCGCTCGCAGTAGGGTGCACCTTCCTCCATGTAAAAGGCCCTGTTCCGAATGGGCGTCTTGCAGGCCGCGCAGGTAAAGCAGTGCACATGCCAGGTCATCTTTAGGGCATGCATGATCTCCTAGGAGGATGCTACAGTCACCAGGCAGCTCGGCCCCTCCTCTCCAGAGCTGGGGACACAGGAAGGCTGGCCTTGGGCCCTCTTCCTTCCTGTGGTAAATGTTACATCTGCACATACACCATTCTCACTCTGCCTCCGGCCCTGAGGTCTCCCCGCGGATGTCCACTATGTTTCTGAGATTTGCCGTGTCCAAATCTCAGCTCCTAACCTCTGTACCCCAAACCTGCCTCCCCGACAGCTGTCCCTATCTCAGTTGACAGCAACTCCATCCTTCCATCTGCTCAGGCCATATGCCCTGCTTTCTCTCATGCACCACATCGGATCTTCCAGGAACTCCTGCTGGGTCCGCCTTCAAGGTGAATCCAGATCTTGCCCACTTCTTACTTCCTATCTGACGTGGGATGTGAACCTCAGGCACCCCTGGCCTTGGTGATGCACAGTCACACTGACTTCTGAGCTCCTCCTTTTGCCCCTACAGACTGATACCAACCTGAGTGAGACCACATTCCCCTCTGCTCGAATGCCTCCCTGCCTTTCCCTCTGGCCTCTGTATCCTCTGAGCTCCCCACATGGCCTCTTGCCTATGGTTGATGCACCGGGCCCGCCAGTCTTGGGGCTTCACGCTGGCTGTCCCCTCTGCCTGGACTGCTCTACCCCAGGTATCTCCACGTCTCACCCCTCACTGCCTTCAAGTTTCTGCTTCAATATCCCTTTCTCCATGAGGCCCGTTCTGACAACACCAGTTAATACTTCCTAATCTGCCTTTCCTTTTTTTTTTTAATTAAAAAAATTTTTTTAAATGTTTATTTACTTTTGAAAAAGAGAGAGACCGAGCACAAGCAAGAGAGGGGCAGAGAGAGAGGGGGACACAGAATCCGAAGCAGACTCCAGGCTTCAAGCTGTCAGCACAGAGCCTGATGCTGGGCTTGAACTCACGAACTATGAAATCATGACCTGAGCTGAAGTTGGATGCTTAACCGACTTAAGCCACCCATGTGCCCCCAATCTGCCTTTCCAATGCCATGTTCCCAATACTTTTAACTCTGTTCTCTTTATCCCTGAACACTTTTACTAACACACCACCAAGTAATTTACTTATTGTGTCTACGGCTTATCATCTGCCTTTCCTCCCTTCTTCCTGCTCAGATGTAAAGTCCAGGAGGGAGGGAGTTGTGACTGTTCTATTAGTGGATATACTGTAACAGTGCCTGTCTCTGTGGGTGCTCATCAGCAAATATTTGTGAGTTAACCTGCACTACTGGAGTGGGAGGAAGCAGAGGCTCAGGGAGAGTCTGTGCTCTCACTGGCCTCGGCTGTCAATCCTGAGGACCCTTGGGCCAACCAGGGTCAGCAGTATTCAGATCTAGAGCAGGCAGAGGGCAGTGTGGGGCTTTGAGGGGGTCGGATCTGTGGCTCCAACCAGACCTTGCTTCTTAGCTGGGTAACTTGGCCAAGTTACCTCCTCTTGACAGTTGGTTCCTTCCCTTGTGATCTGGGAACCTAATCCCAGCCTTGCAGGTTGTTTTAAGAATGCTCCTACAGGGGCGCCTGGGTGGCTCAGTCAGTTAAGTGTCTGACTTCGGCTCAGGTCGTGATCTCACGGTTCGTGAGTTCAAGCCCCGCGTCGGGCTCTGTGCTGACAGCTCAGAACCTGGAGCCTGTTTCCGATTCTGTGTCTCCCTCTCTCTCTCTGACCCTCCCCCGTTCGTGCTCTGTCTATGTCTCAAAAACAAATAAACGTTAAAAAAAAAAAAAAAGAAGAATGCTCCTACATTTATGTTGGGGGTCCCAGACCCTGTGCCTGCCAAGGTGTCATTGGGGGAGCACCTATTTCTGCCTGTAGGGATGGTGAAGACCAGTTTGTGCAGAAATGCCTGGAAGGGTCAGGTTGAAATCTAGGTGTTAAAGTGAAATCTGATTTTCAAATGGTGCCCACTAATTTATTATTATTTTTGTTGTTGTTTATTTATTTTTGAGAGAGTGTGTGTGAGAGTGTGAGCAGGGGAGGAGCAGGGGGAGGGGGTGGACAGAGGATTCGAAACAGGCTCTGTGCTGACAGCAGCGAGCCCAATGGAGGGCTTGAACTCACAAACTGCAAGATCATGACCTGAGCCAAAATTGGACACTCAACCAATTAAGCTACCCAGGAGCCCCTATTGCCCATTAATTTAAAAGGACAATGTAGACCAAGCAAGACATGTGGGCGGCACCTAGCTCTCAGACGGCCTATCTGTGCCCTCTGCATCTATGTCACATTTCACATATACCTCACAACCATCCTGGCCAGGAAGTTACTGCCACCATTTTAGTGAGGCCCAGAGACAGTGACTTGCACCAGGTCACATAGTCAAGAGAAGGTAGAAATGGGTTTTGTGCCCAAGTCTGGCTAGCTTCAAAGCTGGCTCTTCCCACTGTCTGGTGTTGCCTCTTTTCAAGGAGCGGACCAAGGGTCCACGGGAAGGAACTTGGCTGCAAGCTGGCAGGACAGGGGGCTCGGGCAAGAGCATGGGCAGCCCAGAGCTGGGTCCAGTGGATGTGTGAGCAGGGAGGCAGATTTCTGCTGGTATTCAGAAGAACCTGTAAGTCAGTTACCAGTGTTTATTTTACGCCCTAGTTCCTAAATCTGTCTGCCTCTCCCATCCCCACTGCCCTGACCCAGGCCCCAGCAGCCTGTTCCCTTCCCTAGCTCTGTTTCCCCCTTCCCAGAGGAAGCTTGCTGCAGCACAGCTGACCTCATCAGCCCCAGCTCCAATCTCCTAACACAGCCCCCGCTCACCTCTTCTGCCTCATCTCACACCCTTCCCAGGTGTTACCTTGTGATACAAGCTATTCCTTCTGCTTGGAGTGCTCTTTCCTGACCCTTCTTCAAGCTAATTCCTACTCATTTTTAAAGTTCAGCTTCGAGGCCACTTCCATCCATTCCTTCAACCATTTACTGACCACCTCCTGTACACAGAGCCCAATCTAAAGCAAGAGCAAAACAGCCCTGGTCCCAGCCCATGGAGTTCACACCTGGGGAAAAGATGGGGCAAAAGGACTGGGAAGTAATGAGCAAACTGTGGGAGCCCTAGCCTGGTAGAAGGATTATGTCTCACGGGAGGTGTTCCTAAGGAAATGATATGAGTCCAAGATGAGAAGGAACAAGATAAAAAGGGTGCTAAACTAGTATTCCTGGTGGAGAGGACAGAATGTGCAAAGGCCCTGTGGTAAGGGAAACAGCATACTGGCAAAATGAAAGGGCCCACATGACTGGAGCACTGGAGAGGGGCTAGTGATGAGAGGTGAGCCTAAAGAGTATAGGTTTCCAAGGGCACCTATGTGACTCAGTTGGTTGAGCGTCTGACTCCTGGTTTTGGCTCAGGTCATGATCCCAGGGTCATGGGATCAAGCCCTGCATCAGGCTCCGTGCTGAGTGTGGAGTCTGTTTAAGATTCTCTCTCTCCTTCTCTCTGCCTTTTCTCTGGTTCGTGCTCTTTCTCTCTCAAGAAAGAAAGAGAAAGAACGAAAGAACGAAAGAAAAGAGTATAGGATTCCAGATGCGGTCCCCAAACCAGGGTAGGCCCCATCTAATGTGTCACTCATGCTGTGCTGCTTCCCTCCACCTCCACTGAGACAATTTGTCCTGTATTTCTCTCCTTGTGCTCCACGCTGATCTCCCAGGGCAGGCACAGTTCTGAGCTCTGGGTGCAGACAGGGCATGGAGCACCCAGCAGGTTGTGGAGGTAAGCTTCCTTCACCTTCCCCCCAGGGTGAGGTGGGGGCTTCCTAGAGTTTGTCAGGCCCTGAGTCCTTGTAAGAGGGGAAGCTAAGGGCCCCTGAGTTTCTGTGGAACATTAGCCTGAGTTGGGGCACGAGAGGGTTTGCCACCCAAGGCTTACTCCAGAACCTGGGAGCCAGCCAGGCCCTATTAGCCTTGGCTTCCCATCTGTGGCCTGGGTGATAACCCTGCCCACCCGGGAAGGGGGAGTGAGGTAGGACAAGAGTGCAGTGTAACACAGACAGAGCAGTCATTGAACAGGAGGGCCTTGATTTGTAGATGCCCAGCTCAGGAAATGTTCTGGGATCCAGCCCATTCTGTTAAAACAGTCTAATGGGGTGTGGCCTAGGCTGGCTGGGAAATGACTATGATCTTGGGCAAAATTCCCTCATCTAAAAGACGGGAATACCAAACTGACTTCCTATAGTACAATTGTGTAGCCGGATGCCTACACACTTTAAGTGTACCACAACACAAATTGGCATTACAGTGACAAAGACTGTGATCATATCCAATTCCCCCTTCCTGTCTACTGATGGACCCTCCATTTTTTGCTGGGCACATGACTGCCCCAAAGATACTATATTTCCCAGCCTCTCTTACAGCTCAGCAGGGTCAAGTGACTGGGATTTGGCCAATGGGATGGAAGCACAAGGGTTGGGTGGCAGCATCTTCTAAAGATGGCTGCCACAAGACTTCAATTCCTACTTCCCTTCCCAGCTTCCTGCTGGCTGAAACGTGGAGATTTTAGCTGAGGCTCAAGGGTCTTCTTGGACTGTTTAGTAAGCCTGTGCTGAGAATGGCCAAGGATCAAGATACAGAAGCCTAGATCTGTCTACTAGTCATGGACTGCCCACCTCTGGACTTTCTTAAGTGGGAAATAAGCTGCCACTATTTTGAGTTTTCTACTGCTTATGCTCAAAGTAATCTTTACTAATATGAACATCACCACAGAGCTCTCTGGCCACATCTGGTACCTCCGCCTCTGTATCCAGAAATAAGGAGAGGCATGAATGTCAGGAAGAGCCCAAGCGGGGAGTCAACAGTGTCTGGGGCCACTCCAGCATAGCTCTCATGCTCTGTAACCTTGGGCAGTTTCTCCTCCTCTCTGGGTGTCAATTTCCATACATATGCAACAGGAACCCCTTTAGCTTTCACCCTGCCTGTTCTGCCCCCTTTGCCTCTGACTGTACCCTTGGCTCCTGACATCCTCTGAGTCTTCCCATCCTAGTGTGAGCTCCTGCATGCAGGACCTGTTACTTCACAACGTGTCCTCAAGCATGGGTCACACTATCTGGCACACTGCCCACACTTAAGAGAATGAATGGGGGAAGGCAGATGGCCCATCACTCTTTGCTCATGACACACACTGACCAAAGTCCCAAGCCTGGCTCCTGTTGGCAGCTAGGTTGCCCTGCAGAAAATATGGCCAGGCTCTACTGTGTGCTTAGTTTCAGTGGGAAGAACAGGATTTTTTTAGTGTTTATTAACTTTGAAAGAGAGAGAGACAGAGAGAATCCCAAGCAGTCCCTACACTGTCAGTGCAGAGCCCGACGCAGGGCTCAAACCCATGAATCGTGAGATCATGCCTGAGCCAAAACCAAGAGTTGGACACTTAACTCACTGAGCCACCCAGGCACCCCAGGATTTTTTAAATCAAGATTATTATTATTTTTTAAAATGTTTTTATTTATTCTTGAGAGAGAGACAGCATGAGCAAGGGAAGGGCAGAGAGAGAGGGAGACAGAGGATCTGAGGCGGGGCTCTGTGCTGACAGCAGTGAGTCCAATGTGGGGCTGGAACTCACGAACTGTAATATCACGACCTGAGCTGAAGTTGGATGCTCAACCGATTGAGCCACCCCAGAGCCCTGGAAAGAACAGGATTTTGAATCACAAATTTGTGTGTCTGCATTTCTGGCTTTGTCACTCCATAGTTCTATGCCCTTCAGACACATTGAGTTACCTGTCAGTTTCTGTCCTCTCATGCACTGACATGGCAGACACTATGGATTGGCCTCCCCAAAGCCTGTCATGACCCTCTTCCTTTTCCCCTTCCTTTCTTATGGGAGACAAAGGCTAAAATACTGAGTTTGCCAAAATCCCCCACAGCCCAGGTGCTCATAGGATAACAATTCCAAATACAGAGATGAAGATGCAAGTTTCTGGTTTTTCTTCCAGAGTCAAAAAGCAAAACCTTGTTAAAATAATGCCATTTGGCCCTTCCCTCTCCTTCCTGCCTGAATATACAAGAATATCAGGCCTGGGGCTTGAGTAGTCATCTGGTAACCATGATATGATAGGCTTGGGGACAAGGGTCCACATGCTAAGGATTTCCGAGCCAAAGGCAGGAAAAGACTAATAGGCATCCTTAAGCTGCTGTTTCAGCTCTGGAATTCTTTTTATTTATTTTTATTTTTTTACTTTTAAAATTCTTTCATCTTTATTCACTTTTGAGAGACAGAGCATGAGTGGGGGAGGGGCAGAGAGAGAGGGGGGACACAGAATCCAAAGCAGGCTCCAGGCTCTGAGCTGTCAGCATGGAGCCTGATACAGGGCTCTAACCCACGACCCATAAGATCATGACCTGAGCCAGAGTCAGATGCTCAACTGACCGAGCTACCCAGGTGCCCCTCTGGAATTCTTTTTAAATGTTTATTTTTTTTATTTTTGAGAGACAGACTGAAAGCAGAGGAGAGACAGAGAGAGGGAAAGAGCGAGAATCCCAAGCAGGCTCCACGCTGATGGCAGAGTCTGATATGGGGCTTGAACTCACGAACCGTGAGATCATGACCTGAGACGAAGTCGGACGCTTAACCAACTGAGCCACTGAGCCACCCAGCCGCCCCAACTCTGGAATTCTCATGGCTGAAGTAAATAACCGCTTCTGTTTAAATCTCTGCAGTAGGGTTTAGTTATTGCAGCTGAATGCAATCCCACGGACACAGCCAGCATCTCTTATTTTGGCCTCATCAGCACCTACCTTCTTTCTTTGGGTAATGTCATCTTGTTTTATTTCAGGGAACCAATCCTCCCTCACTCAGTCTATGGTTCAGGTAGGGCTGCCTGACCCCTGCTTCAGTGGGTGTCACCTGGGCTTGGCTAATCCGAGTCCTAGGGATTGGTCGAGAGATGGGCATGTGACACAAGCTATTCCAGTGAGCATCAGCACCAGGCCCCTTGACGCATCAGCTTGCACGGAGGTGCAAGCTTCTCTTTGCAGTGCTAAGTTGGGGAGATGTAACCCTGGCACCACTGTGGCACCATCTTTGCCACCTTCTTGGGAAAAGTATGCGGGCAGCAAGGCCAACGCAGACAAAAACAGACGCAAGTAGTGGAAAAAGTCCTGATGACCCCAAGACCTGCAGTCAGCAGGGCCTGAAGTTGGTGCCCCTTGGGCGTTCTGATTATTTGAGCTGATACACATATCCCTCGCTTTTCGAATGTCAATGTTACACCACCTCACTTTTATGAGAGACCTGCCAACTGAAAGGAATCCGATAAGGAATTTTGCTTTTAGGAAGAAAGGCGAAAAGTGAAAATAGCGTTCAGCGTTTTGTTTTGTAGTGAGCCATTACTGAGGCAGCACACACCCTGTACCCTGAGCAGCAAGCGGCCCCACCCAGCTCCTTCCCTGGAAACCACACTCAGCATCTCAGCATCAAGCAGCCACAGTTCTGAACTGTGTCTATGAGCATCTGTGCTTTATCTCAATTTACTTCGTGCATCTGTTAGCAAGATGTGTCCTAAGGTACCAGAAAAGCCTACAAGAGGTTATTTTCTGGGTCTGGGAATGCTCAAGTTTTTTTTCCATATAAATGAACAGTACTTGCTTCTTCACTTTATGCCATTTTGGCTTGGGAAAGTTTTCATAGGAACACTCTACTTTCAGAGAACCGGGGAAACCTGTACACTCTTTCTTGCTTGAGCCCCTCTGAGCAGGATTTTGGTCATTTGTTAAGAGGATCCTGGTTAACACAAAATGAGGCCAATGTAGCAGCCTATTTATGAAGCTGCTAAGGATCCAAAGGGCTCATGACAGGAGAGCCTCTAGGCCTAAGAGTTGCTCAATAGTATTCCTCAATGCTGACAGGGTCAGATTCACCCTCCCACCCACCTGCCAGCCCTACTCACGCCTGTGATCTTCTTCTTGCACTTGGCACAGCTGGGTGCATAGCGCACATCATAGCAGGGGGGGCAGAAGATGGCACCCTTCTCCTCAAAGAAGCCGCCCTCTTCCAGGACCTTCCCACACTGGCTGCACACAAATTCCTCAGGGTGGTATGCATGGCCCAGTGCCACCAGGTAGCGGCCCCTAAGAGGGAGGCGAGGGCAGTAAGTGGGAGTGTATGCAGAAGAGGTGGGAGGTCCTGGCCAGAGCCCAAGTGGGTTTAGTGAACACCTGTTCTGAAGCCTGGAAGGGAAACCCTTTCTCCCAATTTTCCAAATAAAGGAGAAACAGGCTTGGGTGGTGACCCAAGTGATGACACAGTGATGAAACTGTGCTGCTTTGATGACAAGAGATGGGGACAGAGGCAGCATTGGAATAAGGAGGATTACGTTGGGTGGGGGCAGCTGACTTGGGCCTAGTGAGACAAACCAGAGGAGTTGGTGCCCTGGGGACGGGAGGCCCAGAGTGCCCATCAGCTCCGAAAACCAGTAGGTACCTGAGCCGACCCTGGTGCCCACCCTGTCCCACTTGCCTAGTCCATCTGGCCTGGAGAAGGGCCTGCAGGTCCCAAATAAATGAGGGTGTCTGAAGAAGGGGATTCTCTGCAGAGCCTGAGAGCTGACAGGAGTCGAGAGCAGTGCAAGACCAGGGCTGAGAACTACCAAGATTCTAGAAGCCAGCATACTGACTCTGGGGGGCTGTGTGACCTTGCTGGGCCCCAGAGAACAGTGCAAGGAGAGAGAGGCCTCAGGCCTGTCTACTCTGAGAGCAGAGATTTGGCAGAGACCAAGTGAGCAGGAAGGAGAAGCAGAGGAGCTGGGAGGGGCAGGCCCTTCCCTGCCCAGACAGCAGCCTTTCTAGGGGTGCTGCTTGAATGTATTGTTGGTACTTCCTTCATTTCAGCAGGGCAAACACTGATAGAGGCTGATGCAGGGTGGGGTGGGGGAAGTAATGCAGGATGCAGAATCTGAGGACCTAGGCCAGGTCCCTGCCCCCACTGCAACGGGGAACTGAATCCTTATCCTCCCACAGTGACAGCTGAGATGAGTGGGGAGGCAGACGGGGGAGCAGAGGTCGGAAAGATGCCAGGGCCAGGCTTTAGGACAGGAAAGGCCAGGATAGGAAAGGAACCGGGCCACCCACCGGATGACCTTGTGGCACTGGTGGCACACGGGAGTCTTGCCATTGCTGCCACCACCTGCTCCTGTGCCTCCTCCAGTGGCTGCCTGCACGATGGAGGTGCGGTTCTGCAGAGGTGTGGGTGTGGCTGGCTGGCTGTGCCGGGTCAACACCGTGCTGGTCTTGTCCGGGGCGTAGCGCTCAGCAAATGCAGGGTCCACAGCCCAGGGTGGGCGGCTAGTGGGGCTGGGGGTGGTAGGGCCTGCCAGGGCCAAGGAAAGTGGCTCCAGGGGGTTGCCCAGGGACCCCAAGTGTCAGAGGGTCGAGCCAGGGGCAACTTGGAGCCCCCCCCCCCCCTCACCCTGCATGCCCCTGGAGGCTACCCACCCTTCCCAAGGCCCAAGCCCACTCTCTCTCACCAGGCCAGGGTTCCTGGGGTGTAGCTGAGGCTGGGGCTGGGGCTTCTGTCCTGGGCACCTGGCTGCAAGATCTGCCATTCAAGGCCCTGTATGGCTGGAGCTCCTGGCATGGCCCCACCCCCCAACCTTGGTCTTCCTGGCCCCATGGGAGATGACTGGGTACATGAGAGTTGCTGGGCTGGACTCCAGGTCCCACTGGGAGAGGTATGTGTAGGGCAGCTTCTCCTAGTCAGGTTCTAGCCATCAGGTCTGTTGTGTGGGACTGGGAGGTGGAGAAGGGCTCTCCCTTCTGAGGCAGCTCTTGGGGCTTCCTCATTCCAGAGATCTAGCTCTGATGGCAGGTACTACCCCTCACTGAGACCCAGACTGGCATGGCCCACACTGGATTTGAACACCTAACACCCCCACACCCAAAACAAGCCCACAAAGATAGAAGACAAAGGCGGAGAAAGCAGGGCTGAGAATGTTTATTTCCATGCCTAAGCCAGCACAGACCTGGCAGATAGCAGTACCATAGGGCAAAGAGGGAAGGCAGTGTCAGACAGAGCCAGGCTCTCTGCCAGGCCAGCAGGAGGCTCAGTCCAGGGGCAGGAAAGGAGTGGGTAGGCAGAAGCTGCAGCAACCAAGGGGGGTGCCCTCGGTGGGAGGAACAGAAGAGAGAGGCAGAGAGGGCAGCCGGCCGGTGAGGGCCAAGCTACGACTGCACGTTGAGCACGTGGGCAGAGCGCTGGTGGTGCCAGTCCCGGAGGCGGGTGTAGCGTGGGCTCTGCAGCTCCAGGACATACTTTTCCCTGGGGGGGGGGCAGAGAGAGAAGAAGGAGGAAGTAGAAGGAAGGAGGTGAAAGGGAGGAAGGGAGGGAGGATGGAAAGGAGGAAGGAAGGAGGGAGGGAGGGAGGCAGGGAGGCAGGAAGGCAGGAAGGCAGGAAGGCAGGAAGGAAGGAAGGAAGGAAAGAAGGAAGGAAAATGGAGAGCCGTGGTTGTGGACCCTCAGAAGCAGACATAGGGCAGTGGCTGGAATGGAAGAGACAAGAGGTAAGAAAGAGGGGCTACTGCCCATCCTTTTACCTTGATTTCTTCAGGTGTTCCTCATCCGGGTCTTGCACTGAGAGGGCAGAGGCAGGCATTGACCAAGGGAAGACAGAAGGCCACCCCAGCCCTGAGCCCTGGCAGAAGGTCACAGGGCGCCGGAGCAGGCTCCATTTGAGCCCAGGCCCAGGCCCAGGCTAGGGGCCAGCAGGAGAGTCCGCCCTGCCCTGGGCTGGCACTTACTGAACTCGGTGCCCGTGAGGTGGGCAAGGATGCGGAAGGAACGGGACTGGCCTGTCCCGGGCCGAGGCCGCCAGTCCTCTGTGTCCTCCATCAGCCGCTGCTTGCTGGCATCTGGAACCAGCGGCCGGAGCGGCTGTCTGTGGGGAGGGCGTGGCTCAGAACTTCATGCTGGGGGTGGGTAGTGGGGGCAGCCCCTCCCAGCATTGGTGCATGTGGGCTATGGTGCTTAGGAGAGTGGAGGAGGGCAAGGCCAGGGCCCTGCTAGGTGAGGGGTGGGGAGGGTAGCTATGTGAGAGGGAAGGAGGGCAGCTAGGGTAGGGAGGGGCCACCGCCCAGAATGCCAAAAGGAAGGAAGAAAGGAACAGGCAGAGGGGGCTCACTGACTTGTCAGGGGTCTGCACCTGTGAAGGAAATAGACAGATGGACAGATAAAGGGACAAAGGGACAGACACAAGGAAGAAGAAAAATGGCAAGGGGTCAGAGTAGCCAGGGGCAAGGCTGTACTTAGTGTCTGGGGCTCAGTTGGCCCGACACGACACCCCAATCCCAGGCCACCAGTGGGGGGGGGGGCCCTGCTTAGTTCAGAGCCTCCAGGAGGGCAGACCCTGGGCAGGAGCCACACCCTCAGAGGGGCCCTGTATCTACAGCCCCCGCCCCGGCCGCCAGGGGTCACTGCCGCACGGATCTGCCTCATGGTTCCAGCCGGGCTGAGGCGCAACGCAGACTGAGCAGCAGCGCGGGCAGCGGGCTTGGGGCCTTGGACAGATGGCGTGGGCGTGAGAGGTTGGTGGGCAGGACCGACGTACCCATTCTGCTGCAGGGCGCTGTCAGCGGGCGGGGGCGCCCCAAAGGGCCGGGCCGTCTTGTTGAGGGAGGCGCTGGGTGCAAAGGTGTACCGCGGGGGTTCCGCGGCAGGGGCCAGGGCCTGGGCGGAGACAGAGCCGGGCAGGGCGGGCAGGGAGGGCGCTGGGCAGGGGGAACGCTCAGCCAGAGGTGAATGCCCCCCTGGCGTGTCGTGGAGAGGACAGCGGTGCTCCAGCCCCACCCCCACACATCTGGACAGAGGCCTAGGGGAGGTGGGGGGGGGTGCTCAGGTTTCAAGGGGCCCATTTGGGAGGAATGATCTCAGCCCACGCGGGCCAAAGGGCAGACGAGTACGGCTTGTAGCACAGGCCAGCGGAAGGCAGCGGACAGATAGGCAGTCATGCATGGTGCCCAGACCGTGCGGCAGCCCCCGGACCAACTCCCAGTCTCCCAGAGTCTCCCAGCTCTGGCCCCATCCTCTACTCCAGGCCAGGGATGGAAGTATCAAGGCTCCTAGTTGCCGGGGAGGGCAGGTCAGCCCAATAGTCCAATCCTACCCCTCCAACCACCCAGATGTCTCGCTCACATGTCCCACGTCCGTTGCCTACCTTCTGCGGTTTGCTCTGAGCCGGCTGGGCCCTGGAGGAGAAGGGGAAGGGGTGATAGGAGGCCAGGCCTGAGGGTGCCCCCATCCACCAGACAGGCCAGGGCCCTTGTACCTGCTGAGACCCAGGCTGAGGCGCTCCCCACAGGCACGAATCTTGTTCTGGGCTTCAATGTGTGTGAGGCCCCCCGCATTCTCACCATCAATGCTCAGCACCCAGTCACCCACAGCCACGCCTGCCTGTGAAGCTTTGCCTCCAGGAGTCAGCTGCAGACAGATGGAAGGTCATGGAGGCCCAAGCCTCTGCAGACCAAACTGAAGCCAACATTAGTCAACTCTGCTTAAGCTGCCCCACTTCTAGAACCTGGAGGCCTTTTCATTCAACATATTTCTGGGCAGCTGCTGAATACTAAAACAATCTGGGAGGGGTGGAGTTCACCTGAACCTCACAATCACCCCAATCACTATTTAGTTGTTTGTTCACCTCCATGACCCTCCTCCCCGCAGCCCAGAAACTGCTATGATGTCAACAAGCAGCCACCTTCAGGTTAAACCCCAAGCTTCTCAACTTCAACCACAGCCCTTGAACCCCCTGCTGGCCTCCTGCCTGGGCTATTTCGCCCACCCTCTGGCTTGTGCATATGGTGAGCTCCTCTGTGACACTGAGAGGTGCTCTCACTGACCTCTTACAATCCCAGCACCCTGTCCTGCAGCCTTCTGCAGGGATCTGCCAGGACCCTTTGAGAGCCAGGAACAGGCCCCCATCATCTCCAGGTACCCCGTGAAGTGCTTGAAAGGGGCCCAAGGTGTCAGCTAGGGCTGTAAAAGAGTGTCACCCCCAAGCCTTCAATTGCCACATCACCCTCTTCCCTAATCCTTTGGGCTCTGCCTTGGGAATCTCTGGTTTCTGTGGCAAATAAGGTAATAGTGGCTGGCAGTAATGGTCACCACTAGCATGAACTGAGCCTGCCAGGAAGGACTTCTGGGAAGTGGTGGGCCTTGATGAAAGGACAACGGGATGTGTTGCCCAGGGGGTGAGAGAGTCTACTTAATGATGGCCTTGAGTGCTGGGGCGGGGAAGGAACCAGAATTTGGCCTTGAGGTTAGGAGGGGCCATCAGCAGTTTGAAAGCTCCAGTGGGGTATTTCCCAGACCCCTGATAGAGGTAACCCTGACAAATCCCACTGGACCCTACTGGCCCTCTAGCCCGGAGGCAGCAACCCAGAAAGGGGTGGGACAGCTGTTCATGGGTTTAAGCCCACAGGGCTGCCCAGGTTTCTGGCAAGAAGCCTGGCATTAAGTAGACTTTTATGGGGGAAGTGCTGGAAGGCAAATTCACACTTCATAGGTCGGGGCAGGGGGTGGGGTGGGGGTGGGGTGGGGTGGGGTAGAACTGCGAGGTACTGGCCCCAGGAGGCTCCCTAGTGGGCTGAAGCACAGACTGAGTTGAGGCAGGGAGAGGGGAGGTAGGAGGTTCCAGAGAGATCTCCAGAAGGCAGAGAGACCAGATGCAGAGACTGACAGCAAGACTGACTAGGGCAAGAAGAGAGAGCTGGCTCTATTGCATGCTTGGGAGGTTACAAGGGTGCCTCCTTCTTCATCTGCTACATGGTAACAAAAGCAGCTTACATTTATTGAGCACCTAGTACTGTCACATACTAACAGTGAATCTTCCAACAACCTGTGGAGTGGAGTCTCAGATTATATGCATTTTACACATGAGAAAAAAGACAGGTTATGTAACTTGCCTCAAGCTGCTCAGTTAGTCAAGAGGCAGGGCCAGGTCTGACGCTGACCTTAAGGCTCCACTAGTAGGCTACCTCTGCTGGGTGTTGGGACCCAACTCAGAGGTCAGCCCACCTAGAACAACTTGCTACTCTCTGGCTGGGTCTGGGGCCTAGATCTCTCTTGCTTTCAGTTCAATCCAACAACCCCTTATAATGAGCATAGAAAAGGGACACCCTTGAAAGGAAGTGACTTACTCAAGGTCATGGTGAGTCAATAGAAGGGAAACCTGGTCCAGCCACTCCCTACCCACACATGCTGACTCCTGGGAGGTGTGGGCTGAGCCTGAGGTAGATAGAGGTCTTGGGGGTGGGCAGGAGCAGCTGGCGCTCAGGGAGGGGTGGGGAATTGAGGGGTGGGAATTTCCTTTCCTGATTGAGGAGGATAGGAAGCACAAGAGGGATAGAGCAGTGATCAGAGAGGTGGAGAGAGAAGCAGGAGAAAACCCTGGGAGTGGGGTGGGGTGGGGTGGCTAGAGAAGCAGGGAGGCCAGAGGATTCAAGGAGGGGAAAAGCCAGAGGGCTGGACACTGCAAGGGGTGGGGGTGAGTCAGCCTGAGGGCTCCAATGAGCGGCCCAACCCCCAAGTCTCAGACATTACCTCATCTCCCAGGCCTGGGCCCACAGCCAGCCCTAGCCCCTCCCTCCTCCCTGGGGTCAGGGGGGAGGGAGGGGCTGGCCTACCTCAGAAAAGACCACCCTACCCCACCACCCATCAGGGCCCAGGTCCAACTCCAGGGCTGGGCTCAGCTTGTGGCCCCACCCACAGCTGGGGCTGGTGACAAGGAACCTCAGGCCCAGAGTGCCCCCAACAGGCCACATCTTAAAGTCCATCCCTCAGGCTACTATGTTTCCCATCTCCACCAATGAAGAAACTGAGTCTCAGAATCCAGCCTATGGCTCCCCAGCCACAGTGGTCAGCACTTTCCCGGAAAGGGAGATGTCGAATACGTTCTCAGGGCTGGCAAGAGTTGAAGATTGCATAGAGGTGGGTTTGTGTAGTTGGGGGGACCACTGCCGTAAGCTACCCAGGGGCAGGGCAGTTTCCAGGGGAACCCCATGGAAAGGTCCCTGGAAAGAACAGTGACCGCCTGCCTGCCCTGGCCACCAAGCCAACTCCCATAGACAAACTTGATCTTGGGGCCCTTCTCAGGCTGTGCAGTGCCTAGACAACCTTCTGGCCCCCACCAGGCTATGCTTGCCTTGGGCTTCCTGCCAACAGTTGCCTGCCCACTGGGCTCATGGGTGGGCCTCTCTGGACAGGCGATGTGGGGGCAGGAAGTCCCTACCCCCTCCTGACCCTCAGGCCACAGACACCAGCCCAAAGGCTGGCCTCATTCTCTCTGGGCACCCTCTTTGTGTCCCACAACTGACCCTACAGTTGGAGCCATGGCCTCATGGTCACCCACTGAGGGGTCCACCGATGGCATTTAGGGGTTCAGGCCTCAGCCAGCCTTTTTCACCTCTGCAGACTCCAGCCACCGGCTGGCCATCCCAGCGTGGGGCTGCATTCTTGGGCTTATAAGGCAATACCCCTGCCACAGGGAGGAGTCAGCCCCTCAGCTCCGCCCCTCACAGGGAAGGCCCTCAGGAGCTGAAGTTAGAACCCTAGAGCCCCATTCCACACCCTTGCTTCGGGTCAGAGGCCACTGCATCCTAAATAGCACCAGGGGATGAAGATAGAGAACCTCACAGAGGCTGGAGAGTGTCCTCCTCCCCACCAAACTGCAGACCATCCCAGTGCCTGAATTCAAATCCTTGCTTGCCAAGGAATCACTGAAAGGGCCCCTCCACCTCTCTGAGCCCTGAGTTCCATCATTTGGAAAAACAGGGTGACAATTGCTATTTCCCAGGTGGCAATGAGGTTGAAGTGAGATCCTGCAGTCAAGAGTGCTCTTCCTGAAGCCTGGCTCCAAGCACTGCTCCCTCAAGCAGGTTAGATACTTCCTGGAGACCTCAGGCTCCCCTGCTGCAGAATGGGCATCCCCCAGGGGCCTCAGATTTGGCCCCAGTAGCTTTGTGGAATGGCATCAAGTACAAGACAGTGCTGGGGAACTGTGGGTGCTCCTCTCCCAGTACCCACCTGGTTGAGAGCCTTTGTGGTGGGTGCCCACCACATCTCTGAACCTAGATACCTCCTGCCCTACTGGACCTGGCTCACTCCTGCTCAGATTCTTCCCATCACCCACCACAGACTTGACACCCAAAGACCCCTGGGAATAGCACCTCCCACAACCTTGGCTCACCCGGGAGATGGAGAGGGGCACATTGAAGTCCTTGCCCCCCTGCAGCCGAAAGCCCCAAGGTGCAGGCCCCTCCAGCACCACCTTGAAGGAATCCATGGTGCCTGCTCCTGGGAGGAAAGAAAAGGTGAGTGGACAGCATGGTGGGTGTACAGGCAGGCCCAGCTCTGGATACCAACCTTGGACTGGTGCCAGGAAGGCACGAGCAGCCTCTGAACACACCCAGGGCACCAGCAGGCATACATCTTGTCAGGTGTGGCTGGCAGACCTCACTTTGCAGAGGCAGGGGCAATCCCCGGCCCCCCCCCCCCCAGGGACTGGATGATGAGGGGGTCCCTTCACTCAGTCTTGAGGTTCTTTTCATTCAGGAGTGGGCCGCAGAGCTAATTTGACATGGACTTCCCCCCAAGCCAGCCTTAACCCTCGGACCGACGGGTGAGTCAGGGGCCGGCGCTCCTCTCCCCCGCCCCCAGGTCCCGACAGGCAGGCCTCGCAGAAGCCTGCTCGGACTATATAAGGCGTGTAAGCTGACACTGTGCGGAGCCAGCGGAGGGAGCACACGGGGGCTCGGGACGCGAGGGGGAGGGGTGGGGAAGGAGGCTGCTGGAGCGGGTCCTGGCCATTCCCAGACGGGTCGAGGCTGATGAGGACTCCCAGGCGCTGGGGGCGGCACAGAGGGGCCGTGGCCCCTATGGAAATCAGAGAAGGCTAGGACCCCAAAGCGTGGCCAGGTAGGGGGCTCATCCTGGAGTCCAATGGGCGTGGTGCCTCCCGCACAGGCCTACTACCATCCCGACATGACTCAGTTTCCCCTGTCCCCCACCCGGGCCCAAAGCATTGGCAGAGTCTCGGGCGCAGGAAGCAGCGCAGGCGCCAATCCGCCCTGCCGCAGCCGGCTTCGCCGCAGGAAGGCGGGGGCGGGGGCGGAGGCAGGGGCTCAGGCCCGCAAGAGGAAGCGCAACACTGGCCCCGACCCCAGCGCCCTCCGTGGTCCCCAGCAGGCTCCTGCCCTCAGCTTGGCCCAGCCCGAGACGCCCGCGCGGTCGCCAGTACCTGCTCGGCCCCGCCGAGGCGCTGCTCGGTGGCTGGCCCCACAGAACCGCGTTGGGATCGGCCACCCGTGTTCTGACCCCGCCCCCACGGCCGCAGTCCGCTTTGAGCTCGCGGAAGGGGGCGGAGCCACAGGTCACGCCCCGTCAAAGCCACGCCTGCGAGCGGCCTCTCTACAACTGGGAAGCCCCACCCAATCCTTCCGCCCCGCCCAATCGCGAAGTCCCGTTTTACTTTGAGCTGGAAGGCCTGTGGCTGCCCGCGATCCCTTGATGGGGCGGAGTCTGGGCAGAGCCTGGGCGGGGCCTGGGCGGGGTCTGGTCTGCAGGTCGCCTAGTCCAGGGACCAGCTGGCAGCTCGAGCAGCCCCATGCGCCTCCCTCTGGCCGAGCCGAAAGAAAGCGGCCTTCGGTACCAAACAGACCTAGACATCCTGAATCTCAGTTTCCTACTCGGAAAAATGGGACAATAATACTCGCCTTGCAGGCCCATCGTGAGGATAGGCGTTGTTCCGCGGAAGGTGCAAGCCATCAGCGGCTCCAGAATTTCTAAAACGGAAGGACTTGCGGGTGTGGAGCACATGGAGGTGGGTTCAGATGATATGGGGACAGGGGATCTTGAAGCTAGGTTTGTAGAACCCTCTACAGAAGGCTGAAGATAATGGCAGGAGCGGACAGAGTTGAAGGGAACCCCTGGCTTGGCTCTCAGCCTGACCTGTGGGCCTTTCCATTCCCTGACCCCAGGCAGTCAACAGCCCTCTGCCCTGGGACAACCCCACACTGATGAAATGGGCTGTTGCCTGGTACCCCACTCCAGAGCGGTCAGAGCCTGTGGTGGGGGTGTAACAGGGTGACTCTAGCGGGGGTGGCAGAGTCCCCACTTTGTCCCCATGGGTCATCCCAGGCAGCCAGCGCAGGTGGCAGGGGAAATTGAGAGCCAGAGTGTGTGGGTAAGTGAATAGGTGTCCACCCCTTAGCTCATTCTAGGGCATGGCTGCTGCTGTTCTCCCCCTCTGCCATCATCACATTTCCCTCTTCTGCATCATTCCCGTCACTGAACAAACTACTGTAAGAGTTATCTTTAAAGAAATCCTCTTTTGACCCCATCTCCCCTCCAACTATTGCTCTTTTGTTCTATTCCCCTTGGGAATAGAATTTCTCACAGGAGTTATCTATAGCCTTGTCTGTACTTGCTTTCCTCCTGTTCTTGCTTTCCTTCTGCTCTTTTTTAAATGTTTATTTATTTACTTTGAGAAAGAGAGAGATAGAGAGCAAGTGGGGGAGGGGCAGATAGAGGGAAACAGAGAATCCTAAGCTGACTCCAATCTGTCAGCGCAGAACCTGATGTGGGGCTCAAACTTACAAATTGCAAGACCGTGACCTGAGCTGAAGCCAAGAGTCAGACGCTTAACTGGCTGAGCCACCTCCTGCTCTTTCTTGAACTCACTTCAGTCAGGCCATTGTTTCCGCCAGTCCTCTAAACTGATTCCTCTTCTCAGGGTCTCCAGTGACCTCCACGTCATCATGTCAATGGTGATTTCTCAGCCTTCCTCTTATCCTGCCAGGGAGCAGCACTGGTCCAGGTGCCTTCCCTCTTTCCCCTGGCTTTGTGCCTCCTCCTGCCCCACTGGCTGTTCCTTCTCCACTTCCTTTGGTGGCTTCTTATCTGCCTCCCAACATGGCCATAATATGTTTTCTGGCTACATTCATTCTCTGGGACCCCATCTTGTCCTGTGACTATCAATAACACCTATATGCCAAGGACTCCCAAGTTATATGTCCAGCCCTGACATCACCCCAAGAACTCCAGGCTCTAATATCCAACATCATGCTCAATCTCTGTTTGGAGGTTTACTAGATATCTCAACTCATCATATCCCAATTTGAACTTGTGATTTTCTGCCTTTTTCCTCACCTTAGTAAATGGCATCACAGTTCATCCACCTGATCCAGTAAAAATATGGCATTATCCTTCCTTTCTGTTATACCACAGACTCTGCAAATTCCACCTTCAGAATATGTTCCATATCTGGTCACTGCTGCTAGTGTTGTCCTAGCCACTCATCTTGTGCCTGGACATCTTAACAGTCTAACAGATCTTCCCGCTTCCATCCTTACCTACTCCAGAGTCTCCGTGCAGCAGCCAAGGTGATATTTTAAGCAGAAATCACATCACATCATCCTCAGCTTTTAGCATTCCATTAGGTTCTTGTTGCACTTGAAATAACACTAAGGCCCTTAATATGTACATCGCATTAATAAGCTCAATCTACCTCTCACCACTCTCCTCCTTGCTCACTCTGCTCCAAGCATGCTGGCCTCCTTACTGTTCCTCCAACACATCAAGCATATTCCTGCCTCAGGGATTTTGCACTTGTAGCTCCTTCTGCTTGGAACAGTTTCCCCTGATATCTAAACGACCAGCTCTCTCACTTTGTTCAGGTCTCTGCTCAGCTGCTGCCACCTCCAAAGGGCCTTCCCTGATCACCCTATCTAAAACAATAGCCTCCTAATGCCTCACTCGCATCAGGCACTTAGTCCCTTACCCTGCTTTATTTTTCCCCATAGTACTTACCACCATCTCACATTATATTAGGTGCTTGTTTCTTCATTGCCCTTTGTCCCCATTAGAATGTCAGTCCCATTAGAGCAGGGACTTGTCTATCCTGTCCACCATTGCCCCAGTGTCTGTACACAGTAGATGTGAATGAACAGATGAAAGAAGGATTGAGAAAGTGAAACAGCAAATGAGTAAAGGAACAAGTGGCAGCCTGGGGGTCCTGGCAGCCCTCTAGCAGAGGACTCCAGGGTCCTATTCCTTAGATTGTGCAAGGCTCAGACCTGGATGATGCCACCAGTGTTCCCTGCATAGGCAGCCCAAGGGAAGGAACAGGCCTCAGGCTAGGACACAGTGCCCCCTAGTGTCTGGGACACCTGCAGTTCCGGGGTGAGGCCCTAGAATCCTGGAGATCTGCAAAGACATTCTCTTTCATAGACCATTTGGGACCTCACAAAAACTTTTTTGCCATAAAGCAAAGAGGCTTGGATTTGTAATGAAAAGCATGCCAGAACAGAGATCCAGAGTTCTGGGTTCCAGTTCTGGCCATCACCCTAATACTTTGAGTAACCTCCAGTGTGTCCTGGGATTTGCTGAGCTGCCAAGGGCTGGCTTGTCACCATGGGGTGAAGGGGTCTCTGCTGTAGCCAGAGTGACTGGGGATCCCCCTGGCCTTAGCTTGCCCTATGGCCGGCAACCTGAGCGATCATGGGAAGACTTTCCCTGTCAAGGGTAAAGTCTTAGGAGGAGCTTCCATAAGTGGGAAGGAAATCTATCTCCCCATGATTTCAACATCCTTCCAGACTTTTCTGTCTGTGGCCAGCACTGCAAACAACCCCTCCTGCCCACAACCTCTTTTCACACATTGCGTTTGGAGATACTTTTCAGACATCCAGAAGTCTAGCGTGCAATTGGATTCTTAAATCTGTTGCTCAGGGGGACTGGTCTGTGCTGAAGATATATCTTTTGGAGTCATGAGCATTTAGATGGTCTTTGAAACTGGGAGACGGGTTTGGCTCACTTAGGGCAGTGGTTTTCCACCTTGGACTCACACTGAAATCACGCGGGAAATTGAAAAAGCACACTGGTGCCCAGGCCCCACCCAGACTGATGGAATCTCAGGCCCTGGGTGCAGACCCAGGCATGGGCACTTTTAAAAAGGCTCCAGGTGGGCGCTTGTGTGGCTCAGTCGGTTAAGCATCTGACCCTTGATTTCAGCTCAGGTCATGATCTCATGGTTCATGATTTCATGAGCCCTGCATCAGGCTCTGTGCTGACAATGTGGAGCCTACTTGGGATTCTCTCTTTCCCTCTCACTCTGACCCTCCTCTGCTCATGCACGCTCGCTCCTACCACTCTTTCTCAAAAATAAGTAATTAAATATTTAAAAAAATAAAAAATAAAAAGGCTCCAGGTTATTCTGTGTGCAGCCAGAGTTGAGCTACACCATGTCTGAGGCCAGAGCCCCAGGCAGAAGTCTGGCAGAGGAGGAGCCAGAAGAGGCTGGGAAGGAGAGATTTGTGAGGATGGAAGAAAACCAAGTGGAGTGTCAAATGCTGCTGAGGAGCCAGGGAGGCCAGGTTGCTTTTGTTTTGGGGAGCAAGGAAGTTGGTGACCCTGATAAGAGCGATGTAATGGAGCAGGGGGGACCACGGGGAGACTTGAATTGGCAAAAGGGAGAATCGGAGAAAGTGGAAATGAAAGTAATCAACAACTCTTTTGAGGAGTTTCGCTGTGAAGAGGAAAAGGGAATGGGGAAGGGTCTGAAGCAGAATGCAAGGTCAAGGGGTGCCTGGCTGGCTCAGTCTGTTGAGCACATGATTTTGGCTGAAGTCATAATCTCACAGTTTTTGGGTTCGCGCCTGTGTCAGGCTCTGTGCTGACAGCTCAGAGCCTGGAGCCTACTTCAGATTCTGTCTCCCTCTGTCTCTGCCCCTCCCCTGCTTGTGCATGCGCTCTCTCAAAGATAAGTAAATGCAAACATTAAAAAAAAAAAAAGAATGTGAGGTCAAAGGTTTTCTTTATTTTTATTTATTTTTTAAAGTTTATTTATTTTGAGAGAGAAAGAGAGAGAGCAAGCGTGCACAAGCAGGGGAGGAACACACACACACACAGAGAGAGAGAGAGAGAGAGAGAGAGAGAGAGAATCCCAAGCAGGCTCTGTCAGCACAGACCCTCACGAACCGTGAGATCATGACCTGAGCTGAAATCAAGAATCAATTGCTCAAACGCCTGAGCCCCCTAGGTGCCCCCAAGGGTTTCCTTCAAAGATGTTAAATTATGGAGCATGTTTACATGGTAGAATGGTAGAATTCTACATGAATGGTAGAATTCATTGGGCTGAGGAGAGGGGACAGCTCAGTGTGCTGAGCTGTGCAGTAAGGAGCTGGGGTTGGAGTGCGGGCTGGGGAACAGACATTTCTTCCATTGCAGGGGTGGAGGGACATGGTGCAGCTGCTGGGACCCTTGTTGATGAAGCGGTGGAAGGACAATGGCGTTCACTTCTGTCAGCTGCTATTTCTCCAGGGTATCTTTGAGATGAGAATGGGTAGGGATGGAGAGGAGAAGGTAGGAAGGTCTTGGGAGGAGGAAAGCATCTCTCCTGAGAGTCTGTTTATCTGAGCTTCGAGATCACAACATGAGAGAATGTGGTCAGCCTGGTTATGTAATTTCCGTGGCCATGGGCAGCTGCCAGGGTGCAGGCACAGAGGGGAATTGGGTTCATCTGAAGCTGGGTGCTTTGCCAGACAAATAAGATGGAAGGAGAGAGGAGCACAAGGGGGTCACTCCACTGGTGGAGCACAGAATCTAAGTTGGACAAGGATGCGGACAGTGACTGCACAGATGGTGAGGAAAGGGTCATGTGAGTCAATGAGGCTGAAGAGGAGCTTTATGGGCCATGCTTGAGGAAGAGGGCTGGAAGGAGAAAAGGATGTGGCCAGAGGTGGATGCTTGGAAACAAGACTGTGCCGAGGGAGCATCAATGTCATGAAGAAGAGGTTCAGGATGTGCCAAGGGCATGGGCAGTTGAGGCGCAGTTGAGGTCAAGGGGCTGGGGGGGGCCGGTTCCTGGGGGGCCTGATGCTTTTGGACATGGAAGCCCCAGGGTTAGAGACCAGAGTAGCATGAGGGCACTACAGTCTTCAAGAGGTTTGCTTATCTCCTTCTGGAATGTGGGCTTCTTGAGAACAGGACCTCACTGTCTTGAACATGGCTGTGTCCCCAGTGCCTGGCATAGAACAGGCACGTAAGTAAAACTCTAAGGAATGAATGCATGCCCTGTAGGTAATTTGAATTTTGTCCTTGATAGTTGAGGAGACTGGGGCCCAAGTTTCCCTAGAAGTGTCTGCACATTTTTAAGTCTCAGTGGAGCAGGCATTTTGGTTGTGCAGATCTTTGAAGTCCCTTTGACCCCCCCCGGGCGCCCGGGCGGCGGGGGGGCGCGCATTATTTCCTCCCCAGCTCAGGCTTCCTGGCCTCCAGTTGGACTCCCTCAAATTTGTTTTCCATGCTGCTCCTTTCTTTATCTGGCTGTGTCTCTCTGCTGAAGATGAGACCAAGCTCATTGCAGGATGGTCAGGCCTCTCATGCTCGGCCACCAACTCCCTATCAGCCTCTTGGAGCCCTCTGTGACCATGCTTTTCCCTTCATCTCAGGGCCAGTGCATACCTACACTCAGCCTGGAAAGCCCTGGGGCTAGCTGCCCATCTGGTAATGCCCTGCCTACCCTTCACACTTAATTCAGAGGGCACCTCACTCATCAGCAAGCCCAATTTCTCCTCCTGTCCTACTGTCCCAGCCATTTTTACTGCCCAGGACTATACGGGCCATAATTATCTGCACCCCATACATCTGCTCTAGTAGACTTGAGCCCACGGGTCGCAAAGTTTAAGTCTGGCTTATGTGTGTCCCCCAGAACCTAGTATAGGGCACTGGTGTTAGGTGCAGTACACGTGAGTGAGGGGCTGTGTGTCCATGTGGATCAGTGAGTGCCATTGCCAGGAGCTGAAGATTGGAGGTGCACAGTGTGGGCTATAAGGTGGGACCAAGAGCAGAGCTGGGAGGTTTTATTACCAGCAAATCTGTACACTATACATTGGGGGGCCCACAGGGCACATGAGGGGTCCTCCCCAAGCTGCCTGCCTTATATCCGCAGGCTAGAGTGGATGCAGGTGTGTGTCCCAGATGCCCATTGTTTGCCCGCCTTCCCGGCCCAGGGAGAGCAGAGCGCCTTTCTCTCCTGTCGCAGAGATCCATACAAGGCTTTCAGGGCCGGTCGCAGGGGGCTGGGCCCTTCCTCCGCTCACGGCTCAGCAGCGTCACTAGCTTGGCCTTGAAGCCTGAGTGAGCACTGGGGCGGCCAGAGCCCCCCACCTCATCACTGTCATCCAGCTCCAGTTCCAGCAGCCTCCGGTACTGGGCCTCCAGGCTGCTGTCGTGGGCAGGGCTAGGCCAACCCAAGTCCTCACTGTTATGGTAGATGGGGCTGGCCAGGGGGCTGCAGCGGCTGGGACCCTCCTGCTCCGAGTCCCTATCCCTGGGCAGCACGGGACCTGCCTCCAGCATGCACAGGTTCTCATAGAGGTGCTCGGCCTTGCCTGGGGGCACGCTGGCTCGCTTGCACACTGAGGCATAGAGCCCAGGTGCCGACTCATCATGGGGTGCCGGGCTCAGCAGTAGGGGTAGGCTCTGGGGCCCAGGCTCAACCAGGCATGCCCTCCGGGCGCTGGGTGGCTCGGGCCCCGGGGGCACCTCCCGTAGCTCTCCTGGTGGGTCCAGTGAAGGCAGGGAGGTGGCCCGAGGCAGGGGACAGGGCCGGGGCCCAGCCAGCTCTGGCAGCCGCTGCCGCTGGCGGCCAATGGCAGCAGCCACAGCCCTGCACAGGTCGAGGGCTTGAGGGCTGCTGAAGGCGAAGAGGCCCTCGCCAGAGTCACAGCGGCGGCCGGCTTCAAAGGAGAACACGCCCTGGACATGGGGGTGGGGGGTGGTTTGGGCGGATTAGAGGTGGAGGGACCCGGGGCACCCCTCCACTTGCCACCCTTCCCAGCAGGGCCAGTGGGGTGGGGTAGCTGCCCAGCACCTCACCTTGTCAGAGCCGAACTTGCGCAGGAAGCGATAGGGCCAGGTGTAGAGGGCCTGGGGGCTGGAGGGCTCCCTTAGCTGGATGGTGTCTTGGCCTAGCACCAGGAGGTAGGGCCCCTTCAGCTGGCAGCGGGTGGCAGCCTCCGTCCTCTGTACCACTACTGGAAACTCGCCCTCTGCAGGCAGGATGGTGGTGAGGCATCAGGTACAGCCCATATGGGTCCTCCAAAGGCCCCAGCCCCAAGTATAGGATGGCTGAGTCTGCACCTGCACCTCCCTGACTCACCTTCCTGCCAGGAGGAATAGATGGAATTCTCCTCCATGGGGACCAGGCCCCTCTTGGGAGCCTCCACCTCCCCTGATCCTGAGGGATACTCTCCTGTGCCCTAAGGAATGAAAAAAGGCCAGAAGTTAGAGCCCTCACCCCCACTCCTCTTCACACATCCTTTCCCTGGGCCAGTAAACCAGGACTCCAGGACAAGCAGGAGCACCTAGGGACTTGAGTGCCACTTCCAGCTTTGCCCCTGACCCACTGCATGACCTTGGGCACCCCTCTATTTTCCCACCTGCAACCCCCAGCTTCCCCCTTGAGGGTGCCGAGAGCTGTAAAGTAGTGACACACAGAGGATGTCCCCATTGCACCTGCACTTGGCCAGGGACTGGGCCTGCCTGTATGTGTCCCTAGCAGCTTGGAGTGACAAAGGGGCAGGAGCTTCAGGGATGGGACACATGAGTGAACTGGCTACTAGATCCTCCCCAAGCCCTCTTTCGTCAACTCCCCCTTCCAACTCCTCATCCCCTCAATTCCTCGGAGCTCTATCAGCCCCTCCTCCACAACCACCTTGGCCCATAGTAGTATGGCCAGGGTCACATGCAACAGCTTCCTCACTGGTTTTCTTGCTCCTGTTCATTTTCTTCATTTGTTTGTTTTTAATTTAAAATATTGTGTTGAAATACACAACATAAAAGTTACCATTTCACCATTTTAAAGTGTATAATTCAGTGGTTTTGGTATAGTCACAAGATTGTGCAACGATCACCTTTATCTAATTCCAGAATTTGTTCATTGTTCCGAATGGAAACCCTGTACCCATAAGCAGTCACTCCCCGGTCCCCCTTCCCCCAGCCTCTGGCAACAACAAATATGCTGTCTGTCCCTATGGATTTGCCTATTCTTGGTGTTTCACATGAATAGAATCATACTAATAAGTGGTCTTTTGTGTCTGGCTCCTTTTACTTAGCATGATGGTCTCCAGGTTCATTTATGGTATTAGCATATATCAGTACCTCATTCTTTTTTATATGGCCATGTAACATTCTGTTGTATGGATGGACTACATTTGGTTTATCCATTCATTGGTAATGGACATTGGGGTTGTCTGCACCTTTGAGCTATTGTGAATAACGCTGCTCTGAGTGTTCTCATACAAGTGCTATTTGAACACCTGTTTCAATTCTCTTGGGTATACACCTACTAGTGGAATTGCTGGGTCATATGGCAACTCTATGTTTAACTTTTTGAGGAACCTCCAGCCTCATTTCCTTTTGGTCTATCACAGACCCTGTGAAGCTTTAAAGCTCTCAGTCCCTGGCTCCCCAAAGACTCCCCACCCCCGCCAAAGGCTTCTCTCACTCAGAATAAAATTCCAAACTCTGCATGTGTCCTAAAGTAGTTTCAGCTGGTCCCACCATATTCTCCAGTTTTGCTCCCTCCTAGGTTCCTACCCATTCCTTACCCTCCAGCCACACTGGCCTTTCTGCCCTTTTATTTTTTTTATTTTTTTATTATTATTATTATTTTTACATGGTCCATATTTAATCAGTGACCACCTAATAACTTCTTACACATCTGTCGCGTTCACAATGCTTGCATGCAGTCGCCATCAATGAGAAACAAGAACAGAAAGGTCTCGCGCTACACTATTTCTTTTTTCACGGTTGCCTTAAAAGAGCTAACAATTCCATTCACTTCTGGCTAACCAAGAGCAGAAACACTGGTTTTAAAAAGAATGAATACATCTAGAGGGTGCCTGTCTGTGCATTCCAAAAACACGACAATAGAGCTCCCTACGGTTTGATCACCGCCTCAGCCCGAAGGCACTTCCCTCCACACCTTCAAATACCAACACTTCTGGAATATTCTGAGGAACCCCCTCCTGCCAGCAGTTTCTTCAAGCCTTCGCACATAGAGCAGCTTCGCATTCCCGAACCTGGAGCCACGGGCCCATCAAGCAACTAGAATATAGCTTTTCTTCACCGTGCGGGGCAAACGAGCTCCTCGAGCTCAAACCCAAAAGGAGCTCTGCCCTTTTAACATACCAAACTTTTCCCTGCCTCAGGGCCTTTGCCCACTCTGCTCCCTCTGTTCAGGACGCTTCTCAGACCTTAGTGTCTGCATCACTCTTCCCTCAGATCTTTGCCTGGTGGGTCCTTATTTGTCTTTGAGGACTCAGTCTCACTGTCCCTTCCTGAGAGGCCTTCCCATCTAATGTCCTGCCATTCACCCCTGGTCCTACTCGGGCTTTCATGTTCTCCATAGCATGTATGGCCACTGGAGATTCATTCTGTGGGTTTCTGGGCTATTTCCCTAGGCTTATGGGTACTTGGCAGGTACTTGCTGAGTGATAGGATGTGAATGAGCATGGAGATGAACAAGGTGGGGGAGTCAGGTGGTCCACCTCTGGCCCCTGGCTGCTCTGCCCACCAGCCTTATGCTCACCTGGAAGGCCAGCTGACAGATGGGGCCCATCCACTCCTGGCGATGCTGTGCGGCCAGTAGATGACTGCGCTCTGTGGTGGTGAGCAGGAAGGCACCAGTGTCTCTGGGGCAGTTCTCACCATCAGCAGGCAGCACAGACACGCAGTCAGCCAGGCGGATGACCCGCCGTTCCCCACGCCGGCCAGGTCCCGCAGACCTGTCACCTGCTGGCCCCAGGCCACCATCCCGGACCTCCCAGCTTTCCAGCCGTGCCACACCTGATGGGCCTCCTGCATACAGCAGACCCCATACTTTTCGCCAGGACTTCTGTGGGAGATGAGGATGAGGGATAAGACCCTTGGGTAGCAGTTCTCCCCATAGCTCAGCTCTGCACAAGCTGCTTGGCAAATGCTCCTGACCACCCAGGCTGGCCTCTGCTTGCCCCAGAGGAGGAGGCCTTGCCAGGGCCAGCCCAGCAGGGGGAAGTCTGTGCTTGGGGCCAGTCATTTGTGGGTTCAAATCCACTCCACAAATTGCCTGTGACCCCCCCCCCCCCCCGGGCACTAGTGCCCTCATATCTCAAAAAGTTATGAGAACACAAGGTTGAGGCTTCTACTGGATCATGTCTCCGAAGTATCTAGCAGCTAAGCAGGTCACCTGACACTACCATTATGTTGGTACCCCCTAACACCCAAAGAAAAGATCACTTGGGCCAGAGGGACAAGGCCTGGGGCAGGAGGAAGGCCTCAGTCTCATGATGGCAAGGAAGGAAACATGCAAATAGCGTAAAGCAAAGGAAACAGACTGTTTATCTGACCAGGCAGCAGCTGCAGCAGAGCTGTGAGGGTGTAGGGCCTACCGCCTGGTGAGAAAGGTAAACTCCCCTATGTCCCTTAACAGAGCTGGGAGGAGCTGAGCCCTCTTCTGCAGGGTGGGGCTCCTCCAGCTCAGCCCCCGGCCTTCTCTCAAGGGGCCTAGGTGCCTCTACTACACAGGGCGGAAGGCTGTTGGGTTAGCTACCCTTGCAGCTCTGCTCTGCCCCAAGGTTTGGAGTCTTAGATCCTCCCCACACTTGGCTTCCCCATCTGTAAGCAAGGCAGAGTCTCAAAAAGGCCCACTCAGCCCAACCCACTCAAGCTGAGAATGGGGTTCTGTTCTACTCCCCAACACCTTGCTTGGGTCCCCCACCCTGACTCCCTTCCCCATTCTCCTAGGTCCTGGTAGGCTGAGGCTGGGGCAGAAGCCTACTGTCCTGGGCAGCTGCCTGCCAGCCAGGGTCCTCACCTTTCCAAACTTGACGTGCTGCTGGTAGAGGATGCCGTCCTTGATGGGAGTCTCCAGAGGCTCCATGGCCGCAGCCAGGCCCCAGGGCTGCCACTCCGACGGCCCGAGGAGACTGGTGACAGGCCAGAGGGGAACTCCTCACACTTCCCCTTCTGGCCACTTCCCCCTCCCTCTGTCCAGAGAGGCAGCTGCAGGGCTGGGGAGGGGGAGGGGAGCCTGTCTTCAGTAAAGGAGCTAGGAATGGGTAGGGGCATCACATATTTCTCCCTTGGGGTTCAGCTGGCCCAAGGTGCCCACATGTGCCTGGCCCTGGCAGGGGCCTCAGACCGCTGGATGGCAAATGACCTATGTCTGCACCTGGGTCAGCTGGCTGTGAGTCATAAGCTCCAACCTCTCCTCTGTGCAGGGTGGTTGTACACCCCAGCACCTGACATTCCCACAGCCCTGCCCCAGGACCCCCTCTCTAGCCAGACTGGCCAGTTCCCTGCTTTCCCACTCTTGAGCCCTGATTGGTACCCTCTCAGTCCTACTCTGCTTGTCTTTATCTTGGAAATATTTCTAATATTCATTTGCTCCTGTCTTCACAGCCCCTGTCCATTGCCAGCCTCACATCTCCCTTTGAACCACTGTCCCACAGGGCCCACCATGGTCCTTTCTATCAGCCCCAAACCAACCGGTCTCTCCCCTTCCCAAGCCTTTCCTGGTTTCCCACTGCCCTTGGGTCTAGCCTGGGCTCCTCAGTGCATCACTCAAGATGCTGTGTTCCGGCCTCTACCTCCCTTCAGCCCAATGCCTCCAGGGAACCCCCTATCACTGTGCCACTCCAGCGCCAGGCTGCCTCTTCCCCTGGGAGGTCCCCTTGACCACCCCACGCTGTCTGAGCACCAGGGCCCCACCAGTGAAGCTCAGTCCTCGTGGCAAGGCCTGGTCTTGTGAGTGTGGGTGGTGTGCCCCCAGTAGGCCCCTAGAGAGTTCACATGTTCTTTTTTAAACTTTGCTTCTTGCTGGGCACTTTTTTTTTTTTTTTTTTGCCTCACCTTGCCAGAGGCTAATATCGGGGCTCTGAGTGTGTGTCTGAATTCTGGGGACAGACTCATGTCACTCATTCAATGCCACGTTTAGAAAGGAATGTGTAACCAGGCTAAGCAATACCGTTTGGGGTCACATATGGGGTGCGGGCAGGAAATCCTTCCAAGGGTCTTTCCACCTGGCTTTGTATCCAGTGCAGTCCGGGCAGCCCCGAGCTCCAGTAGCTTGACACCATGTCCTTTGCATGCTCATTGCCATTTCAATGATGAGGAAATTGAGGCTCAGAAACATTAGGTAACTTGCCCCAAACCAAACACCAAGTGACAAACATGGCTTGAGCAACTGCTGTCCTGCTGGGATAAGCATGTGGTCTTGCACATGAAGTGCCGGGCACAGAGAAATCGTTGCCAGTGCTCTTCCTCTGCCTACCCCTTGCCAGATGCTGAAATCCTGTTCCATTTGCCCGCGGTCTCCTGACCGCCACCCCGTTATTCATTTCTCATCTGCCTCTGCCACTTACCTAGGAGCTTCCCAGCAGACGTCTATCTGGATTGCCTGGATCCTGAACCCAACAGAGAGCTGGGCACGGAGTGAGGTAAGTGAGCACTAGTGGCTTGAGCAGCAGTCCTGTGGCATCTGCTTACCCCCTTGGTGAGGGGAACAGAGGGTTCCTACTGGGAGCCTGTGTGGGCCGGCAAGTGGGCAGGGGGCCTGAGGCAGGAAGTCGCCTCCCAAGGGGCCCCAAGAGCTTCATTCAGCTGACAGGAAGAGGGAGGCTGGGGCAAGGCTGGAGATTATAAAGAGCCAACCAGAGACCAGAAAACCCAACCATTTCCCCTTGGCCCACCAATGCGGTCTCTCGAGTCAGCAATCCAGCTAGCCCAGAGATAGCCAGAGCCCCCAGAAGGGGACCCCAGCTACATGGCTGCTTCCACAACTAAGACCCAGCAGGCTGAGTGTTGGCGGTAGCAGTAGGAGATGCCAGTTCCCTGCCTCAGAGGGGCTATGGAAGTCAGAGGGTGAGGCCTACCCAGGAAGCAGGGGTCAGGTAAGACGAAACACAGAGGCGGGGCTGGGCTGAGACCAGAGAGGCTTGTGCTTTAATGACAACTGGGGTAAAGGGGAACAAAAATAGAATCCTGGGGGACACAGGGAGCAGGCAGCCAGGCCCAGCCTGGCCCAGCCCAGGCCAGCTGGGCCGAGGATGCTGGCTTTTTGTCCAAGGGGCTGGTGTGTATGTGGGAGGTGGCTAGAGACTGAGGCCTCTTGGAGACAAGGTATGATAGATGGCTTAGAAGTCCATGGAGCTGTGAGCCAGGTAATCCTTGCGGCCAATGTTGCTGACCTGCTTGGTCTGCATAGCCTCCAGTTTGGGGCAGTCCGTGATTCGATGGCCCAGGCCACCACAGAAGGCACAGCCACGCTCTCCTGGGGGCACAGGGGTGAGAGTCAGAATGATTGCAAGGCCAGGCTCCATATCCCAGACCTTGGCTCCCCCAGGACCTCCTGCCCCTGCCCTCTGATGTGCAGCACAAACTTGTTTTCTGGTGTTCCTGTCATGTCCCCCCCCCCCCCCCCCCACTGGACCCCCACTCCTGCTCCACAGTCACCTCCAATGTCCAGCATGGACTCATCTCCACAGTGTAGCACTTGCAGCACGGGTGGTACCTTCTGCTTAGCCTCTAGCAGCAGGGCTTTGAGGTCCATCAGCACCGACTCATCTGTGGAGGTAAGGATGGAACCATCAGGACCAACCCTGGGCCCTGTAGCCGAGACCCATGTAGCCACAGGCAGATGACCCAGGGGACAGCTGAGGTGGCCCTGGTGGCAGACTTACCACAGGCCTTGTTGATGAAGGTCGTGGCAATACCTGTGTTTCCTGAGCGCCCGGTACGGCCGATACGGTGCACTGCAGAGAGAGGGAAAAGATCCTCTGGCCCACTGCCCATGGGTTGGGGTCTAGCCCGCACCGCTGACCCCCAAGCTCCCCACCGTAGTTCTCGATCTCCTCAGGCATGTCATAATTTATGACATGCTGGATGGCAGGGAAATCCAAGCCCTTGGAGGCTACGTCTGTGGCCACCAGGACATCCTTCTTGCCTTCCCGGAATGCCTCGATGGCCTTGGTCCGTTCCTCCTGGTCTGGGGAAGGTTAGGCAGGAGCCATCAGAGTGACAGCAGGAGTCTGGGAAGTAGTGCTAGGCTCACCAGGCAGGGAAAGGGTTTAGGTGAGGGGCTACAATGGCAGCAGAATCCATGCCTATGCATGCACTACTCTGACCTTTGCCCCCATGGATGGCCACCGCTTCAACCCCCTTGAGCAGCAAGTACTCGTGGATGGCATCCACATCTGCCTTCTTCTCCGCAAAGATGAGCACCTGTCCAGAGGACCAACTCCAGTCATGAGGGTTGACTCCAACTGGGCATGCCCAACCTTCTCCAGCATACTACCCCTCACTGCCCTCTCCCCTTCATCCCAGAGGTCCAGGGTCAGCCTGGCTGGCTGCACTCACGGGTGGGGGTGTTTTCTGTAGGCACTCGAGCAGGTATACCATCTTGGCCTCTTCCTTCACATATTCGACCTCCTGCCACCACAGGGGCCAGGTCAGGTGGGCCTGCAAATGGGCTCACCAGCCATGACCCTGCCACAGAGCCTGGGCCCCCAATCCTGGCTGGGAGGGGACCAGAAGCCTATTGTCATCAAGGACTGGTCACCCTAAGAATGTCTGCTGCTAAGGGCTGAGGCTTAGATGAAACCCCCAGTGACCACAAGGTGGTCCCTCAACCCTACTCCAACAGCTTTGATGGAGCCTAGCCAGATCCAACCCTCACAAAAGAGACCCTAGAAGGTGTCCTCATCAGGAGCGCCTGCCTACCTGGATGACATCCAGGCTGGCGGCTCCGGCACGTCCCACGTTGATCGTGACAGGCTTTACCAGGGCACTCTTGGCAAAGTTCTGAATCTTCTTAGGCATGGTGGCACTGAAAAGTAGGGTCTGCCGCTGGCCCTGAAAAAGAGTAGGGTGGGAATGAGGGAATGGGAGGCCTGGGAAGACCAAGGAGCTGGGATGTAGCCCCCTGAATCAGGGCCAGTGGGTATGCAGTGCAGGGCCTCAGGGCCTGCCACAGTTGAATGTGGCGTCCTGGGGAGGGTGGCCAGAAGCCCTGGCCAGGCAGGCATGGGCACCTTGAAGTAGGAGAAGATGGTGCGGATGTCGCCCTCGAAACCCATGTCAATCATGCGGTCAGCCTCGTCCAGAGCCAGGTAGCGACAGATGTCTAGGCTGACCATCTTCTTCTGCAGCAGATCCATGAGGCGCCCAGGGGTGGCCACCATCATATGCACACCACTGGAGATCAAGAAGAGACCCTGAGGTCAGGGCTACCTGCCCATCCCTGCACCTAAGGGCTGCCACTCTGCTCATTCTGCCCTCTGGCCTCTTTCCTGTCTCTCCTCATCTGTCCCCTCATCACTTCCGCCACCCTGCCCTACTTGCAAAACACATCTCTCCTGGAAGGGGCTACAGCTTTCTTGACCACTGCTCTGCTCCAGAGCTCCTACCCAGCCATGAGTCACCTCTGCTTGCATATCCTTCCCCCTTCTAGATCACTCACTCCCCTTGCCCCCAGGAGGGTTTATCTGAATCTCCAAATAGGCCTTAGTCTGTGCTCCTGTAACTCCCTTTGTAGGTGTTGACGGGCTCACTTTCCTGGTATGCGGAATTAATCTTTTCTGTATCTGAATCTTCCTTGAGACTGGGAATGCCTTGGAAAGAAGGGTCTAGGTCTGGCCGGTCTGTGACCCCAGAGCCTGGTCCAGGGCATCTGGCATTGTCTCCTAGGGACTGCGCTGTGTGGAAAGGCCATGGATCCAGCCCTGCCCTAGTGCCTCAGCTTCCATGATGGACCACACTGGATGGCTCTGACCTTCCTGGAAACCCTGGGTCCTCCACCTCTGTGCCTTCTGCCCAGAATGCCCTGACCCCCTGACCTCCCAAATGTCCCCATTCCATCTGTTGTCCTTCCATAGTACCTTACCACATCCCTCTGTCCCAACCCAACTGATCTCACCATCAGACAAAAAGCTTCTTGAGGACTAGGTCCACAGAAGGTTTCTGTAAGGGTATGTGGGGGTAGTTAAAGCAAAGGGCCCTTTGGCTTATCTAGGGGCTCTGGGGAGGCCCAGGGGGTGCTTATGCTCACTGTCGGATGGTTTCCATCTGCTCTTTGACAGACATGCCCCCAATGCAGAGAGCGCAGCGCAGGAGTGGGGAGCTATCCTCCTGTAGCAGGCGGCAATAATACTCCAGGATGCCGTGGGTCTGCCGGGCCAGCTCCCGCTGCAGGCACAGGGGCAGAGGTTAGCACCAGAAGGCAGGCCTGTCTCTGCCCTGCCCTCCAGCCTGGCTTACTTACTGAGGGACAGATGATGAGTCCATAGGGCCCTTCACGCTTGGAGAAAGGTAACCTCTTTTCTTGTTCCAGGCAGAACATGATGACAGGCAATGTGAACACCAATGTCTTGCCTGAACCCGTGAAGGCAATACCTATCATGTCACGGCCAGACAGGCTATTGGGAGAGAACAGGCCCGATGATCAGGTTCAGTAGAATGCAGGGAATGGGTCTCCAGATGGATACCTAGTGACTACTCCTTCCCATCACCACCCTCTTCAGGGCCCCCCATACTCACATGGTGGGGATGCCCTGGATCTGAATGGGTGTTGGGTGGTGGATGCCTTTCTTCTTCAGGCCTCTCAGGATGGCTATGGAAAACAACTTTAGCATCATCCTTGTGTCTCATGGATACTTTATCAGGCCCCCAAAGCTGTAAAATTAGCACTACCCTCTTTGAGTTACAAATGAGGCCCAGAGAAAGAGAGAGAGAAAAATAGACTTGTCCAAGACTTCTAGGCTGAGTGGAGGCAGGATTTGTACCCAGGTCCATTTAAGGCTAATGTCACTTGCCCACTGAAGCTCCCTAATGGCAGAGGACAGTAAATAGGGACAACTGGGGCAAATGTAATTCAAACCTAAAGAAACCCCTCCTCAAATCCCTCCATTCTCACTACCTGACTCATCGCTGAGATGCTAAGCTCAGGGGAGGCTGGGACACAGGCTCACAGTTGTTTGACCATCAAATTCCCAGTACCTGCAGGAAATTTCATTTCCTTGAAGCTCTTTATGGGTGGTGGGATACCATCTCCTTCCACCAGGATGTGATACTTCTTCCTCACGCGCTCATGCCGCTCTTCAGACATGCTCAGGACATAACGGGGAGGTGTCCAACTGTGAGTGGGTGGTGGGGGTCAAGAGAGGTCCCAGGCACAGCTGGCTCTGGGGTGTCCCTGCCAGGCTCAGCTACATACCATTCCAAGTAAAGATGACTGCTTTTCCACAGACTAGAAAGACATACCTGGTTTTGATTGGATCGTCATATGTGATTCCCTTGGCCATTTCCTTCACTGACATCAAAGCTGAGGAGACAGATCTGGCTCAGGGATGGCTCTTGCTTCCCAGAGGCCAGGACCTTCAGATATAACATGCCTGGGGCTAGGGAGGAGGCTTAGTCCACCTCTCCCCTTGCCTGACTACAACCATACCTCGGCCCTCTGCCACACTCTCCAGGATCTTTTCCTCTTCTTTCAGCTGCTTCTCCTTGGCAGACTCCTTGCGAGCTGAAAAAAGCAGCAGATGTCAGAGACATGCCAAAGCAGTGCACCAAATTGAGCCTCCCCGCTGCTTCCCAGCACACCTTCAGCCTTCTCTTTAAGGTGCTGGTGCTGATCCAGGAGGCTGACGTTGGACTGTGGGCCCAGAGGGATGTCGTCCTCATCTCCCCGGGGCTCGCTGCCGCTGTCCTGCAGCTCCTCCTCCGCAGCTCCTTTGCGCCTTCGTTGCAATAGCTTCTGGAGCTGAGGTTCCACCAGCGCCCCTCAGAGCCAAGCCCAAGACAAAGCGGAGTATCGGGCCCAGGGGGCTTGCGTCAGAATCTTGGCTTTTGGGAGAGGGTCCTGTGCCACGCGACATGGAGGTGCCCTACCCCTCAGATCAGACTGGCAGTCCCTGGTTTGCCTAGGGGCCACGGTCCCAACTACTGACAGCTCACTCCACTGGATGCCACCCTCCCTCCCACACCCTCATTTCTCTTCTGACCCGAGGCCCTCACCAACAGTTGCCGCCGCTGTCGCAAAGGCACGTAAGGCACGTAGTCTTCGTCGTCCTCATCCTCCGCCTCGGAGCGGCTTCCTGTGGCAGTCGCTTCATCTGTGCGAACACGCTACAGATACAGATGAATCAGGCCCAGGCCCCCGCTTTCACAGCTGCTCGCCACCCGCACCGACCCCTACCTCGCTCCCACCTTCCGTTCAGGTTCCGAGTCCTCCATCCTTTGCTGTACGCAGGCGCGCTACGGTAAAACCCCGCCTCAATTTTTGCGTGAGATCCAATCAGATGTGAAGAAGCGGAAGGTCGGCACCTAGCAACGACCTCTGAGTGCCGGATCGCGCAGAGGGACAAACTTTCCCGAAACCCTGTCAGGCAGTGCAGCGTCAAAGTACCCTTGGGCGGCTGCGCATTTGTTGCCAGGGGCGAGGGCGAAGCGTCATACAATGCATTATGGGACGCTGGAGGACTTGGAGCATGCGCTAAAAGCTCAAACGAAGCCTGGTGGAAGGTCCCACGAGTGGAGATACAGAAGAGACCCGCCTACCGGAGGCCTAGCTTCGCCCATAGCCTGACGTCATCTGGCACGTTCCGGGACTGGGCCAACTGGGACCCCACCGGGGACTCCATCCCGGGCACGGGGCGCGGGTAACGAATCAACTTGCACTGCAGCTCTGACTGGCGTCCTTATCTATGTGACAACACGTATGTTCAGAGTGGTGAGGGATAAATAAAATACTGAGGACAGTGTTTTCGCTGAGGGTCTGTACATATGTACGAAGTTATTATTATTGCAAATGCTGTGATAGAGCTTAGAGTAACTCACTGCCTGGGGAACTAGAGGCTTCGAGGAGTCCTAGATCTGAGCTTCCAGAGAAGTGTAGAATCTCAGAACAGGGAGGGGAGGAAAGGGAGAGAAGCCTTCTGAGGGAGGGCCCTGCAGGAGTGAAGGTCTGGCCTTGTGCAAGCACACAGATTCCTCAAGGAACAGACGGGTCACGTGGCCGGCTGCTGTAGGGATAGGAGTGGTCAGAGCTAAAGCTGGATAGGTAGACAGGGACCAGGGCATGCAGGGCCCTGTCAAAAGTAACTTCAGCTTCACTGGGGACTTTTATTTGAGAAAGAATGAGCGTGAGGGCAGGAAAGGTGCAGAGAGAGGGAGAGAAAATTCCAAGCAGGCTCTGCGGTGTCATTGCCAAGCCTGAGCTCCGGGCTCCATCCCACCCACTGGGAGAACATCGCCTGAGCCAAAATCAAGAGTCAAGGCTCAACCAACTGAGCCACCCAGGCAAGCCCACTGGTGACTTTTGAAGAGGAGTGATGGGTCAGTACTATTCTTTCCTCCATTCATGTATTTAACATGAGCACGTGCTGGGTATTGTGCACAGTGCTGAAGCAAATGAAAGATGAAGACACAAACCTGACTTGTGAGTTTATGGATTAGTTGAGACAGAAATATAATGGATCTTGATATTCAGGAGAAATATTTTAAGACAGATAAGGTAGTACTTTCTGGAAGCATCACAAGGCAGGGCAAATTGATTCTCATTGTAAAATGGCCTTTCAGCTGGACTGTGAAGGATAAGCAGGAAATGATAAAGGAAAGGTAATCTAGGAAAAAGGAAATGTGTGAGCGAAAGTTGGGAGACCTGAGAGTGCCAGGCCTAGATGAAGACTGAGGTCATCTGGTATTGCTGAAGTGCTGGGAGGTGGGGGCTGGTTGTGGAAGCCTCTGACTGCCACCCACAGGTTTTTCTCTGTAGGTAAAGCAGCTCCTTGATCAGACCTGCAATTTTTGAATGATGAAGCAGAATTTTAGATAATTATGCCAGTTCAGTTGCAGCATGGGAGCCTGGTGCAAGAGTTGAAAGGAAAGAACAAAGGTAATACATATACAGACAGGTTTCACAGGGGAGTTTGCATACTTTCTTGGAGATTAGGAAAGTCCAGGGACCAGGAATTGTAAGCCTGTGAGTGATGGTTTTTAACATCTTTAGAAGAGGAAGCTGGCACTGACAGCCCGTGGTGGGATTCAACCTGGGAGGAATAGAAGGGGGAGGGAACAGTTTCTGATCCTGCTCCCACCTCTCCATAAAGGGCTCTTAGTGACTGAGTGGCCACAGCCTCCACTGCTTCCCACACAAGCTCAAGTTAAGTGTCAGTTTTAGAGAGAAAATGACATTGGGGACAAGGAGTTGGAAACACAAGTGTGTACGAGAAAGCATTGTTTAACAAACCTATTATATTAAAATCTGAATTTAAGAACCAGATTTACTGTGGGGGGTGGTGGGGTAGGAATGAGGTAGTTTGCTTTACTTTACAGAAGGGTTCATTATCCTCAACAATCCAGTACTTAGGTTATAGGTCTCATTCCCATTGGAAAGTCAGATCCAATTTATAGGAACTTCATTTACTCCACTTCTCCTGACAATGTGAATCACCCAGGTTACAGGTGTACAGTCCATAAAGGCCGTAAGCCTTTCCCAGACTCCATCTCACATCAGTTGCAAAGAGATTGAGTCTCACTCCTCCAACTCACTGGTTTTGCAGAGGGGGAAACAAACACAGTATGGGGAAACAGCTGCTCAAGTTTACATACCAGAGTCCTCCCAACAGGAGGAAAGAGCACAGATGCTGCTGTTATACAGGCCTATGCTCTAATCCTAGTCAGCCAGACTGAGTGCACTGAAGTCACTTGCCCGTCTTAGCTTTAGTTTCCTCATCTATAAATTGGGATAACAGTCCCATTTAGAACTGCTGTAAGAATTAAGAGGAAATTACTGAACTGCTGACACATAGTATGTGCTCAATGAGGTTAATGACTAAGGCAGAGCCCATGCTTCTGAGTACATTCCTCACCTCACCCCCATCCCAGACCAGCAAACCACCAACACACCGACTCTGTGTCCAAATGTTGCTTTATCTTTCGGCAGGAAAGATCTTCACAGTATCAAAAGTAAAGAATTGAAAAACAAGAACAAAAACAAAACCAAACACAAAGAGAGCAGTGTTGGGCCAGCAGTACCATCAGCCCCCAGCCCACAAGCCAGTCCAGCCCCCGGGCTCTGAGTGAGGAGGCTGCGTAGCACCAGGAAGCGGCTCTGCGGAGGTCCTGAGGGGCCCCAGCACGGCACAGCGTCCATTCAACTTTTGGTTGGTCCAGGATGGCGAGGAGCAGGGAGGATCTTGGGCAGGTGGATAGGGATTTGGAGGAAGAAACTGTAGACCTTCAGCTGGCAGTTGGGGTCTCAGGACACCCTGAAGAAGCTTGACCCGGCAGGGGCTGAGAAAACAGGAGAGCATGGCTGCACCGTGAGTGAGACCTTTGACTTAGCCTCCCCATGTTGGCTCTGGGTTTCCATGGGTCCCCATGGGTAGGAACAACTGCCTGCTATTTTTACTCCCTGGGCTGAAAATATTGAATAGACTTCCTTGATTACCTCCAGCAGAGGATGAAAGTTAAGACCCTGCCAGGGGACAGCTCCCCTGTCACACCTCTTTCCAAGTCAGGGTAGGGTAAGAGCCCAGCCTCTGGTCTTTGCTCTCCTACTGACAGGAAGGGGAGAGGCAGCATATGCATCCTGACTCCTGCCTCAGGCTCTGGGTACACAGCCCAGGCTAGGTCCCGAATCTGTGCCAGCACTGCTTTCTCATGCACTCTCAGGGCTCCCACCCTGAGGAGGGTGGAAAAAGCAGTGGAGAGCCCTTATGGTGGGAGTGGGACAGGAAGGGAACATCTCCAGTCTTGGGAAAGAAATCAACCAAAGAGGGAGTCCTTGAGAGAAGATGGCTGGATGAGGTTTTCTGGCTGACAAGGGCACTGGGCTGTGGGAGAAGATGTGCCCCTTTTACTCTCAGAAGAGGCAAAAGATGAAAGTGCCTGGGGTCCCCGTCACTCCTGGATCCTGTGGAGGTAGAAAAAAGAGGCAGGAGGGCACCCTGGTCCTGGCAGAAGCTCCTGAGGGTGTGGACATTTCAGTTTGGCCAAAGACCAGGGAACTAGCCCTTTCAGAGAGAGGGGCTAAGGTGAGTCTAAAGACAGTCCTGACTCTGGGCAGCCTGAGGTGCCATAGGGAGCTGAGCCCCAAAGACTGCCCTAGCTTCAGGCTCTCTGGGCTGTTCCTGGGGAGCTGAGGCCAGCATCAAGGGTGGGGAATCCTGACCCCAAAAATGACAAAGGGACTCGGCTGAGGGTCCAGGAAGTCTGCTGCCCTGGCCCAGAGAGGCGTGTTCCTGGCACTGAAAAGAGAAGTACAGGTGAGGACACCCTCCCAGGGGTCCCTGAGTTCAGCCTACCTGCCTCAGTTTCCTGTTGCCTTAAGGGCAAGTTGTGTGATTGCCAGCCAGAAAAGGCCCGATCCCAGGGACAGAGCATGGAGTTAAGACAGGGCACTGCATAGCCATTAGGCTGCAAACCCAGCACCAAGGCCTGTCTGCTAGCCAGCCTTCTCTCCTACACTATGGTTCTCAGCCCTTCTTGGTCTTCTGTTTGCAGTCCAGAACATCATCTGATATGTTAGTATTGCAGGGGCACCTGGGTGGCTTAGTCGGTTGAGCATTCGACTTCAGCTCAGGTCATTATCTTGTAGTTCGTGAGTTCAAGCCCCTATCAGGCTTGCTGCTGTCAGTGCAGAGCCTGTTTCAGATCCTCTATCTTCCTCCCTCTGCCCTTCCTCACTCTCGTTCTCTCAAAAATAAATAAAACATTAAAAAAATATATATGTCAGTATTTCAGACAAAGGACCAGTGTAGGTGGCTCGGAGAGGAGGCCAGAGCCCAGCTCAGGGCCAGATCTCTTCTTCAGGAGGCAGCCCAGCTATCATTTCTTCATGGAGCTTGTCATATTTGTGGAGAGTGCTCACCAACTCCTCCATGCCTAAATGACCTCTCCAAGGTCTTGGTCTACCTCATCTGCCTTCTCACTGGTTCTTTGGGGCTGGCCCCTTCTTGTATGGTGTTAGCTGGGAAGCATCCTGGTAGCCTACCAGGCCAGGCAAATGAGATTCAACCCTGAGGCTAATAATGTCAGCGGTGGGGGCAGTCCTCTGGGGACTAAGGCTGCTTGAGAGGCAGATGGTAAGGGAAGCAGGGGCCTGGCAGAGATAGTCCAAGGATGGCAGTGCAGGAAGGACCCTTCAGGAGCACAGGCAAGAGGGAACACAGGAGGGTCTGGCCCAGGATATCTTCAGAGAGTGTAACTTGTGGTGCTGTTGCCGTGGAGGTACAGGGGCCAGGGCTGGTAAGCTGCTAGGCTAACTCCATGTGCCCCAGAGCATGAAATGGTCTGGCGGGGGCACAGAAGTGACAGAACTTGGGGAGAGGGAGTACGTGCAACACTTAGGGGTCTCCATACCTCACTGAACTGTGCTGGGAGTGGTTTTCTTGAGGCTGAAGTTGGTCCAGTTCACAGCAACTTTCTGACGAGTTTGCTTTGCAGAATCCAAACAGAACCTATTGGTTTTGAGAGACACCAAAAAAGCACAATTAGAGGTTCTCACTGCTAGACCCCCTTTCTAGACCTGTGTGTCCTGGTCAATAAAGGAACCAAGTCAGCTCTATACAAGTCCTTTGGTTCCAGGGTATTGGGATCTAGCAGCTTATGTGAGCTCTGCTGGCTTTCTGGACAGAGTGCCCACAAGCCAAGGGAACAATGTGTTAAGAGACCAACACTGCCTCAGGATACAGGGTTGCTCCTCACACTGTATTTTTACTGCAGCTACACTGGGTTGCCTTCTGTTCCCCTAGGTACTGCATGTTGCTTTCAGCTTCAAACGTCTATACCTACTAGCTCCACTGTCACGAAGGCCCTGTTTTACCTTGCCCACTTATTCTTATTTCTCAGGTCTCAGCTTGGTTGCCACTTCTACTAGGAAGGCTGCCCTGGCCTCGCCTACGTTTCAGCTTCGCCTGTCGCCCCACTTCTAGCTGCCTCCCCCACGGCCCCATACCCTTACTCTTCCAACAGCACTCAACATTGTTTATGGCTCTCTCTCCCCACCTAAGCTGTGTTTGATTTGCCTCTACCCTAGAGCTCAGCCCAGGCAGAGCAGAGAAAGTGCAAATGAATAAACAAAGTGAATAAAGCTGGAGAAAGCCCTGGTTCTTGGGGCCTGACATGCCTCCTTCTCCCTGTCCCTTATACTTTTCCAGATGCCCTGTCCTGCCATGTGGCTACCTGGGTTCCAGGAAATATACTGGTGGGAGAGAGCTTGGAGAGGCTCTTCCTCTGAGGGAGTCGGGCTGAGGGAGAGCCTGAGTGTGGGTGGGCGAGAAGGCATCCCCACACCTACCTCTTGAAGTACTCCACCTCCCGGTCAGTCTCATCCATCTCCACCCCATCCATGTCCTTGGGCAGGAACACATCGTCTAGGAAGACACAGCCAGGAGGGCTTAGTGTCCACGGCCAGGCCTCTGGGGTCATGCTCTTAGGGCAGCACTGCCCACACGCAAGGATTACCCTCCACCCTCTGGCCTGGCTGGGGTGGGGGTGGGGGGTCAGCCACTCAATTCCTGGTGCACTCACCCAAGGAGGCGGCTGTCTTCTCCTGCTTGTTGCGGCTCCGGCGGCTGCGACCCTTGCCCTGTGGCAAGCTCTGTGGCCTTGCTGGGCCTGGGGGCTGCACAGACTCCTGCTCCAGAGGCCGTGCTTTGGCCTCACCTGGCCAGTTTCGCCAGGAGCTGCCCTTCTCGTCAGCTTTGGGGCCGGCAGCCCAGCCTGGTCCTGGCTGACTCCCCCGGCTCCCTTCTCCAGCCTCAGCACAGCTGCCCACTTTGGGAGGCTCTGTGGCCTTGCCTGGCTGCTTGGTGCTGGGGATCTGGCCCTTGGCATTGGGAACCTCGAGGCTGGCAGGGGACCGTGGGGCTGGGCTTGCCTCGATCTTCTTGGCCTGACTGCCCTGTCTCTTGCCCTTCCGCGGCTTCCCAGCTGAGACCACAGGCTCGGGCAGCTCCTGCTTGCAACTGGGAACCTCCTTTGGGCCTGGCTCCTCAGGGCTAGGGTTGCCTGGCTTGGGTGTCTTGACCCAGATCACCCGGGACAAGTTGGGCACGGCGTTGAGTCTCCTCACTAGCCCATTCTCAGGGATGATACCAGGAGGGGGCCCCCTCACCTCCGTCCATGGTGGGTGGGAGCCTCTCATTTCTGTCCATGGTGGGGCTGGCTCACCTGGAACTCGTAACGTGTGGTTCTGAGAGGAGCCCAAAGTCAAAGGGGACAGGTCAAGATTAATGTCAGGCCGTTGCTCTGAGGAACCATTGAGGTTTGAGGGGGATAGGCTCTGGGGCTCTGGCTCAGCAGCACCCTCCTTAGAGAATCCATTGCTGTCCATGTTGAGCTCACATACACTGAAGCTGGCACGGATAGAGTCCTTGACAGTGTTCTTGATCTCTTGCAGACGGCTGCTCAGGAAGCTATTTACTCGATCCAGCTCCTGGTCAGGCCACTCCAAGAGCCTCTCCCTGGCAGGCCTTGGCTCCCGGCTTCCAGAAACACTACGATTCACCTGCTTTAGAGCTTCTGCTGCCAAGTGGGCCTTCTCCTTTTCCTGCCAACATAAGACGCAATTTCAGCGGAGGCCAGGCAGCTACCAGGCACAGTGTGACACCTGACACATCAGCCTGGGGCCCGCCTTTGCGGCTAACTGGCTAGAGGCAGGGTGTTGCCATCCTGGCCTGCTCACCCACCCTATGGGAGTGAGGATGAAATGCAATCAGACAGGTGCATGTCCTGGGGATGGAGACAGACCCACAAAGGATAGGGTTTTTATAGCTTGTTCATCCAGAGCCCTGGTGTCGTAGGGCCTATGGACACTAGGACTCAAAGGGATAGGAATGCAGCTAATTGTACCTTGCCTTCCAGGCTTGAGCTTAAGCAGTTCAATCACTTGCTGAGTCTCCGTGGACTCATCTGCAAAAGGGGGGAACAATAATTCTGGAGTGAAGACAAAACTGGGGATGCATGTGAGGCAGATGGCTGCTACAGAAGCATTCTCTCCAATTCTGCTGGTGGTAGGGAAAAAAAGCTGTGGTATCATGGGGGGTATCATTAAGAAGATGGGCTGTGAGACCACCATGGCCACCATGGTAGGTCAGACTGCTATGGATGGCAGGAATGTGTGTATGGGCACTATGGAAGAGGGCGAAGTTCCCATACGAAGGCCACTCACCACTCAGCTGCCTCCAGTAATCAAGGCCATGCCTGAAATGTGCCTAATGGCATACAGTGGCAGCCACATGGGGCCCCACAACAAGATGTAAAAGCAGCCCCTCTACCTATGTGAGAACTTGGGGGCTGGACTGTTAGTCAGTGTCAACAGATCTCGTTCTGGAGAGTAAAAATGAGAGTCTTTGGGCTCTGAGTCACCCCATTCCTTTGCTCAACCTCAAGTGACCAGCAGGCCAACAGGCCTTTAGAGGGAGATGGGAGACAGATGTCAAAAGCCCACGGGAAGGAGGTGATGGTGGTGCTGGGCCAGGGGCTAGATGACTTCCACATTTCACGTATTTCTAGCTGATGTGGGAATGGAGGGGAGAAACAGGAAAACGAAACTGGGGAGAGAAAAGAGGGCTTGCGACCACTTCAGAGTCAACTTAAAGAGCGTGACTCTGTGCCCCAGCAAGCATCCATCTGTTTTAAATATGGCTCTGCAACTGACTAGCGCCACAACTGTGGGACCTTGGACAAATCACTTACTCTCTCTGAATCTTATTGTCCCCCTTTGTAAATTCGGTAGAAAAACTACCTACTTATTCCTCATGGTGTTGCTAGGAGGACATCTGAGGGGGCATGTGTCCCTTTCCCTGGGTGCTGCCAAGGCTGTGCCTTGGCACCATGGTGCTCATGTGAGGAAGCAGCTCAGTCTGGAGCAGTGTTTCCAGCCATGTGCCCTGAAGTTTAAGGCCATGAGGATGGACAAAGGAATGGAAGGCCTTTCAAATCACTCCTCCCCTGCACCAGCCAACTTTTTCTGTTAGGAATGGAAGTTCTATGGAGGATTTCAAATCTGAAAACGAGTTAGAGGGAGCGATGTGGGACCACGTATGGCTTGGTAGTGAGAGGAGGACAGAGCACAGAACACTAACTTTCTGTTACATGCCATGAGCCTGACCCTTCCCGCATGTCACCTCGTTTCACCCTCACAATGGCCCCTGGCAAACATTATCCTCAATTTGCAGATGAGGACATGTGACTTTGGAACGAATAAGGAACTGGCCCAAGGTTACATAGCTAGAAAGTGGCAGAGTTGGGACAGCACATCCAGGTGTGATCTGCAGTTCCTATGGCTTTCAATCCTGTTTGACAATCACTTCTTGACCATCAACTAGGAGGCACTGGGCTGGGCTCTGGGCAATTTAACTATGCATGAGAACTCTGCTGAGGGAGGCAGACATGCAAACAGGCTGTTTAATGCTGAGTAACAGGGAAGAAAGTACTATCGATACTCTGGGAACCCAGACCAGGCCATCAGAGGTGCTTTCCACAGAGGAGGCAGTATCTCCCTGGGCACTGGAGGGTGACTGGGATCGTCCTGGACAGAGACTAGCACTTTCTAGGCAGGAGGAGGAGCAAGTGCAAAGACTGAGAAATGGGCACACACAATCTTTAGGGAATGCAAACATTCATAGGGAGAGCTGAAGCCCCAATTTCTTTTAGGAGAGTGGTAGGGAGTGGTGGGCAGGAAGGCCAGAGGGGAGAGACTGAGAAAGAAAGCTGGCAAGCTAAGCAAGGACTGGATCCTTAAGAGCCCTGCAGGCCATGCTCAAGTCTGGGTTTGATCCCAAGGGCAATGTTCGGCCACTGAAGGCTTTTTAAGTAGTAGTAGTAGTACAGTGGAGAGAAGTGGATGGTCTGAGCTATTTGGGAGGTAGTGTGGCTGGGATTTGGTGGCAGGTGGGGAGAGAATGAGAGGAGTTACAAGAACAACACTGACAACCACTGGTGCTGCTGCAGCAGCTTCCCTGACCACACGTTTTGTCGAACCTTTCTGTGCATCACTCCATTTCATTCTCGCAACCATCTGAGTTAGGTTCTACTGTTATTCTCATTTTGTGGATGAAGAAACTGAGGCTTAGAGATGAAGTGATTTGCCCAAGGTCATCCAGCAAGTGTGGCAGAGCCAGGTTCCAAACTGAGGTCCGATTCCAAGGCCCGCTGCTCTCAATCACCATGATGCGTTCCTCCCAGAATGGCATCCTGGGTTCTGGTTCAGGCAACTGGGTAGATGGTGGTGGTGCCATTAACTAGACAGACAACGAAGAAGTAAAAGCAGGCCTCTTTGGAGAAAGATAACAAGCTCAGTTTTGGATGTGCTCAGTTTGAGTACTGGTATGACATTTGTGAGGAGGTGCCCAGTAGCAGCAGATATCAGTGTGAAGGGCAGGGAGGAAACAGGTGGACATAACGAACCCGGAACAACACTATCTGGATGGCTTCTCTTTCTCAGAAAGATATCCTTTAGGGGGAGGGTCAGAGAGAGGAAGAGGAGTCCACAAAGGAGACAGAAGAGAGATCAGAGAAGGTGAGAAATCTGGAGAACACGGCATTCCCATTGTCCTTTCCCTGTTCCCGCCTGGCTGAAGACAGGGCCGAAGAAAGCAATATTTGAAAAGGACAACCAATACAAAATGTGAGATGCTGCCTAGCTGACAAAGAAGGTGGGCCAGGAGAGTGTGATTTGGCAACAAAGTTGTCACTGGTGGCTTGGGGGGGGGGGGGCCCGGGGGATAGTTTGTGAAGACAGTGCAAAGACAGTGAATGCAGATAACATTTTTCAAGAAATTTGCCAGGGAAGAGAAAGAGGTGAGGTGGGGGGGGGGGGAGGGAGAGGGAGGGAGGGAGGCTGTACCCTCAAGGCACAATTTGCTTTCAAAAGAGAGAATACTGGGCATAGTGAAACACTGGGAGACAGCCCAGAGGAGAGACCAAAGCCAGAGCAGGAAGCTGAGGTTAGACTGAGGAGGCAGGAAAGGACTGTAAGGCCTTAGGCAGGAGAAGGGGTAAACTCTTCCCTCATGACAACAAGTCTGCAGGTGGAGTGGTAAGATGCTGAGAGAGTGCCTGTCTGCTGGCTTTTTTCCCTTGCTGAAACAGGAAGTGAGGTCATCTAACAAAAAAGAAAGGCTGGGTGGGGAAAGCCTGGAGGTTTGAGAAGAATCTGGAGGTCTGACAAAGAAGCTGTGGTAGACAGAAATGATGAAGAGCGTAGATCAGGGAGCTATGCCTGTTGGGCAATGTGAGGGCTCAAGCAAGCAGGAGACCAAGGGGCTTTGGTGCCACAGACAGATCTGATCTAGAGATTTCCTTGAATTACAAAAGGGGAGAGGCAGGTAGGGGTCAAACCCAGGGCTGCGATTTTTCTGAGTGGGTGTAATGTAAGGGCAACAGGGCAAGGAATTGAGAGTATTGGTAAGACAGTGAGTCAATGATGGTCAGGGGATCTCTATGGCCTGGGTAGTGGAGGAAGGGGCAGGTGACAGCCTTTAATGGATGAATAGGAGTGGCTGAAAGGTTGCAGATGACACAGCCAGGGTCAGTTTCAAAGGAGTAGGGGTTAGTACATGAGGGACAGACAGTCATGGGTCTGCAAATGATATAAGGGAGCAGAAAGACACTTAGCTTTATTGGTCTCCTGAGGTGGGAGAGAATGAGCAGTCTCCACTGGACGGCTCCCAGGGGAGCTTGTGATGGACAGCCAGACTGTGGTTAAGTCTGAGGGAGAGGAAGGACACTGGAGAGGAGGCTGATGTATAAACAGATAATGACCATGACTCCCTATCATATGACCTTGCAACTGCCTGGTGCTATGTTGTATTCTGGCCTCTAGACTGGGCTGGGCAGACAGTAGCTGTGCAGCAAGTTTCTGAATGAGTGAATAGAGGGTGATAAATGGCAGCCAAGGGAGACATGCAAGGTAGAGTGGCAGTACAGTAGCAGGAGTTACCTGAAGTCTGAGCTTGGAAGGAAGTTGTTGGAAGGAAAAGGAGGGGAGAAAAGAGACTGTTACTGGCGTTACCAGCAAAGGGGTAGGGATGTATGAGCACAGATTTACGGAAAGCACGCAGGCCTACGAACTTCAAGGTGTGTTCGCTGGGACCTAACTGGAAACCACTGCCTTAAGCGGCTAGGGAAGGCTAAAGAGACTGCTGTTGCCCACTAGACACTTCTGGCCAGGCAGCACTGGATGGGAGAAAGAAAGTGCTGACCATTTTCTGAAGGCAGCGGTGGAACCTCTTGGCTCACTACTTCAGGCTGCAGGGAAAGGGTCCTGGTTTGTCCTTTGAGCTGGAAAAAGATGTAGAACTGCTGCTTTCCAGAGCACCAGGGCCGTTTGACCACCCAGGACCTGGAGCAAGCTGGTTGTCAAACCCAACTCTTCGGCTGCTGGGCTCCCGAGCGTGGCACTGTGCAGACACAGCTGGGGGTGGGCAGGTGAAGAGGTAATGAGGCAGCAGGGGACGGGCCGTCAAGCCCTGGGGCTCGCCTGGGAGCAGGGCTGTCCAGAAATAGCTCACTGGGTTCTCTCCTCAGCCCTCTGAGGAGCTCACCCAGCCCATGGCTGGGTCCTTCCCATGGCTTCAATTACACCTCCAAGCTGGAAACTCCCAGTCCCACACCTCCATCTCCACTTGGAGGTGGCAATTCTCCTGAGAATCTCCAAGTCAACGTGCCCCAACTGAATTTCCTGTCTTCTGCCAATCTCATCCTCGTTCAGTGAATGGAGGGCACACCATCCTGTCAGTCATCCAAGCAAACACCCGGGAGAAATCCTGACTCCTTCATCTCTGTTCTACAATCAGATTACCAAAGCTGGTCATGTCTGCTTCCCTTGCTCTAGCCCCAGCATCATTCAGCTCTCCCCTGGCCCTCGATATTCCTTCCTGGAGTGTCAACCCTCCAGGCTACCTTCCATATTGCCACACAGTCACAGTGGAATAAAGATCTGACCTAGTGCATCCTTTGATAAAAGTCCTGCAGGAACTCCCCTCAGCTACAGGATCAAGTCAAAGCTCTTTAGCAGGGCCTATGAGGCCCTTTCTCCCTCTACTAGTTGTCCTGCCTCTGCTCTATTTGAGCTCTGGTTACACCAAACTGCTGTGGATGTGCTATGCCTGCTGCCAGAACTCTCCTAAGGAATCTGAACTCACTCCCTACAACTCAGCTTTCAAGTCAGCCTCTTGGTAAGCCATTTCCAGCGTGCCCAGGCAAGATGGGGGGAGGGGGTTCCCTTATCCCAGTGCTTGACACATGCTAATGTGCTCGTCCAGTTTTGTGTCAGTCTCTCCACTGGACCGAGCTTCTCCAGGGAGACAACTTAACTGCGTCATGCTTTGGCTCCCAGTATTTGTAGAAGTGTTTGCTGAATGAATACATGACTGACTGACTGAAGCAATTCTTGTGCTTTGAGGAATCCAGCAGTTTCTGAGGCCAGGACTCGTCTTTTCTCCAATCATTGGCCCCAGGCTCCCTGACCCTTATGCCTCCCAAACTCATACAGACCTTCCCATAGCAGTGAGCTGTGCTAAGGCTTCTGGCAGCCAGCACTGTTTGTGCCCCTGAAGTCTTGGGGGATTGGGGCAAGGGATTCCTTAGGGAGGAGAGGTGGTACAGCTAGGCTCCCCCCCACACCCACCTTCTTTTTCAGCTTGTGCCGGGCCCGCTTGGCGGCCCTGGCGCTGTTGGGGACTTTGGGCTCCGTGCTGTTGATGAATTCCAGCAGCTCATCCACATCTCGGTGGTCCACGGCGGGCTCCCCAGGGATCCCGCCCAGGGTGCCCCCCTTCACGGGCAGCTCCTCTTTCCGCCTGGTCAGCCTCGAGCGGAGCTTCTCTCGGATCTCTGTATAATTCCGACTCGTCGGGGCAGCGGGTGGCTGGGGGAGGGGGAGGTGCTGACGTTACACACCCTGGGCCGGGGAAGCCCGGAGCACTCCCACCCGCTGGCACTGAACATGTGGTGAGAAGCGAGACAACTGTTCTTTCTACCACAGCCACAAAGGCCAAGTGGCTTCAGCCTCGGCCAGGCCCAGAGCTAAGGCAGCGGTGGGCGGAGGGAGTGGGAGGTATGCAACAGCATTGTGAGCCCACTGACTTGGGAGCCAGGAAAGCAGGTTTGAGCCCGGGCTTTGTCACTCGGAAGCTGTATGACCTTGGGCAGGTCACTAAGTCTTTGTGTGCCTCGATTTTGTCATCTTTGAAATGAGAATAATAACCCCTAGCTCAAAAGTGACTAACAATGTGATTACTTTCATTTCTTCTGTCCTCAACTGCTCTCCCCTAGCCGGCGGCCCTTTGCTCTGCACTTTCAGACTTCTGAACTGTTTTCGCTCTCTGTACAGACAGCACATACTCTGCCCTGAACCTTCTTCCTGGTGCCGCCTGTGCTTACGGCCTATCCCTCGCAGTCTCTCACACTTGGAGGACTGAGAGCCTTTGCTTCCACTCTGCCTTCATCACGCACAAGTGTTGTTCACTTCTCTGTGATTACACACATACACATACTCATCAGAAACATAGCTTTCTCTCTACCATTTCCTTTCCTTTTGCCTACGGAAAAAAAGTCAATCTTAAAGAGAAACCAGGAAAAGAGCAAAGGGAGCAAAGTGTTGAAAAATCCCTACCTCACAAATGTGCTGTAAGGGTTAAATGAGTGGACACAGGCTGCGAGAACTCAGAAGGTTCCAGTGTGGTTATAATCCCCCTGAGCAAGGGGAACTCTGGGGAGAGTAGGGTGCTCCTTTGGCTCACCTTAACTGGCCCTCAGCCCTCTCTGGCCTGGGCAGGCTCACTCACCGCATTGTGGCCGAAGAACTCACAGTAGCAGCAGTCACAGAACTTTCCATCTCTCTGGTGAGTGGAGGATGAGGTGCAGGAGCTGCGCTCTGAGCTGCTGTCCTCTTCCTCACCCAGGCCCTCATCTGCCTCGCAGGGCTGGGGAAGCTGGCAGGCCAGGCCACTGTGTGTAAACTTGTGCCCTTTACACCCAGGGTCTCTGCTGATGGGGGAGAAAGATAAGCCCACAGATGAGGGAGGGCATGGAAGGAGCAGGCTGCAGCAGGAGCCTGGGGAAGCATTCTCACCATTGCCATCCCAACTACCCTTCATGTGCCTCATCCCACAAAGGCCGAAGCAGTCAGATTGTTATCAGTGCCTCTCACAAAAACAGGGCCATCACCCTGTGGGCTGTGAGCTGATGGCTCTCCTGAAGCATCCAAAGGAGGTCAACAGGGTCAATTTCCTTTTACCCTTTAGGTCCTTAGACCAAATCTGCACCAGTGAGTGGAGCTGTCTTAGCTGTGGGGTCTTAAATCTGGGAAAGTCAATGTGCCTTGTGGGCCAGACTCTAAGAGCTACTGTACTGTTTGGGACAGGTACTATATTTAGCATATTCTAAGCATCTCCCAGGTCCTGCAAAATAGATGTTGCAGTGGAGGTAACTTGCAGTGGAGGTAACTAAGGGAGGTAACTAAGGGTCAGAGTGCTTAACTGCTTTGCCCAAGGAGAGGCTAGGGCTCAGCCTGTGCCTGCCTGTGTGCAAAGCTCATGCTCTCCCACTGTACTGCTCTGTCTCTGGACTTCAGGAAGCACTGGGGGCATCACGTAACATAGACTATTTTTCCAGGATAAGAAAAAGACACTGGCCCACAAAGTCCCCAAACTGGAGCCAGAAGAACAAGAGCCCTGGCCTGGCCATCAGAAGCTGGAATGCCCTAGGGCTGGGGACATGGGGTGAGGCTGGGATGGTGGGAGCCAGGAGAAAGGGCAGGGCAAGGAGCAGTGAGAAGGCTTGGCTCCCAGGGCAGTCTGTTGTGCAAGGGGTAGAAAAGGAGGGGCAGGAACCATTATCAGTGGTGCTCAGAGAAGCTTAATCCAAAATGACCATTCTTCACCTACATTAGCAAAATTAAAATAACCCATGCTCTTGAGAATATGAAGAAGCTAGCACCCTAATATTGGTGGTTACATAAATTTGGAGAGACTTTTGGAAAGCAACTTTTCAATATGTATTAGGAACCCTTCTCAAAAAAGACCTTCTGACATCTTTTAAACGGAGAACTTTTTTCATTCTGAGGGACCTTTTCCAAGGAGAAAACCCCAAAAGAGGGAAACAGCTTTAGGTAAAGACATCTTTAGAGACATTATTTACAATGTTAAAATACTGGAATGATTTAAATCATTAGCAACTAGAGAACAGGGAAGTGCACTATGGAGAATATTCTCCACCCTTCAGCTGAGACCCAGAAGACCACATAGGAACCACACAATGAATGCTATGTGAAAGAGGACAACAAAAAACTGTGAACTGTATAGACACCACCACCACCACTGTGTGGGTAAGACCCGTAGGGAAAACTGCTAAAAGTGGTGGCATTGGGGTGGTGGGATTTTAGAATGAGAAAATTCAAATGCATAATAAACACAGCTCTGATTTCTAATACAAAAATATGTACCTTTCTCCTCCACAAAGAATTTTATCTTTCACATACATGTTAATATAAACTTCTTCAGTACTTAGAATTACTTTAGGGAATCCTTAAGGCCATAATTCCTGACTCAAACACAGATTTGGGTACAAGAATGTTTATTACAGCCTTGTTTTTAATGGTTAAAAACTAGAAATGCCCAAATGTCCAGGAATAGGGGAATGATAAAATAATTTATGAATTATGCTACTGCTATGCAAGAAGACATTTTGAGACCACTGGAAACTTTTCTGAAGAATTTTAACTGGGGAAATGATCTATAATGTTAAAAAAAATAACTACACAAAAATATATAAACAGAGACCTAATTTATATACAGAGACATCGGGAAGAAAATATACCAGTGTTAAAGGTTTATCTTTAGGTTTTGAGGAAATTTTTTCTTCGTTAGACACCCTGAACTTTTCCAAGTTTTTAAAAGACAACAGTTACTTCTTTTAGGATTGTAAAAATGATACAAGAGACATAGAATCTATCATTCAATTTCTACCCCAAAGGTATGCTCTGTAAAGTCTCTCAGAACTCAAAGTCGAAGTTAGCAGGGAGTATACCCTTTGTGCCACTCACTTACCTGTGAGTGCTAGGGAGCTGCTGAGAGCTGGGAGGTGGGAGGAGAGGCCCGCTGCAGTGCCCGCCGCAGTGCCCACTACAGGGGTGGCTGCACCCTGAGAATGGTGGAGGCATCTTCAGGAGCGGCATGCTGGTGGAGGGCAGGTGGGGAGTCTGACATGCCCCTGGGGTGTGTGGGGCGGCAGCAGCGGCAACAGGGCATTCTGAAGCTTGGGCAGGGAAAGGCGCTGCCGGGGTAGCAGGTGGCAGGTGTGGATGGGGTGGTGAGCCAAAGGACCCGGGGTGAGATGGGATCGGCGACGCGGGCTGGGGGTGGTGGCCAGTGGGGCTGTTAGGTGGAGCAGTGAGGTCTGAGTGCCGGTGGTGCTCCGAGAGAGAGAAAACCTCACCTGTGGACGGATGGGGAAGAAAGGGGTCAGAGTGAGAGCCAAGACCCTGGGAAGGAAAGCCCAAGGGCTCACTGCTACAACATCCTGCTTACTATGACCAGAGGGAACCTGTCTGGGGATAGCCTCTCAGCATAGCGGACCCTGTGAGCTTTTGGGAAAGTCTAACAGTGCTTCGGACTGGAGAGTTTTTCCTTGCAGGCAGCAACTTGGGTAGACAGGCTCAAGGAGCCCAGACCTGAGAAAGAAGGCACCAGGAATGCCCGCCCCACAGAAGGTCCTAGCACCTCTGCTGTGGCACAAACAGGGGATATGTGTTCTGTCTCTCGGGGCCTCTCTAGGATTGCTTGTTCATAGGTATTCCTCAGGCCCAGGGAAGGGTCTACAGAAGCCAGTGGAGCAGCAGGCCAAAGCTCTGCCTCTGGGCCATGAGGACTGAGGCAGCCAGGGTGTAACAGACTCTCAGGTGGCTCTCGATTTCAGAGAAGTGGGAAAAGGCTTTGAGGATTCACTTTCACTTACGCATTAAAATAAGTGGAATTCTACTCATCTCTCACAATTCTGGGAGCAGCACCCCTCTAGAGAACTCAGGCCCTTAATTTAGTTATTATTATCTTTTATGTTAATTCCAGTATAATTAACATATGGTGTTACACCAGTTTCAGGCCCTCAATTTAGTAGCAGACAATAATTAGTATTTATATCATACCTCAATAACCCAAGACCTTTTCTTTGGGTCTCTAAGGGTTATCTCAGGATCTAAAGAAGGCTTATATATCTGTGAAGCTGGCTAATAATCCTGGCAGCTTGCACCAACTTCTTGTTGATAGAAGTGCAGTGCTTTTATATCTGTTCTTTAGGTGGAGAAAAAGAGGTCTGGGAAGACAAAAGCACTCAGGACCTCTGTGCTGCTGCAGGGGTCAGGTATTAGGTGACTGTAGTCCTAATTCCCTAAGGATACTCCCATACTCCACTTTCAGTTCAGCCAGTGTTCACCATGCCCCCTCCTGAATCTGATGGGAAAGCTATCGCAGCCAATGACAGTTATTTTTCAACTTCAGGGTTGTGGGGAAAGGGGTGCCACGGAGACAGTCAAGGGCTAGGTACCCCCTGCTTCCATTAGAACAGCTCCTTTTACTTCTTTTAATAACTGGCCTCCTGATTTGTTTAATAAAGTGGACAGGAAAATAGCTCTCTACATTTATGTGGCCTGGCTCTCTCCCAAGCTTGGAGACTCACCAGGGATGGTAGGAGGACTCCCGAGTGAGCTACCCGGCACGGCCCCACTGGAGTGCGGAGAGTTCCAGAGGCCCGAGAGCTTATGTGCTGACAGGAAGGAGCTGGGATCCCAGTCCCCTGAGTTCCCATGGCAGGAGGAGGAGGACGAGGACGATGAAGAGGAGGACGAAGAGGAATGAGAGTCACCCCCACAAGACTGTGATTTGCAGGATGTGTGTGACAAGGAGATCTGGAGAAGGGGGAAGAAAAAAGCTCATGGTAAAACAGCAAACATCAGAGCTGACCCTCTGTGGCCTTAGCTTACCCAGGAGCACCTCCTCCTCCAGGTCCTGTGCCATGGTCAAAGCCCAAGTCCCACAACCCCAGGTGAAAGGGCCAACGTGGATCAGGCCTTTGTTGGGAGAGACCGAGGTGCTCCCGATAAAGTGAAGTGTGTGGATACTGGTGACAGAGACTCTGGTAGGGATACAGACTGCCTGTCAACTGTGGGCCTTTGGGGAGTCCTGATAGCTGCCAAGGAAAGGAAGGGACTTTAAGTCAAAAGTCCTGAAACGGACATAACCCTGGGGAAAAGAAAGGGGCTGGAGGGGAATGAATGAGAAATGAGGCAAGTCTGACTGCTGTGATTCAGGAGATGCCAGTTAGATGGCTCTTGGCATCTTGGAGGCCTTCTAACTGAGGCACATGGTAGATCCTCAAACCAGCCTTTGCTCTCTGTATCATACTGGTTGGCTTTCAAGCTGCCACAGAGCTGAAGGCAGCACGGTGACATGGAAGGGGCAGGATCTCCATCGACCAGTACCTACACGCTGGCCCTCACACTGCAGAGACCCTCCTCAGGGGCAAGGGGGCTCCCTGAAGCCTCTCTGTTCTTGCCCCAATTGTGAACCCAACCCGCAGCCCCTAAGTGCTCGGGCGCAGGGTCTGCTGGAGAGCACCTGAGAGAACAGGGAAGGAACAGCTCAACAGCCTGATCTCTCTGGGCAGGCAGCCCTCCTGCATTCAGGGACCCCTCCTCAGCTGTTACCTACCGCCACTGCATGTTCTCGACCTGTCTGCCTTTCATCTTCCTCCATGCTCTTTCGGCAACTCTGGCAGACCCATAGAGGCATCTCGCCTAGGAGATTCTTGACGAGCTTTGGCATGAAGTCAGGGGGCAGCTTCTCACCCTGCAACACCAGTCCATTTTGGGAAGGGCCTTCTTCCCAGCCTTTGCGTTCCCGATGACATAGTAGGCAGCAAGTCTGCACAGACTGGGTGGATGTGGGGGGAACCTGTCCAATAGACAGAAACAGGGTTTCCCAGGAGGGGAAAGGTTTTGCTTAGAAATAATATCAACAAAACTAATACCTTCACTTATTATGTGCCAGGCACTGGGTTAGGCACTTTATTAGGCACTACATAATTTTAGTACTAGTGATAGCTCTGCAGACTAGGTGTTATTTCCATTTTTTTTTTTTTTTTAAAGATGAAGAAACAATTTCAAGAAGTTAAGTAAGTTGCTCAAGGTCTTAGAGCCAGTGAATGGCTGAATTAGGAGTTGAGTCCCAGTGAGGTTGACTTCAAAGCTCATGCTCCAATGCCCTGATGTCTCCAAATCTTGAAGATTAAAGGAAGGTCCTCTTCCTTCTCTGGTATGTCTGGGAGAGCCCTCCATTCTTAGGCTGTCTGTGTAGTCCATAGACCAATTCCCATCTGGGGGTGGGGGATGCTCTCAGTTAATGCTGAGTTTGGGAGAATGTCAGGGTTTCCTGAAAGCTGCACAATTCCATTAGGATCACAGCAGAATTTTGGAGGCGGGGTTTTGCACAGCTAGTCAGAAAGCATTAATTCAATAAAAAACTGAGTTGGAGAAAAGGTAAGGCAGACCCTGGCGTTCTGAGAGGTAGTGAGGTATGGTGAAAAGAATCTGGGCTTTGTGGGTCAGACTGACACACATTCTAATGCCTCCCCGCTGAGCACACATTAGCTGGGTGACCTTGAGCAAGTTATTCAACTTCCCGAGCTCTGATTTCCTACCTACCTTGCACAGTTGTTGTGAGACTCAGTGTATAAACAGGGAAAGTGCCTAGCCCTGTGCATGCTCAAAGCATAGACCCAATATACAGTAATTATTATTTGGACTTTCTTTTTTCCTTCTAGGACAAATGACATAGAAATATAAGTCTATAGGTTTTATGTCACATTGAGGGGTATGATTGGGAACCCGATTGCATTTAATGACCCCAATTAATGGCTTTCCTATATCCTGCAACTTTGGAAGGCAGCTTTGCTCACCACTATACCAATGCCACTGCTTCCAGGGCTATTCTGCAACTTTGTAGAACCCTCTCTCTCTGACACTTCGTCATGTCACTTTCTTTGGCCAATGGGATGTTAGCAAATTTGCTGTCAGCATAAGCTTAAAAGTATGTATGCATTTCTACTTGCTTCTTTGCATGGCTGGGCTTGCTCGCTCTTGCACCTCTGCCTCCCACGAGAGCATGACTGGGCTAGCTGCTGGAGGGATGTTGAGAGACACATGGAGAAATCTGAGTCTTCCTCGCTGACTGGCCAGTGGATCTGATAACATGAGTGAGCCCAGCTGAGATCAGTCAAGCCAACCCAATTGGCAGAAATACCCAGTCAACCCAGAGACTCATGAGAAATAATAAATGGTGTTGTTTTAAGCCACTAAGTTTTGGGGTGGTTTATTACATGCAATAGTTATATTAACTGATATACCTTCCAAACTTACCCACCACTAGGTAACAGGTGTTTGCAGAGGCCTAAGCAAAGGAATAAGGGTATCATCCTCATCCTACCAAGAAAATAAATGCCATCATCTTTCTCGAATAAAATCACTTTCTCACAATAAATTGGCATCAGGGTATCCTTAAACCTGTAATGTTACAATTACACTGACCTGGGTCTCTGGTTTCTAGGAGAAAAAAAAAAAAAAAAAAAAAAAAGAACCAAATAGTAGTACCAGAAGCATAATGAAACATTTGGGGCAGTACAAAGACCTTCGAAAAGAGTACCAGAGAAAGAGAAATCTTATATGTGGAACTCATGTGAGATACTACCTAAAAGGTTTCTGTCAAAGGCACATTTCAGTGGACAAGGCAACTGCTTAACTGTACCTGCATAAGGATATAGCTTCTAACCCACTGGTGGTGAGCATCTTATGGAAAGGGTGGGAGTCTGATGGAGGAGGATGGTATTCTGAGAAGTTAAGGCAAAGGAGGCCTTTCTGAGAAGTATCCCCAGGAAAATTTTCTTAGCTATCTATAAGGTGCCATAGTAACTCCAGAGGGAGCAGGTGAGGTCAACACCCAAGTCCCTTTTCCTGTACTGATGGTGACCATCCATATTCTTATGGAAAACACCAGGACATGTCATTTTACTACAACAGAGTTTCATTTCATTTGGGTATTAGGTTCTAAAGTTACTACATAAGAGGAAAATCTATGAGTAAAATTATTCTGAAATTCTTTGTATGCATTGTGAAGTATAGTATATATAGTTCCGGCACAACCAAGAATTCAAATGTATAACATATATGCGCAATGTTCAATAAGCAGTTTTTTTCCTTTTAAAAGCAAATACAGAATTTTTGTAAGTTAAACACGTGATCAGTGTGACTATACTTAGTGCCAAAGTACTTGTGGGAGGCACTGGGTGTAGTGGAAATAACACTGGTTTTTGGCACTAATCTTGGGCCTCGAGCACTTACCAGCTGTATGATGTTGGGCAAGTCCTACTCTCTGTTTCTTCATCTGTAAAACGGGATTAAGTCCTAACTTGTAGGGTTGGCTGTGAATATTAAATGGACAAAGCACCATGCTCACTTTGGCAGCACATATACTAAAATGGACAAAGCACCTACTCCAGTGCCAGGCCCATAATACGTTGCTCAACATATGGTACTAATTATGAACATGATGGGAGTGATGGGAAACATTTAAAATCAGGCCTAAGCTTGAAAAATACAGAAAATATGTCACTCTCCTTTTTAATACAAGCATCTCTAATGTGCAGTGAATTTAAGGTGACTTTTAGACATCTTAATCTCTGCCCTCTACCCCATGAAGTCATTCTTTAAGTTCCCCAAATACTTTCTATACTCTCCTACCTCTACCTTGTGTCTTTGCTAAAGGGGATCTTCTGTTTTAAATCCCCTTCCTTCCCAAGTTTATCAATAAGTAGTTGGGCAGGGCTTAAATCCAACTTCATCCAGTCTTTCCCAGAGGGTTCCTGTCATAATTTACCTCTCCTCTCCATATCTCCATAGCACATTATGCCTTGGTTACAGCATCTGTGCCTTCCACTTAATTTATTTACCTGCATTTTTTTGTCCCTTCTACTAGAATGTGCTCCTAGAAGGCAAGCATCAGGTATAATTCTTGTCTGGATCTCTTACAATGTACCAAAGGGCATAGGATCAGCTGGGCACATAGTGGCTAACTCAAATTTATTAGATGTCACTATGGCAATACAGCTTAGTGAGACATTGCTTGAAATTCTGAAATTATTGCTTCTCACAGAGAAAGGCCATCCCCCTACCCTGGGCTTCATCTGAATGGTTCCAATCTCAAGCATGCAAGAGTGAAAGATCACAGTCCTTGGGGATTACAATCAGATGGCCTCATTTATGGAATAATGTGGCTCTCCCTAGAGCCAAACTGGTCCACATTATAAATGAGATTAGCCATCAATGGAAGTGAACTTACAGGACAGGCTGTCTTTCCAGTTAAAGAAAAGAAAACACAGGGCATAGAAAGTTAATTAGGTCCTAACTGAAGCAGGAATGATACCACCTACATTGCATAAGGTTGTCTAGACTAAGTGACATTAGAGATGTAAAGCTTATTAGCTCAAAGGAGCCATACAGTAGACACTCAATCTATCATCACCTAGGCCCTCTGGCTGTTCTGTTCTTAATAAATCTACATTGGAAACCAGTTATCCACTGTCATGAGCTTGGTATACTTTTCTTCTTTCTGGCCTGGCAATTCTTGGGGCTATCTCCAAAGCTGTCTTAATCCTAAATCTTAGTGCCTGCCCCTGAATACGATGCATGGTGGAACCTGGGGACTTTTTTCTCTGACATTTTCATCTCTACTGCCAGAGGGTGGTGAGAATCCCAAGTCCTAGAGATGTTATTATATTCAGTCAGTACTACCACTGTTCCTGCAAATTTTTGCTTTGCTATAGAAAAGCTCTTGGTTCAGAATTCTCTTTGACTGCAATGTCCTGCCATTTTTCAAATTCCCGTCAATCATTACCCCTTATGTCCTGAAGTCAACTCAGGCTTTTAAAGTAGCTGTTCTCAAGCTGCATTTTTTACACCAGGCACAGTATCCCCACACAAGAACACGAACAATAAATGTTTATAGAATGAATGAAACACCCAACCATTCTTCTTCATCATAATGGGTAGGGAACTGATCCTTAAACTCAGGAGCCCTGGACAATAATTATTCCTTCTTACTTCAGTTTAAATGTCAGAGCCTCTCCAGCTAAAGATCTGGAACTAGGAAAAAGATAGGGGAAGAGCTAGGAAAGGTTCTAGACTTGGGATCTGCTCAAAAAAGACTCCAAGATTAAATTCTGCTTCACTATAGACAAAACCAGAATCTCTGGAGAGTGGGGTTACTCACACAAGGGTCCTGTTTTAGCATGCAAATTCCCAGAGCAGTCAAGGAGCCAGGTGAACCCTAGACTGTAGCCACTCCTTGCCCAGGGGGCAGGCATATGCAACTATATCTCTGCTCTCTCACCTGACCAGGTCCAAGACTTTTCTGTCTTGGCCTGAGAAACATTATGCTAGGGTATTCTAGATATCTCTGGATAAGAATAGTTAAAAATCAAAGGAAAAGGAAGCCAATTTTTCTCATGGAACACCATTTTTACTTGAAGAATGACTGACAAACTCTGGTTATTCAGACTTGAAAAATGCCAGACATTTTCTCAAAAAATGAACAAAATGAACCCATCACTTCCAGGAAAACAACTTTTTACTTGTGGCCAATGACAAAATTCAAGCTTTCAGGCAAAATTCAGAATTTTGGAAATTTGGAAATTAGAATTTTGTATCCACCATCATGAAATCAAAAGCTTCCCAATCCTTAGACTTTTCTGGTGTAAATGGTGGTTATAGTGACAAATGTTATTTTTTGATATTGTAAAATGAAATGGGAAAACATTTGGAAGAGCTGCATAACTCAGTGAACCTATTTTCCAAATGAGCAAAGCATGATGTTTCAGGATCATGCATTGTTAAAAAAAATCCATTCAAAGTGCTAGATAAACCAACAGATTTTAATGTAATGAGTGCAAAGACTTCATTAAAATGGTCTCAGATTCCACACTGCAAAGAATTATCAGCAATCACCTGGAAAGGCTTTTAAAATACTCCTTCCTAGAGGCGCCTGGGTGGCTCAGTTGGCTGGGTATCTGACTTCAGCTCAGGTCATGATCTCCCAGTTGATAAGTTCGAGCCCCGCGTCAGGCTCTGTGCTGACAGCTCAGAGCCTGCAACCTGCTTCGGATTCTGTGTCTCCCTCTCTCTCTGCCCCTCCCCTGCTCATGCTCTGTCTCTCTTTCTCTCTCTCAGAAATAAATAAAGATTAAAAAAATTTTTTTAAATACTCCTTCCTTTTCCAACAACATCTGTTTGAGGCTGGATTTTTAAAATATACTTCACAACAATGTACTGCAGCAGACGGAATACAGAAACACATATGAGCATCCAGCTTCTTTCTATTAAGCCAGACAAACAAATTTGTGAAAATGAAAATGAGACCAGTCTTCTATTATTTTTTTGGAAAATGTATTTTCCATTAAAAAATTATGTATGTTAACATGACAGGTTTAATATTGTTATTCTTAAATGATTTAGTAACTAAATATTTTTAAACTTTCTCAGCTTTAATACTTATTTTGGTAAATATGAACAGATAAAACCAACAAAAGAAAGCTCTTTTGGGTCCTCAATAATTTTTAGGAGTATAAAAGGTCCCTAAGACCAAATACTTTGAAAACTGCTAATGTAAAGTCTCTAATGGTATGGTGCCTGTAACCCAGTGGGTGCACAGTAAGCAATAGCGATTATTAACAATGATACAGTTCATGGCATATCTGGATAGCTCTTTGGGGCATAAATTTCCCACCTCATCTTTCTGTCCACAATTTGGGAATTGCTGGAGAATAACCCAGGTCACCAGGCGAGGCAGCTATCAAGGTCTGCTCTGAGGCTGGATCTAACAGCCAGCACTAAACCTGTTCTCATTTCTCTCATGGATTCCTTTTAATCCCAAGAGTTTGTGTATGTTTGTAGAGGATTCCCCCAAGACATATGCTGTATTTAACCAGTGGTCCTGCAATAGCTTCCAAATTCTATTCTGAAATGGCCCGTTAGAGCATTCAACTCTCAAGGCACCCAACTCCAAGAGCCTCCCTGTCACCAAGGCAGAAGACAGCAGTAGCAGCTAAAATTCCCTTCCAGAAGCAGAGAAAATTATTAATACCCAGCCTACCAAAAGTCACCAGCTCAGTCACTGCCACTTACTCTTCCATTCACCCACTCATTTCCTCCTTCAGTGAACATGCTCAGAGCCCATTCTCATTGTGCTAGGTAGTGCGAAACATCGAATAACATAGAATTTCTGCCTTAAGAACACATGCTTAAACCAGGCAGGTTCATGCATGGGGACATCAATACTCCCAAACTCCCAGATGCCTCATATTCATTTTGGAGAATCAGTCAGGGACACAAATTAAAATAACACACAATTAAAATTAATGTAACAAAATAATATACAAATTAAAACAACCAACCAACCAACCTGGGTACTGGGCTTCTCTGCTTCATGTAAGCTTATTATGTGCCTTCTCATGTACCTATCCAATTTGAGTATCTCCTTCTTTTAGCTCCTTTTCCCACCTTGGTCTCTCTTTAATCTCCTGGCATTCTGGTTGAGTTCACTACTGCAGCACTTTCTGGACCCCGTGTTTCATGACTTGGCCCCAGCTGACCTCTCCATGCTTCATTTCCAAGCTTAACATCTGAGAATCTTAGGTTCTATTCGTACTGCTCCTCCAGCAAATACACTGTGCCCTGGAAACCTCAGCATCTCAGTTCCACTCCCCAGCAAATTTGTACTCATGCCCTAAGATCTTGGTCAAAGGTCAAGCTTTTGCTGGACCAGGCTGAGTAGAACTAATTCTTTTACTATAGTACCTATCATACTGTGCCATAGACATATTCTGTCTGTCTCAAACCCCTGGTGGAATGAGGACTCTTTGGGGGCAGGGAGTGCATCTTGGTCATTTAAGTGTGCCTGGGAACCCAGGCTTGGCTTGGACCTGACACATAGCAGGTATTCACTGAATAAATGAATAAATGCTTAAAAGCCCACCTGGCTCACATTTTAGTTTCTCTATACAAAGGACAGAGTCTAAAGACAAGCTGAACTAGCCACTTCCTGGATATGCTATGCTAAAAGGCCTATCTTTGTGACTCTGGGCTACTGATGAGAGGGCATCAGTGTGAAGAATCTCAGACCATTCTGAGGCTGGCAATCAGAGCTACATTTAATTCTTAACGAGGTGATAATAAGTGCACCTCAGTGCCCTAGAGCTTTCACCCAAACTCCCACTCAGTCTGTTGTCTCAGTTCCTTCCTGGATGAACAGCTATTTCATATCAGCCAGTTTGTGGAGAATCTTCTCTGGTTGTACAAGCTCAGCCAAGGATAGGGTAACGAGTCTCTCTGACCCCAGTGGCCTTCCACCTGCCCAAGGCTAGCTCATCTGTTGAACCTGCTTTCTGGGTGCAGTCAGCCACAAGAAGGCCTAAACTGTTGCTTAATAACTTAGAACTTCAGGCAAATCATATAACCTACTCTGTCACCCGAGCATGGATTTCTCATGGGTGGAAGAGTATGAACTTTGGAGATAGACTGTTGTGAGTTCAAAACCCAGTTCTGCCATTTCAGTATTATCTTAATTACTCAATTTCTTTGAGCCTCAATTTCCTCATTTATGAAATGAGAATAAAACCATACTTCACAGAGTTGTGAGGACAGAAGGAAATAAATTATGTAAAGTACCTGGCCTGGGCCTGGCACACAGTAGGTGCTCAATACCCGTTAGTTTCTTTCCTCTTCTGTCCTGGAAGAAATGACAGGGAAACTTACTAAGTGAGACTTGCCCAATCCAAAGTTATTACTTGAAGCACAGGACAGAGGACTAGACAGGTGACCTTCAAGGCCCCTTTGAACCCCCCCATCCACGATCTCTGGCTACAACTTCCTAATAAGGCCCTTCCATGTTTCAGGGTCCTTCTTACTATCTAGTTTCCCTATATCACTTTTCAGAGTAGATGAAGAACCTATTCATTTCAGAATGGAGAGAGAACCACAAAAGTTGCTGGAGAGCTGAGAGCCTTGAGGAGGGACTAAAAGGAGATGGCCTAGGACTGCAGCATGTTCATCCACCTACAGGTTGAAGGATGAGTGTGGGAGCAAGGGCACAGAACCAAAGGGTGTAAACAAAGGGCCCTTCCTGGGACACAAGACCTTCTCTCCTTAGTCCTTTTCTGTTCTGCACATCCTGCCAGGAAAAACCATTAACCACTTCTTTCCCCAATATCCATTCTTTCCCCAAATATATAAAGCACCACACCCTCACTGATGTTGTTCCCCTCTGCCTCTTCTTTTTTAGGCACAGTTAGGGTGTTACTTCCTTCTAAGTCCACAGGCAGAATTAACTGCTTTGCTCTGGGATGCCCTAATGCTTTGTTACATACCTCTTGAATAGAGCTTATCGTACGTGTCCCAGTTTTTGAGATCTGTCTTCTCCACAACACTGAGAACACTGAGGGCAGGACCTGTGTCCCATGACTCACTGCATCCTGATCATTCAGCAGAGATGACAGCATGTAATGGGCATGGTAAGAGTTTGGATACACAAGGGAAGATCAGCAGTTGGAGAATAACATTAATGGGGCAACAACTGGAAAACTGGGGAAAGCCTGTTTTTTTGTTTTTAAAACTAAGGCTGTTTCTATTCCTGCTTATGGAAAAGCTCCCCTCTCCGGAAGCCCTATTCTTTGAAGAATATCCTAGGCTTCCACAAAGCTCCTCATACCACCCTCAACTGAGCAGTTAGCAGACCCAGCCACATACCAGAATCACCTGGGGCAGTTTAGCAACAAGATTCCTGGGCTCTGGATCTAGAGACTCTAATTCTGTAGGTCTGGGACAGAATCCAGCAAAACACGGAGGATCTGATGATTAGTTAGGCTAGGATGAGGAAGAGGTGGAATCAAGCAATCACAGCTACCTCTTCCACTGAGAATTACGTCCTCTCATGCTATCAGAGAACTTACCCAAGAACATGTTTATTTTCCTATTTAAAAGCTTTCATTGATTCCTCACTGCCTGCAGGATAAAGCCCAAACTTCTTGCTGTGGTTTTCTAGAACCCTGCTAACTTCTCCAGCCTGACCTCATGCTACTCTGCCTGAATTGGGCAATTCTCGCCTCTGGGTCTCTACATTGCTTTCTTTGTTTAGACACTTTCTCTCACCTTCTCTAAAGGAACTTCTACTCAACCTTGAAGCATCAGCTCTGAGAAATCTTCTATTGGTTATCATATTTGTGCATCTTCAGCACCAAATATCTATAATAATCATAGCTACCACTTGTGCTAAGTGCTTGACATGCAGCACTTGCTGCCCTAATGTGACTCTGGCATCACTGTCATACATGTGAGAAAACATGCTAACAGGGCTAAAACTCTTTGAAAGGCTGCATACTAGGATCTAGGATTTGAACCGTAACTCAGAGGAAGTGATGCTCTTCTAGCCTAACTACAATTAATACACACATGTGGGCAGGGACTGATTCACTTCTGTATCCTCAGCTAGCCTAGGGTCTGATACAGATCAGGTGTCCATTAGTATTTGCAGAATAAATGAACACCAGATCAGGTGAGAGGGAGACTGCGTGTGATGCGTGTATCACGGGCCTAAATGAATGAATGACTGCCAGCCTGGCCCAGCAGTAGACGCTGGTAAGCACAAAGTGGAAGAAACCTAACTTTTACTTCTTTTATTTTCATTTGGTTTAACAGCCACTTATTGGGCACATGAGGACCGTACACACTAAATACCCCACAAATGAGTTAAATATAGCCCCTGCTCTTAAAACTTCTAGGTTCAGTATATAAAGTCGTTAGGATCTTAATAGTTTATCTGATATTAGATATTAAGATAATAGCTCTGGGGATATTTTAAGTAAATTAAAAATTAAAAAAATCTCAGCAGCTAAGTCTTCATCTTCAAAGGCCCTTTAACATTTCTACATAGTGAATCTCTACTGGCTTACAAAGAACCAGAGGTGGTAGGGATCCACCCCTTCTTGTATCGTTTCCTACTACTTGCAGTGAAAGTGGCCAGGCTGGGTGGGCAATGATTTTAAGGGGGAAGATTCCTGGGTATAGGGACTATCTTATTTATCTTTGTGCCCAAAATAAAAGCCCTAGCACAGAGGTCATAATGCTTGCTCAGTGGATCAAACATAATGAGATGGTTTCAATAAAGATACTGACTAATCCTGTGCTCCAGTCTCTTGAGGGAGCAGGTTTAACTCTGAGCAGTGGGGAACCAGGTCTCTAGAGTCTCTTTAAACTGGGCCAGGCAGGTCTCAGCAGGTGCCGTAGAGATGAGATGGGAAACACCAGATGAGCTCAACCAGCACCAACTGCTGGTTTACAGTCTGGCAAGTCTCCTGAGGGTTTACTGAGTGTGCCCCTGGACTGCAGGCTGAGTGGTCCAAGAGAGATGGAAAGACAGAAGCAGAGCTGGCAGGCTTTGGATGGCCATCTGGCACAGTTCCCACTATCTCCAACTCCTGCTCTAGCCTTGATGTACTAGGTGCTAGGTGGGTTACTCCATTTTCTTGTGATGTTGCTGATGAGGCTTAGGGAGGGGAAAAAAACATGCCCAGGAACACAAAGCTAGAAAGAGACTGAGCTTGGAGTTCACCCCAAGTCTGGAACATTAAACACTTTCTCACTATTGCCTTATTCAGCTGCTTTGTAAGGTTTTTTGTTCTTTGCTAATAAGGTAGTAACAGTTTTAGTTTAGTGAATGAGGATTTCGATTGTTAGTGAACAGATCAATAAAGTTTAGTGACCTGAAACAATTCTAAATAAGGACTTTTGGGATCCCCAATAAGCTAGCTCAAGGTCCCACATTTAAATGTGCACAAGTAATGCAGGGTGCCTGGATGGCTCAGTCGGTTGAACATCGAACTTAGACTCAGGTCATGATCTCACCATTCGTGGGTTCGAGCCCTGTGTTAGGCTCTGTGCTGACACTCAGAGCCTGGAGGCTGTTTCAGATTCTGTCTCCCTCTCTCTCTCTGCCCTTCCCTAGCTTGTGCATGCGCATGCTCTCCCTCTCTTTCTCTCTCAAAAATAAGTAGATAAACTTAAAAAAAAAAAAAAAATTAAATGTGTACAAGTAACCAAAGTGAGCGAAAGGGTCTGGATGGAACCAGAGTGGCCTTTGAACTCGAATTCAGAGTAATCATGGCTCTTCCAGCCTACCTGTGATTACTATATACATGTTCTCTGAACCATGAGCCCTTTGTGGGCAGGGACCATGTCTGATTCACTTCTGCATTCCCAGCTAGCCCAGGGCCTGGCACAGATCAGGGTGTCCTTCATATCAGGGGCAGACACTACTCAAAACTTCGTATTACTGCCTTGCAGAAATTGGGCTCAGTGGCACCAGATTTTTAGAGTTTTAAGACATGGCACAAATCCAGTTTGTAGGAATCTTTTGGCTTTTAAGAAATTGGCTTAAAACAAAACCAAAGCAATATGTGACCTGGGACATTAGAACCTATCTGTGGATTGGAAGTGGTCCTATTCGCTGTCTTTGGCATGCGACAGTGAGTTTCACCTTGCTGACCCACTCTGTGTACACAGAGTTTTAAGTGGCAGTGGGAGACAGAGATCCTCACCACAGGCACGCTAGGGGGCAGAACAATGACTCCAACCCTTTCAGCAGGTGCTTCTCACCAGGGCACAAAAGTCTGCTTCTGGCATTCAGAAACCCCCTCCCCAGCAAAAAAGTGGGGTACAATCAGAAAAGAGTTTGTCAGTTTGTTTTACCTCTTTGTGGCTATAATAAAAAAAAATGCCTTGTAAATCCCACACAGTACACAAGAGTGTCCTTTTTGGGGGGCCAGGAGGCACCTGTGACCTATAGTGGGAGTTATTTGGGCATATGTCATATGAGCATTTGTTTCTTCATCTGAAAAACAGTGTAATCGTATTTATATCCTTCAGTTCATTAATATTTGTTAATCACCAGGCATAGGGGTACAATGGTAACTGACGTGGTTCCTGCACTCTCAGAGTTTATGTAGCAAAAGTAGACTAATAATTAACCAATAGTTAACTCATCACATTTGTACTAAATGCTGAGGAAAGAACAGGAGTGGTGGGAAGATTATTAGTATGGTATGTAAAGTGTCTGGCATGAATAAATTAATGAATTTGCAGGTCAGGCAGTGGAGTAGATAATGATGATTATAGCTCTTAGGAAAGCTGCGTCCTAAATAAAAATTAAATGATTAAGCCATTATCCAAAATTTTGGCCATGAATATTATAACCTAAGTGGCAGGGGACCCTAAAATATTGCTGGTCTGAATGGGAAGGAGAGAAAACAACAGCTCCCCTGGCTCTCCCTATCCCAACTCTCTCCTTTTGTTGGACTCCCAGGGTGGCCCAGAGAAGCAAAAGAGGAAAGCTAGAGGGGGGAAGCAGGTTCAGGGTCTAAAGTCAGACCAGGCAAGGGTGGGGTCCAACCTGGGGAGTTGCATCCTTTGGAACCAGTCTCAGCCCAGGGGAGGGGGTGGGGGTGAAGGTGGGGCTTCTGACACTCAATAAGTGGTGACATTTTCATTAATTAAAAATCTTACTGTGATCTGAAACACAAAGGAGACCAGCATCAAAACTAGGTTACAATAAGCACAGGTTCTCAACGGATTCATTCTCTCTCCCATTCACCTAGTTATTTCTACTCAGTGTCAGCAAGGCCCAGGGCTAGGCATGGAGAATCAGAGATAGATGACATAGTCTGTGCCCCTGCGGAGTTCACAGTGCAGTGCAGGGAACAGATACATCAACAGAATGTCTCACTGAAGAATGGGGAGTGCTACCAAAGGGAAGCACAGGGGGCTGTGGGCACAAAGGGGGCACCTCACGCAACTGGGAAAGTTAGGGAAGGCTTTCTGGCAATGGTACCCCAAATGACATCCCCACTCACATGCACAATTCCAGAGATTCTACTAGAAGGCTGTCAAGAGCCATGCCTTCTGGCTGCACCAGCCTCCCAGAGTCCCCTGCTGCCCGATGCAGTGTCTGCAGAGCCAAACGCATCTTCCGCCACGCCTCATCCTCATCCGGCGCTGCATCCGACCCTCCAAGACTCCTGCAGGAGCCTGCCTTCCTTGGCAGGCTCAGCCAAAAGACCAACTCAAAACTCTTTTGTCAGAGCAAGCTTAGGGCGAGCCACCCAGCCCCATGTGCCACAACCCTCCCGGAGCAACTGAGGCTCATGTCACCCCGGGCTCTCAGTGAACACTGGCAGGGTACCTCCCATTATCTCCTTTGCTCAAAAGAAAATGACCTTCTTCCAGGTGGCAAGCTGGAGTCTTTGCGGAATCCTGCTACTACTGCTCACTCTCAGCAGGATTCACCAAACCCAGGGATCTGAGGGTTGAGATGGGCCACCTTGTGGGTCAGGGGTATAGAGGGAAGAAAGGGAAGGCTTTGCTAGGTTTTCACTTCAGTGCAGGAGCCCCACTAAATAGTCTTCGGGGCTGCCTGACAGTCTGCTCCAACTGCTATGTTGGGCAGGGAGAGGAGGGAGGCCACAGGAGACATACGCTGGGGGCACACAGCTGCTGAGGGGGCAGTGGCTGCAGGCAGTGAAGGGAAAGGGTGGGGCCGTTCCCAGGGTGGGGGGAGAGGGAAGAGGCTGTAGCCTTCCAGGCCACAGCGCCCCAGGCTGCTCTGTGGGTAGGTGGTGGAGCAGGTGGGCCCAGGGGGAGAAGGGCAGAGAGCTGGGCTGTGGCCTCAGGATCAGAGCCCAGTCCCAGTGTGGGTGGGTATAGGACCACAAAGTCTAGCCCCTGCTCCAGCCCGGAGGCGGCGGGAGAGGGCAGGCAGCCTGGTCACAGGACAGGACGGGCCATGCTCCGGCTTGGAGAGAAGGGTCCAGCCTCCACTCCCGCCTCGGGGGAGAAAGCCTCAGCCCCAGCCGGTGGAAGATGGTTCATCCCCAAGCTCACCCCGGCCCCGCTCCCGGGAGGTGAAAGTGCCGGAGCGGCCGGACTCGCCTCGCTCGCTCCTACCTGTGGTCCGGGAGCCAACTTGGGCTCGTCCTCCTCCCTGGGGCCGTGGCGGTCCGGCTCCGCGGGCGCCTCCGGGGGCCCTGCACCCGCTCCAGCTTCCAGGCTCGGCGGCGGCGGGGGTTCGGGAGCCTGGGGCTTCTGTTGCCCCGCGGCTCGCACCCGCTCGCGCCGACCCGCGCCGCCGCTCGGCCTGCTCCGCCTCCGAGTCATGCCGCTGCTCGCGCCGATCCCTCGCTCCACACGCGTCGTCGCCGCCGCCGCCGCCGCTCCCCTCGCAGGACAACAGCCAATATGGCGGCGCCCGGCTCCCCCCTCTGCTGCTGCCAGCAGGTCATAGGGCGCGGCGGCCGCGCCGCCGCACTAGCCCCCGAGGCTGCCTGCGCCATTTTGAATAAGGTCACCACCTGAAGTTCTGTAAGAGTGAGAAACTGGTGGACTCCCGGGATGCGACCTGTGCCAGGGAACGGTGGTTGCTGTGGTAACCGTGCTGTACCGCCCCGGGCCTGTAATAACTGCCTGCTAAATGGATGAGTGAATTAATTATTTTCTAGAGTACTTTCACACCCACCATCTGACTCCTTGCAGAGTCGCTCCTCACACGAGGAGGCAGGTATGGTCGTTCCCATTTTGCAGCGGAGAAAAATCGAGGCCAAAAAAGGCGAAGTGGCTGCTCAACATCAGCCAGCCGGAACTCATGGGCCCGTGGATAGTTTGAGGTGAAAGGGACGAGGGAATGGTCTGGGTCTTTTGTTTGCAACGTATGGTCAACTAGGAGTCCAGCGTTCGTTGCTTGGGATAGCAGAGTTCAGACCCCACTCCTGTCCCCAGTCTGGTGGGGAAAGTGGATAGTTAAATACACAGTTACAACCAGTGTGATGAGATGAAAATGACTGGGGCACATACTAGGTCAGTGTTTTCCCAAAAGTTGTGTGCAGGAGAGGATTTTGAGTGGTACACAAAGGAGCATTTAAAAATGTAATAATTATGTATTTAATTGTTAAAATGAGTTTTCCCTACTTTTTTGAATATATGAGATATGCACATGGTGCACATTTTTAGAAAAAGTTTTGAGTGCAATCTTTCTCATGCCAGGACCAGTGGTACCCTGCAACTATGTAGTGGTTATATGTAGAGTTGCTCTTGGTATCACTAAGAAGACGGAATAATGACATTAGCCTAATTAATGGGAGCAAGGGCTATTTTGAGAAGCAGTGCTACATGGCCTTGGAGCTTTCCTTAAGTGCCAGGAACCTAAACGAAAAATACTTCATCTTAGGTGGCCAGGTGGCTCAGTCATTTGAGCGTCTGACTCTTGATTTCTGCTCAGGTCACAGTCCCAGGGTCTGGATCAAGCCCCTGCCTCATGCTCTGCGCTGAACGTGGAGCCTGCTTGGGATTCTCTTTTTCTCTCCTTCTGCCCTTCTCCCTCACTCTCTGCCCCAAAAAAATGAAAAAGAAAAAAGAAAAATACTTCATCTCATTATGGGGATTAGTGCCATCATCAAAGATTTGAAGGATTTCAGGGTGATTCCCACTACATCAACATGACCTCTTAGTTTGGACAGAATAGAAGCTAGATACTCTTTTTCCCCCCCATTTATTTATTTTTATTGTGGCAAAATATGCCCAACATAAAACTTAACGATCTTAGCCATTAAAAAATTTTTTAAAGTGTTTTATTTTATTTTTGAGAGAGAGAGAGAGTGAGCAGGGGAGGGGCAGAGAGAGGGAGACATAGAATCTGAGGCATGCCGCAGGCTCTGAGCTGTCAGCACAGTGCCAGACACAGGGCTTGAACTCACTGATGGTGAGATCATGACCTGAACTGAAGTTGGACACTTAACCAACTGAGCCACCCAGACACCCCCTAATCTTAGCCATTTTAAAGCATATAGTTCAGTGGTATTAAGTACATTCATATTGTATGCAACCATTACCACCATCCATCTCCAGAACTCTTTTCATCTTGCAAAACTGAAACTCCATACTTGTTAAATAATTACTCCTTATTCTCCCCTCCCACAGCAGCCCCTGGAAACCACCATTCCACCTTAAAAAAAAAAAAAATCCCTTTTTCTCCACACCCCAGCCTCTGGTAACCACTATCCTACTTTCTGTTATGAGTTCAGCTTTTTTTTTTTTTTTTTTAATACTCCACATATAAGTGAGATCATGCAATATTTGTCTTTTTGTGACTGGCTTATTTCACTTTGCAAAACGTCCTTCAGGTTCATCCATGTTGTTGCAAATGGTAGGATTTTCTCCTCTTCATCCTCCTCCTTCTTCTTTTTAAAGTTTATTTATTGACAGAGAGAGAGAGAGAGAGAGCGAGCACAGAGCCCGCTCTGGGGCTGGGCTGGAACTCAGGAACCATGAGATCATGACCTGAGCCAAAATCAAGAGTTGGGTGCTTAATTGACTCAGACACCCCAGGATGTTTTTCTTTTTTAAGGTTGAATAATATTCTTTTATATATATATATATACACACACATATATATATATGTATGTATGTCTTTTTATACTTTTTTACATGTATTTTTCATGTGCCACATTTTCCTTATTGATGGAGAAGATAGATTGTCTTGAAGAATTACAGAGCATTATGGCAAACTTATTCTGGTAAGGACTCCAGTTGCAGGCACTTTTTCAGAGTGGTCATTCTTGGATCATGTGGGTGCAGTTGTTGGCCTATAATAGACAACTGTAGGTCTAGTAAGTGCTTTTTCTTCTATACCAAACCTCAGGAATAGTTTGTGTTCCTCTGGCAGGGGCAGCAGTAAACCTTTACTGTTTTGCTTCAGGAATATGTCACTTTCTGAACACACTTACTTTACAGGAATTTTTGACCAAATCACCATTCCACTGGCTATCAGGGTAATCTACTGTGACACTGATGACATCATTCTGATGGGCCTTGAGAACAGGAGGTAGGAGATACCCTAGATGACTTGGTAAGCATGATGTGTGTGCTAGAAGGCAGATAATAAATCTCACAAATATACAGTGGTCTGTCCACTCAGTGCACTATCCAGGGGTCTGGGGTGTGTTGAGATATTCCCTATAAAATTAAGGACAAATTGCTGTACATCACACTCCCTATCACTAATAAAAGAGGTACTATACTTGGTGGGCTTCTTTAGACTTGTGTGGCAAAATATACTGTATTTAGGTATATTACTTTTACTTATTACTGGGTCACTTGAAAGCTGTCAACTTTAGGGGGGACCATACAAAGAGAGAAGGTTTTACTGGATCAGGTTGCAGAGTAAGTAGTTCTGCCTTTGGTTTTTATATTCAGGCATTGAATTTTGGAACAAAGTTATGCCCTCCTTTGGCAAGTAGCATCTCCTTTTGAGATGCTCCTGACTTGCTCCAGGAGTCTGGTGAAACTGGTTGTCTGACCGTGGCATACCAGGTTACCAGGTGACCTAAGGTACCATGTTATCTGATCTACCCAGGCATAAAGTCAGGGGTGGCCAGCAGTACTCTATTACCAAGAGGAGTGGCATATATGGCCTGGGTCCAAGCAAGCCCTAAAGGCACAAGTGCAGTAGGTTGTCTGAGCAAATTGTTTACATTCCTCTCCTGTTACTGATATTCATGTCTCATGGGGAATTGTTTACGATATAAGTTGACTGAGGAAGAAAAATCTAAAGCCCATTTTATAGATGGCTCTGCACAGTGTGCTGGCTTCACCCAGACTTCCTCCAAGAGAGCCTAAGGGACCTAGGAAAGGGAAATGTGCCTGGAAGCCCTGAAGTACAGACACACTGATTCCTGGGCATTGGATAATGGTTTAGTCTATTGGTCAGAAACTTGAATGGAAACAGACTGAAGGTTAGTGATAGTAAGTTTTGAGCAAGACAAATGTGCATAAACTACCCAGAGTGGCTTCAGAGCATTAAATGATTTGTGTCTCAGGTGGACATTCACCAAAAGGGCCTCACTATGGAAGAACCTCTTTTACCTGGTGGGCAGTATGACACCTTCTGTGACTATCAGGCAGTCCCCCTTCCTAGCCATTTTGGGATTTTCTCAGTGGGTTTATGACAAAATTGGCCCAGCAACATGGACTGCTCCCTCCCACAGCTAGCCTCGCCACTATCAGTGCTGAGTCTGCCAGTCAAGAAACCAGCCTAAGCCCCTGGGGTGGAACCTTACTTTGAGAAGACTGGCTAGCTATCTTCTGGTAGAGATTGCGTTGGATTGTGAGTTAGGGTTGGCCTCTGGCTGTGACCAACAATCCCAACGTGTTAGGGGTTTAACACCATAATAGTTTAGTTATTTTTCATGTTATAGTCCAATGCCAGTCAAAGGCGATTTGCTTCATGCACTTATTCAGGAATCCAGTCTCCTCCTATCTTGTGGCTGTCCCTTCATCTAGGTTCTCTCCATTCAACTAGAGGATGGGGAAGAAGACAGAGTGAGGGTTGCATGGGATGTTTTTATGAGCAATACCCAGAAATGACTATACATCATTTTCACTTCACGTTCCCTTGGTGAGATGTTAGCCATATGGCTCCACCTGATTCTAATCCATCCCCTCTTCCCAGGCAACCGCTGATCTGCTTTCTGTTTCTATGGATATTTTACATTTCATATAGTATGAATTGTTTTGCCTGAGTTCTCTTCCTCAGCATAATTACTTTGTGACTCATCTATGTTGTGGTGTGTAACCATAGCCCATCCATTCTTACTGCTGAGTGGTAGTCCACTGAGTGGAAGTACCATAGTTTGTTTATCCATTCAACAGAGATGAGCTGTCAGGACAAACATTTCTCATACATTAAATTAACTTTTTTGCCGGGCGCCTGGGTGGCTCAGTCAGTTAAGCATCCGACTTCGGCTCAGGTCATGATCTCGCAGTCCGTGAGTTCGAGCCCCGCATCAGGCTCTGTGCTGACAGCTCAGAGCCTGGAGCCTGTTTCAGATTCTGTGTCTCCCTCTCTCTCTGACCTTCCCCCGTTCTTGCTGTCTCTCCCTGTCTCAAAATTAAATAAACGTTAAAAAAAATTTAAATTAACTTTTTTGCTCCTCTGAGAACTGGAAGAAAATATTTTTTTATGTCATATTATATTATGTTATGTTATTTATTTATTTTTAATATAATTTATTGTCAAATTGGTTTCCATACAACACCCAGTGCTCATCCCAACAAGTGCCCTCCTCAATGCCCATCACGCACTTTCCCCTCTCCCCCAACCCCCATCAACCCTCAGTTTGTTCTCTGTATTTAAGAGTCTCATGGTTTGTCTCCCTCCCTCTCTGTAACTTTTTTTCCCCCTTCCCCTTCCCCATGGTCTTCTGTTAAGTTTCTCAAGATCCACATGAGTGAAAACATATGGTATCTGTCTTTCTCTGACTGACTTATTTCACTTAGCATAATACCCTCCAGTTCCATCCATGTTGCTGCAAATGGCCAGATTTCATTCTTTCTCATTGCCAGGTAGCATTCTATTGTATATATAAACCACATCTTCTTTATCCATTCATCAGTTGATGGACATTTAGGCTCTTTCCATAATTTGGCTATTGTTGAGAGTGCTGCTATAAACATTGGGGTACAAGTGCCCCTATGCATCAGCACTCTTGTATCCCTTGGGTAAATTCCTAGCAGTGCTATTGCTGGGTCATAGAGTAGGTCTATTTTTAATTTGTTGAGGAACATCTACTCTGTCTTCCACATCGGCTGCACCAGTTTGCATTCCCCCATCAGTGTAAGAGGGTTCCCGTTTCCTCACATCCTCGCCAGCATCTATAGTCCTGATTTGTTCATTTTAGCCACTCTGACTGGCATGAGGTGGTGTCTCAGTGTGGCTTTGATTTGTGTTTGCTTGATGATGAGTGACGTTGAGCATCATTTCATGTGTCTGTTGGCCACCTGGATGTCTTCTTTGGAGAAGTATCTATTCATGTCTTTTGCCCATTTTGGAAGAAAATATTTTTAAATCAAGTATACAGTATACTGGAGCTACATCTTCTGCAACTGTGTATTTATATGTATATTTTTACATGCTAACTCAAAAGTGTATGAAAGCAGGACTAGCTTCCTAGATGCACAGCCTGTGTAGCCACTCAGGGCACCACCTTGAGAAGGGCTGTGAGCTTGGCTTAATGTCTTGCCTTTGTCTTCTTAAAATTTTTTAAAAATTAAGATTTTTAATTCCAGTATAGTTAACATACAGTGTTATATTAGTTTCAGTGTACAATATAGTGACTCAACAATTCTGTACATTACTCAGTGCTCATCATGATAAGTATACTCTTTAATTCCCTTGAACATCTTTTTTTCTTTTTAATGATTATTCATTTTTGAGAGACAGACAGAGCCATGAATGGGGGAGGGGTAGAGAGAGGGGGAGACACAGAATCCGAAGCAGGCTCCAGGCTCTGAGCTGTCAGCACAAGAGCCTGATGCAGGGCTCAAACCCATGAACCATGAGATCATGACCTGGGCTGAAGTCAGACACTTAACCAACTGAACCACCCAGACACCCCAATCCTCTTGAAATTCTTAATAAGGTTTGAGTAAGGGACCTATGTTTTCAATTTGTGCTGGGTGTTACAATTTATTTTGCAGGTCCCATGCAAGAGAGTGTGTAATTTTTCAAACTGCTTTCAAACAGTCAAAAGTTTGAAGACCACTGGCTTCATCACTTAGGTCTGTAAGGGCTTGGGCATGGAATACAAAATCCAGGATAGTTTGCCAGTTTTACCTTGACTTACTTTCCTTCCCACCCAATGTGGTGGGTACAGAACTAATTGCTTGACTGGAGAGGGGGACAGGGGAAATTCTAAGGGCAGTGCAAAGTGGATTACCACCTTGGCATTGTTTCCATATGCACAGGTGATGTTGGGCATCAGTGGGCCTTCCACAGATGGGAAGCCAGCTTCAGCTTCATCCAGCCCCAATGCAGTTACTGAGCCTCACCCAGCACACCACCCTCATCCTGGCCAGCTTCTGGGAAGAATGATTCTACCAGAGGAAAGCGGATCAGGGCCCCTTCCTCCCCTTGAGTCCTGTAGTTGTACCTCAGGCTAACTAAGGACTTTCTTAGCACTTTTTGATGGAGGTAGCCAATTTTCCTTCCCTCTCCTTCAATCCAACTCCCTCTAAACTTGAGAATGGGCTTGTACCTTTGGGCAGGAGGGCCTGAGGCTGACTCTCCCCACTTCCCCCAAGAGGGAGAGGGGGTTAGAGGAGAAGAAATAAGGTTGGAGAGGATGAGAGCTAGGGTCCAGTGTGAAAGGTCTTGAAACCCAGGGTGATATTTGGACCTTCTATGAGGGTGGTGGGGTCTAGGCACAAGGGAAGAATGAAAAAGGGCATCTAGATGAAGTGCTCTGGAAGGGGAAGTGTGTTGCTCTAACCTTTCTCAAGGCCTACAAGCCCCACTGGTTTTTTTTTTTTTTTTAACGTTTCATTTATTTTTGAGACAGGGAGAGACAGAGCATGAACAGGGGAGGGTCAGAGAGAGGGAGACACAGAATCTGAAACAAGCTCCAGGCTCTGAGCTGTCAGCACAGAGCCCAACAAGGGGCTTGAACTCACGGACTGCGAGATCATGACCTGAGCTGAAGTCGGCTGCTTAACCGACTGAGCCACCCAGGCACCCCTACAAGCCCCACTGTTACAGTTACTCTAGTACAGACTGAATGGTACAATTCTAATATGTTTTTTTCTAGGTAGTAAATAGAAAAAGTCTTTAAGTAGGTTGCTTTATTAGAGCAATTGGTTATTGTTCCTAATCATTAATTGAGTGGGTAAGAACAGTTGAACCTATGTTACAGGGCCATGAGAGGAGACCATTGGGGGGAGGCAGGAGAACTTTACAGACAGTATTGAAGAACCTGAACTAGCCTGGGGTGTTCAGGAAATAAATCTCTTAAATGGAGGAGAGACTTTCTCCTCCTCACCACCCCATCATCCATCTGACTTCCAAGTCTTGTTGATTCTGCTTTCAAAACATCTACTCCAGCAAGGAGGAATCTGTCCATAAATTCACCTGTGCAAGAAATATAATTAAAGTTTTCTTTTAACTCAACTTAATTTCTGTTTTGAACTCCCATTCTGTTGGAGTGGCAGAAACTTAATCTCAGCTAATTGAGGGTTTTACCCCTTCCCTGGAGGTTGTTTTGGGGCCCTGGAGCCTTATCTAATGTGTGTGTGTGTGTGTGTGTGTGTGTGTGTGTGTGTGTGTGTGTGTGTTGGGGATCTAGTTCTCAATGTCATCTGTCTGCATAGACATTCATGGAGATGTCATTGGTGCTGCTGGTTGCTGCTGAGACCTGCCTGTTCTCACTCACTCATCTGCTAGAGACCCCAGCTGTCTTCCAGCTGCAGGCCACTCTTGCCTGTGGGATTAGCTAGGTACTTTTTTGCCTAGATGTGCCTCGGAGCCATCTCTATGACAGGTGTTGCTGCTTCCCAGGGCAATGTTCCTCTCTGCCCCTGGGTTTTCTGCCCTGTACTCCAGCCCCTGTGTACTCTCATCACTTCCCTCCATCCTCCTCTTTTGCACTCCCTTTTCTCCAGACCTCAGAAGCCCTCGTTTTGGGGTCTCTGGAGATGGCACTGTCTTCCTGACTAGGGTTCTACACATACTACAAAATGAAGCAAAGGAGAGGCGGGTGAAGGCCAGGACATTGCCTAATTGCTGACAAAGACCAAGGTGGAGCATTTGCTCGGTGTGGGCAACTGAACCCCTGAGCTAGGCAGACACCTTCCTGTCCTCCAGTCATGGCAGTGCTTGACTGGGTGGGCCTCCCTCCCAGAGTCCCTGAAGGGGCAGTGGATGTGGCAGATCCTAAGAGGAAGAAAAGCAGAGCTGAGCAGAGCATGCACTGTATTCTTCCCAAATACATAAATCAGATGAGTTCTTCTCTCCCTCAGGCACAGAAGTATCCTATAGGCAGAGCCTCTTCTCCTGGGCCAATTCTCCCCACCTCCTCTTACTCATGAATTTCGCAGAACTTTTCAGCTAGGTCTGAGATTTCTCTCCTTGTCCCTAAGTCCTTTTTGAAACCAAATCCAGTAATACTTGAAAATTTTCAAATAAAACTAAAAAAAATGTAGACATATTTCTATAATGAATCCCTTGCAGCCATCATTCAGCTTCCACAGTTATTAACTCATGGCCAGTCTTGGTTCATCTAAAACTGTCACCCCCACCCTCAACTCCTGTATTATTTGGAACATGTCCAATACATCATACCAGAAAGATATGTTTCTGTCCTATCACATCCCACTCCCGAGGGGCAATGATCACATCATGGACTAGCTATTTGAAAGGAGCTGGGGGATGAATTACCAGAAAAAAGAAAAACAAAGGGTCACATTATAAAAACATTATCCTGCCATAGCAGTAAGGCTGTTTTGATTTTTCTTACCACTGTTGGAGTCCAGGACTCATCATTTGTCTCTGGCAACAACCTCATAATTAGCCTCCTTGTTGCTTCTCTCCCTCTGGATTACTGGTGTTTCTTCAAGTGATGATTCACATCAGAATCACTTGGAAAATGTTAAAATGCAGATCCCTGGGCCTCTTTCCAGCCCTGTTGAATCACACTTTTTGAGTGTGGGTTCCAGGTGTGTTTTACAAGCAGCCTGGATGATTCTGATCCACACCCATGCTGAGAACTGCTATTCCAATTCAGCCTCCATGCTGTCCCCAGATTGTCTTGAAATACCAAGTCTGACTATGTCTCCCCAGCTTAGGACCACCCAGGAGGCCCCGCCCCCCCTGCCACCCAGGGTAAGTTTCAAGTCCCCAAGCCTGGTATTTAAGGGCCCTCATGAGCTGGCCTTTGCTTGTAGCAGCCTCTATCCTCAGCACTGTTTTCCTTGAACCCTGGGTTTCAACCTTTCAACCCCATCTTACAACCTTGTTGTGCTCAAACACTATATTCTCTCCTTTACTCCTCCTGGGTCTGATAAACTTATACTGACCATTCAATGGCCAGTCCAAGGGTGTCTTTTTCTTTGAAGCCATCTGTGACTCACTCCTCTGTACATTGTAGGCTTGGGACTCAAACATTTAGATTTCAGTCCAAGCTCGACCACTTAATGGCTATGTGACCTCAGGAAAGGCCTTGATTTCTCTGGGACTCAGTCTTATCATATAGAGAATGGGGATAAAAGTAGTGTCCCATGGGATTGTGACATATAAACCAAGAACTTAGTACTCTAGGGAGGCAAAACTTTACCTCCATCCTCTTAGGGTCTCCAGCTGAGCCAGAGAACTAGATTGACATGGGACAGATTAATAGGAGAAAGTATATAGATTTTCACATGTGCATGGGAACCACCACAGGAAATTGAAGACCCACAGAGATGGCCAGGCCTAAGTGTTTATATAGTAGGTTGAACAAAGAGAGGCAATTGTGGAAAAGTAACTAAAATGGCAAGACTAAAGATAAGAATTATTTTAACAAAATCTATTTGTACAGATTTCTCTTGGCCTCAGTTCCCTGTTTCTGGTGATAATAACATTTCTCTACTCCTGGTATAGGCAGACCATCTTTCACGTGGGAGTTTTATCTCCTGCTTTCAGGAAGTAAAAGGGAGGTCAGAGTTCCTTTCTTGTACCTACTGTTTTTCAAGGGACTATAGCTCAATAATCCTTATGCCAAAGAGGCACATTTTTGGGGTGGCATATTCTGCTCCCTTCAGCACAGAGCCTGGCACATATAGTAAGATATTTGTAAACAAAAGTGTCCTAACAAGATCTTGGCCAAGAGAGAGTTAAAGGCCAGAGCATTCTGAAATACTGTGATAACTAATATAGCCTGCCCTGTCAGAAGTCAGCTAATACAGTGATTTATCATGGAAACAACAATGAAGTCATCACCATTATGTTGGCCAAAAATAGCTCCACTGCAGTGCATTCTGACTCTTAAGTTTGTCCCTCCAGCCCCCTGCCACCCACTGCTCTAGAGAGAATTTTCTAATAGTATGATAATGTTGTAACTCCAGGTTTTAGTAATTTTTCCTAAGTGGCATTCCATGTCTGCACTTTTGACCAGTGTCACGGTTTTTAAATTCTCTGCAGACAGAAATAGTCAAACTGAAGTAATAAGAAGAATTCTTCTACCTCACCGGAAATGAGGAAGAGTCTCATCTGCACTCCTGAGAATACATAGTTGTGGTAGGAAATCATTCAGATTAGGGCAGAGTATGGATGGGGAGTCTTCAGGGGGCAGCCCACTCTCACACTCCCCAGTCCCACTATTATTTCTTGGCTTCAAGTGGGGCCAGTAGATGAGAGGACTAATAGTCTGCAAGAGATGTGAGCTCCAATGGGCTTGGAGCCCACACCCAGGGACCTGAGTCTGTGGGGAGTAGGGATCCTACATTGCTCATATCCACAATGCCCATTACATTGGCTTCTTGACAAGTAGTTAATTCAGGGTGGCTTCCGTGTAGCCACACATTGGGTATGTGATGAAAGCTTCTATTCAGGATGCAGGCAATAAGGGGTGTGTCTGCAGAGAATTTAAAAATAATAACACCAGTTAAAAGTTGGCCTGTAAGAAGGTGGCTTCTTCAGAGTAGTTAATTGGCAAGAGGAACTGTTTTAGTAACAAATTACACTAAAACTTAGTGGCTTAAAACAAAAATAGACATTATCTCACATCATTTCTCTGTGGGTCAGGAATTTGGAGCAGCTTATCTGGGTGTTCTGGCCCAGGGTCTATCATGAGGTGTAGTCAAGATGTCACTCAGGGCCACATCATATGAAGGCTTTGATGGGACTGGAGGATCTTCTCCCAGGATGGAGCCAAGATAGCTCATCACATGGCTATTGGAAGGAGCTTTGGTTCCTCACCACGTGGGCCTCTCCACAAGGCTAGTGGAATGTCCTCCTGAGTTGGTGGCTGGTTTCCCTCAAGTAAGTGATCCAAGTGATAGCAAGGCAGAAATGCAATGCCTTTCTGACCCAGCCTTGGAAGTCACATGTTCTCATTTCTGCAGCATCCTATTGGTTGCACAGATCAATACTGTTCAGTGTGAGAAGGGACTACACAGGACCATGGATACCAGTAAGGAAGAACCATTAGGGGTCATCTTGGAAGCTGGCTGCCACAGGGCTGCTGTTTCATGCATCCTTGGATTACCAAGATGGAGGAGAAAAGAAGAGGTCCCCCCACTCCAAACACAAAGTATTATATGAAATGTAGATACATTGTTCAGCTTGAGAAAAAGGAAAGTGCATCTTCAGGGTCAGGAGAAAGAGGCACATCATTGTAGCAAGTGAGCCTTGAAAGCCTGTGAGCAACAATGAGTGAATGAACTTTAGGAGATGGAGTGCACACATAACCTCATGATGCCATAAGATATATCCAGTCTCTGGGCAACAACTTAGTGCACAGCAACCTTCACCCACATGGTGTCATGCTGATCTATTAAATGGATGACATCATGGTGATAGGAATAGCTTAGATTCCTCCCCATTCAAAAAAAACCCCAACACATTGCATGCCTTTAATGTTCCTGTTAACTGGGTTGGGGCCCTACTTACCATTCCAAGAATGTCTTCCTTCCCATGGTGGGTCCACAACTTTGTTGCCCTGGTCAGTCCTGGGTGAAGGTGTTTACAGGATAGGACCCTGGAAAGCTTGAAGAATCTCCAGAAGCACGTTGATTTCTCTGGATGTTGCTGCTTCCAGAACCCCACTGTATGGTGTGGGGAAGTCTGTTCTGGTGTAGCTGGAATGCCCTTAGGCCCTTAGGAAGCTGGGTCTCTGCCACCATCGCTCAGACTGTTATCGCTTCTGTATATCAGCGGCTCTGGGAGGAAGGGAGCAGTGGGTCCAGGAATCTGGCTCACCCTGGCCATCTCCTTGAAGAAGGAAGCAGTTCTCTGTTAGAGCCTCCAGAGACTATGATTTGGGCTGAACCACACTGGTGGCCTTGAATTTGAGGCACTTCTTTCCCTCTGTTCCAAAGCCCACTCTCATTTTCTATCCAAGAGGTGGTACATCCCCTGGGGAGATGAGAGGAAGCTAATGTGGCTACATTCTTTTCTGTAGATAAGTCTTTGCAGTTAGTTACAAGGATGACACCCTCCCTTCAGAAATCTTCTTGGAGAGCACCTTGTGTTAGAAATGTCCTATGCTTCTAGCCTGGTCCTCCAGGGCTGAGGATTTCCACATCCAAGGTAGCTTTTCACAGAGCTTGGGTTATGGAGGGGGCATTTTCTTTCTTCTTCTTCTTCTTCTTCTTCTTCTTCTTCTTCTTCTTCTTCTTCTTCTTCTTCTTTTTAAAATGTTTATTTATTTTTAGAGAGGGAGGGAGGGGGAGGGAGAGAGAGAGAGAGAGAGAGCGAGAGAGCAGGTCAGAGAGAGAGGGAGGGAGAGAATCCCAAGTAGGCTCTGCACTGACAGCACAGGGCTTAAACCCATGAACTGTGAGATCATGACCTGAGCCAAAATCAAGAGTTGGATGCTCAACCAATTGAGCCATGCAGGCACCCCAATAGATAATTTTTTAAATTTATTTTTTAATTTACATCCAAGCTAGTTAGCATATAGTGCAACAATGATTTCAGGAGTAGATTCCTTAATGCCCCTTACCCATTTAGTCCATCCCCCCTCCCACAACCTCTCCAGTAACCCTCTGTTTGTTCTCCATATTTAAGAGTCTCTTATGCTTTGTCCCCCTCCCTGTTTGTATTTTTGTTTCCCTTATGTTCATCTGTTTTGTCTCTTAAAGTCCTCATATGAGTAAAGTTATATGATTTTTGTCTTTCTCTGACTAATTTCACTTAGCATAATACCTTCCAGTTCCATCCACATAGTTGCAAATGGCAAGATTTCATTCTTTTTGATTGCCGAGTAATACTCCATTGTATATATATATCACATCTTCTTTATCCATTCATCCATCGATGGACATTGGGCTCTTTCCATACTTTGGCTGTTGTTGATAGTGCTGCTATAAACATTGGGGTGCGTATGTCCCTTCAAAACAGCATACCTGTATCCCGTGGATAAATACCTAGTAGTGCAATTGGTGGGTCATAAGGTAGTTCTATTCTTAGTTTTTTTGAGGAACCTCCATACTGTTTTCCAGAGTGGCTGCACCAGCTTGCATTCCCACCAACAATGCAAAAGAGATCCTCTCTCTCCGCAGCCTCACCTACATCTGTTGTTGCCTGAGTTGTTAATGTTAGCCATTCTTACTGGTGTGAGGTGGTATCTCATTTGTGGTTTTGATTTGTATTTCTCTGATGTCGAGTGATGTTGAGCATTTTTCCATGTGTCACTTGGCCATCTGGATGTCTTCTTTGGAGAAGTGTCTATTCATGTCTTTTGCCCATTTCTTCACTGGATTATTTGTTATTTGGGTGTTGAGTTTGATAAGTTCTTTATAGATTTTGGATACCAACCCTTTATCTGGTATGTCGTTTGCAATATATTCTCCCATTCTGTCAGTTGCATTTTAGTTTTGCTGATTGTTTCCTTCACTGTGCAGAAGCTTTTTATTTTGATGAGGTCCCAGTAGTTCATTTTTGCTTTTGTTTCCCTTGCCTCTGGAGACATGTTGAGTAAGAATTTGCTCTGTCCAGGATCAGAGAGGTTTTTGCCTGCTTTCTCCTCGAGGATTTGGATGGCTTCCTGTCTTACGTTGAGGTCTTTCATCCATTTTGAGTTTATTTCTGTTTATGGTGTAAGAAGGTTGTCCAGGTTCATTCTTCTGCATGTTGCTGTCCAGTTTTCCCAGCACCACTTGCTGAAGAGACTGTCTTTATTCCATTGGATATTCTTTCCTGCTTTGTCAAAGATTAGTTGGCCATATGTTTGTGGATCCATTTCTGCGTTCTCTATTCTGTTCCATTGATCTGAATGTCTGTTCTTGTGCCAGTACCATACTGTCTTGATGATTACAGCTTTGTAGTATAGCTTGAAGTCCAGGATTGTGATGCCTCCTGTTTTGGTTTTCTTTTTCAAGATCGCTTTGGCTATTCAGGGTCTTTTCTGGTTCCATACAAATCTTAGGATTCTTTGTTCTAGCTCTGTGAAGAATGATGGTGTTATTTTGATAGGGATTGCATTGAATATGTAGATTGCTTTGGGTAGTATGGGCATTGTAACAATATTTGTTCTTCCCATCCAGGAGCATGGAATATTTTTCCATTTTTTTGTGTCTTCTTTAATTTCTTTCATAAGCTTTCTATAATTTTCAGTGTATAGATTTTTCACCTCTTTGGTTAGATTTATTCCTAGGTATTTTATGTTTTTTGGTGCAATTGTAAATGGGATCGATTCCTTGATTTCTCTTTCTGTTGCTTTATTGTTGGTGAGTAGGAATGCAACTGATTTCTGTGCATGGATTTTATATCCTGCCACTTTGCTGAATTCATGAATCAGTTCTAGAAGTTTTTTGGTGGAATCTTTAGGGCTTTCCATATAGAGTATCATGTCATCTGCGAAGAGTGAAAGTTTGACCTCCTCCTGGCCAATTTGGATGTCTTTTATTTCTTTGTGTTGTCTGATTGATTGCAGAGGCTAAGACTTCCAATACTATGTTGAATAACAGTGGCGAGACTGGACATCCCTGTCTTGTTCCTGATCTTAGGGGGAAAGTTTTCAGTTTTTCCCCATTGAGGATAATATTAGCATTGGGTCTTTCATATATGGCTTTTATGATCTCGAGGTATGCTCCTCCTATCCCTACTTTCTTGAGGGTTTTTATCAATAAAGAATGCTGTATTTTGTCAAATGCCTTCTCTGCATCTACTGAGAGGATCATATGGTTCTTGTCCTTTCTTTTATTGATGTGATGAATCACATTAATTGTTTTGTGGATATTGAACCAGTCCTGCATCCCAGGTATAAATCCCACTTGGTCGTGGTGAATAATTTTTTCAATGTATTGTTGGATTCAGTTGGCTAATATCTTGTTGAGGATTTTTGCATCCATGTTCATCAGGGAAATTGGTCTATAGTTCACCTTTGTAGTGGGGTCTCTGTTGGTTTTGGAATCAAGGTAATTCTGGCCTCATAGAAATAGTTTGGAACTTTTCCTCCATTTCTGTTTTTTGGAACACCTTTAAGAGAATAGGTGTTAACTCTTCCTTAAATGTTTGGTAGAATTCCCCTGGAAAGCCATCTGGCCCTGGACTCTTGTTTTTTGGGAGATTTATGATTACTAATTTGATTTCTTTACTGGTTATAGGTCTGTTCAAATTTTCTATTTCTTCCTGTTTCAGTTTTGGTAATGTATATGTTTCTAGGAATTTGTCCATTTCTTCCAGATTGCCCATTTTATTGGCATATAATTGCTCATAATATTCTCTTATTATTGTTTTTATTTCTGCTATGTTGGTTGTGATCTCTCCTCTTTCATTCTTGATTTTATTTATTTGGGTCCTTTCCTTTTTCTTTTTGATCAAACTGGGTAGTGGTTTATCAATTTTGTTAATTCTTTCAAAGAATCAGCTTCTGGTTTCATTGATCTGTTCTACTGTTTTTTGTTTGTTTGTTTCAATAGCATTAATTTCTGCTCTAATCTTTATTATTTCCTGTCTTCTGCTCGTTTTGGGTTTTATTTGCTTTTCTTTTTCCAGCTCTTTAAGGCATAAGGTTAGGTTGTGTATCTGAGATCCTTCTTCCTTCTTTAGGAAGGCCTGGATTGCTATATACTTTCCCCTTATGACTGCCTTTGCTGTGTCCCAGAGGTTTTGGGTTGTGGTGTTATCATTTTCATTAGCTTCCATATACTTTTTAATTTTCTCTTTAACTTCTTTGTTGGCCCATTCATTCTTTAGTAGGATGCTCTTTAGTCTCCAAGTATTTGTTACCTTTCCAATTTTTTTCTTGTTGATTTCTAGTTTCATAGAGTTGTGGTCTGAAAATATGCATGATGATCTCTATCTTTTTGTACTTGTTGAGGGCTTATTTGTGTCCCAGTATGTGGTATATTCTGGAGAATGTTCCATGTGCACTGGAGAAGAATGTATATTCTGCTGCTTTAGGATGAAATGTTCTGAGTATATTTGTTAAGACCATCTGGCCTAGTGTGTCATTCAAAGCCATTTTTCCTGTTGATTTTTTGATCAGATAATCTGTCCATTGCTGTGAGTGGGATGTTGAAATCTCCTACTATTATGGTATTACTATCAATGAGCTTCTTTATGTTTGTGATTAGTTGACTTATATATTTGGGTTCTTCCACATTTGGTGCATAAATGTTTACAATTGTTAGGTCTTCTTGGTGGATAGACCCCTTCTTCATCTCTTGATACAGGCTTTATTTTAAAGTCTAGAAAGTTTGATATAAATATGGCTACTCTGGCTTTCTTTTGTTGACCATTAGCGTGATAGATGGTTCTCCATCCCCTTACTTTCAATCTGAAGGTGTCTTTAGGTCTACAGTGGGTCTCTTATAAACAGCATATAGATGGATCTTGTTTTCTTATCCATTCTGTTACCCTATGTCTTTTTATTGGAGTACTGAGTCCATTGACGTTTAGAGTGAGTACTGAAAGATATGAATTTATTGCCATTATGTTGATTGTAGAGTTGGAGTTTCTGGTGGTATTCTCTGGTCTTTCTAATCTTTGTTGCTTTGGTATCTATCTATCTATCTATCTATCTATCTATCTATCTATCTATCTCTTCTCCCCTCGGAGAGTCCCCCTTAAAATTTCTTGCAGGGCTGGTTTAGTGGTCACAAACTCCTTTAATTTTTGTTTGCTGGGAAAACTTTTTATCTTTCCTTCTATTTTGAATGACAGCCTTGCTGGATAAAGAATTCTTGGCTGCATATTTTTCTGATTCAGCACATTGAATATATCCTGCCACTCCTTTCTGGCCTGCCAAGTTTCTGTGGATAGGTCTGCTGCAAACTTGATCTGTCTTCCCTTGTAGGTTAAGAACTTTTTTTCCCTTGCTGCTTTCATGATTCTCTCCTTGCCTGAGTATTTTGTGAATTTGACTATGATATGCCTGTTGATGGTTGGTTTTTGTTGAATCTAATGGGAGTCCTCTGTGCTTCCTGGATTTTGATGTCTGTGTCTTTCCCCAGGTTAGGAAAGTTTTCCACTATGATTTGCTCACATAACCCTTCTACCCCTATTTCTCTCTCTTCCTCTCTCTTCTGGGACCCCTATGGTTCTGATGTTGTTCCTTTTTAATGAGTCACTGGTTTCTCTAATTCTTAAATCATGCTCTCTTGCCTTAATCTCCCTCTTTTTTTCTGCTTCATTATTCTCCATAAGTTTGTCCTCTATATCACTGATTCTCTGTTCTGCCTCATCCATCCTTGCCACCACGGCATCCATTCAAGATTGCAGCTCAGTTATAGCATTTTTTATTTAATTCTGACTAGTTTTTACTTCTTTCATCTCTGCAGAAAGGAATTCTAATCTATTTTCAACTCCAGCTAGTATTCTTATTATCATGATTCTAAATTCTTGTTCAGACATCTTGCTTGTATCTGTGTTGGTTAAGTCCCTGGCTGTTATTTCTTCCTGCTCTTTCTTTTGGGGTGAATTCCTTTGTTTTGTCATTTTGAATGGAGAAAAGGAATAAATGAGCTATAAAAAATTAAAAAATTTTTTAAAAATATTAAAGTTAAAAAATTAAAAACAAACACACAAAATAAAATAAATGATGCTAGATCCTAGGTGTGTTTTGGTCTGGGTGTTGAAAGTGGCTTGATAGATTAGAGAAAAAAGGGGGAAAAAAAGAAAAAAAAGGAAATCGTTTGAAAATTTGAAAAAATGAATACACTGAAGTAGACTAAAATGAAATGATGGAAGCAAAATAGAATTTTAAAAAATTTATACAAAAGTAAAACATATGGTAAAAAAACAAAGAAAAATATTTTTAATAAAAATTGAAAATAAATTGAATTTTTTCTCTTTCTGTATTCAAGAAAAAGAAACGAAAAAGAGAAAAAGAAGAAAGAAAGAAAGAAAATTGAATAGTTGGACCAGCTAACAGACTGAAATACAACTGAAATTACTTTGTTTCCCCTAGAAGTCAAACAGTAAAGTGCTTTATAGTCCATAAACTAAGCAGGCGGTGAGACTTGTGTTCTTGAAGAGTGAGGTTGGCCCAGTTGGGCGGGGCTTAGTGTAATGGCTCCATTCTCCACTAGATGGCACTGCTAGCCTACTGGGGTGAATTGTTGTGGCGCTTGTAGGTGCATATGCACATGTGTGGCAGTGGTGAAATGGTGTCACCCAGCTACCCAGTCTCTAGTTTCAGAACTCTGTTCTCCCTGATCGGCAATCACGCACCCGTCCATCTTCGGCTTCTGTCCACTCCCCGCTTCCACACTGTCTATGACCATGCCCCAGGCAGCACCTCCCTCCTGAGTTTTGTCTATGTGGCTGACTTCCCCGGCCTCCCATTTCTGAGGCACTGCGGCTTTGACCTGCTCTGCCCCCTGCGGAGGATCTCACCAAGCAATGGCCCGGTGCCTGCCGCACTCAGGAACACTTGTGGGACCATGATGCTGCTGATGCCCAGAGACTGCAGCCAGGTGCCAGCCCACCACAGAAAAAGTTCGCGAGATAGTGTAGCAGCAGCACCTCAGGGATTATGGAAAATCACAACACACATCTGGCACCAGGCTTAACCCCCAACAATCTTGTTCCAGCACCAGCGAATGTGGCCATTCTCTGGGGTCTGCTGGGCCCAGGTGGCCTCACAGCCTCTACCAAATGTCCTTCCAGCAGTGGAACCGCTTCTCCCCGTGTGGCCCAAGAACCTCCCGGACCCCACTGTGCTCCTGGGGATTCGCCCTTTCCACCAGAGCACCGCCAGGTATCGAGCTGCAAAGTTTCAGACTCTGCGTTCCCCCTGATTACAGTCTTAATGGAATTTAAACCCTCTCCTTTCTCCTTTGTCCTTTTTGCCTTTTTAGTTCAGTCCCTGTGGCTGTTTCCAATTTTCCACTTTCTCTCCAGCTGCTTTTGGGGATGGGTGCTTTTCCCGTATTCTCCCCCAGTCTCCATCCTCTCTCTGCATGCAAAAGTGGCTCCCCACCCTCTGTGCCTTCTCTCTCCCCAAGTTCACCTCTCCATGCCACATACCTGCTGAATTCTGTGGTTCAGGTTGTGCAGATTGTTATTAATTCTCAGATCAGTTTTCTAGGTGTACAGGATGGTTTAGTGTATGGTATGGCTGTATTTCATTGACGGGAGACACACAAAAAACTTCTGTACTGTTCCACCATCTTGGCTCCTCCCCTCTACACTAAAATATTTTGGAGAGATGTTCTTCACTTGCTCCTTTATTTATCCTCTGTCTACGTCCCTGCCACCATGTTCTCCCCCCCCCCCCCCCGTAGATTCTTTGCCTATTCATTTTGTGGTCAAATTCTTCTTGGATTAGCTGTTTTCACAAGGATGGGGTTGGAGAGAAGCCAAGGTATTTGTACTGTCTCATGGGGAAGACAGGTACTTGTGCCTAAGGCTGCCAACCTCTTTTTTGCTGAGCTGATCAAGAGCTGCAGCTTTGGGGCTGTTACCTCCCCCAGACCCCTTTTCTGTTCCCCATGTTAGCCAATGTAGTGGTTTGCTGCTGTATGCAGTCTCTTATCTCTCTGAGCACCGTGTCTCCTTCCACTCTACTGTATCAAATGTGATTGTTTTGTTGTCCCCCCACCCCTGCCCCTGCTCCTAGGTGGGCCATCGACCTGTATGGGTTTGTCCTGTTCTGCCCCTGCCTTGAAGGTCTCCCTGGATGGCCTGGTGTTCTCTGCCCTTATCAGTCTTTCTAATTTATTTTAGAGTTTGGAGTTACAGGTTTTCCCTCTAACTCCACTTAATCAAAGATAGGGAGTTGCTGTTTCTTATTTGCTTTGCTGCTTTTGGTGGGTTTGGGGACAAGGCAGAAAGGAAATTATGAGGAGTCTTTTCTCATATGTTCTTCTGATGCGAGAACTCCCAAGAGCAAACACTTAAGAAGAAGTAATGAAAATTTGGACCTTCCAATCCGTCCCTGATTATAAAATGAAGGCAAAATTAAATACATGTAAATTTCTTGGATGCCTGGCTGACTTGGTTGAATGTCCGACTTTTGATTGCAGCTCAGGTCATAACTCATGGTTGTGAGATTGAGCCCCATGTTGTGCTCAGCACAGCACAAAGCCTGCTTGGGACTCTCTCTCTCCCTTGCTCTCTGCCCTTCCCCAGCTTGTGTGCATGCTTTCTCTCAAAATAAATAAATAAACTTAAAAAAATAAATACACGTAAATTTCTGAATTTAGCTCAAAATCTGTACAGGAGTACATACCTCTCCCATACATACTTCAGTTTATTATAGTAAAAATATATGAAATGCTCCAATGCCTTTAAAACTAAATTTCAAGTGTATTATATAGTTCATATTTTAAGTCAAACTATGCCAAACATTGCTTCTGAATGTGGAGAAAATCCAGCCATCTCCATAATGTGGTAACAAATAGTTGCCTTATAGGAAGGCAGAAAAACCACTTTATATAAAGGAACAATCGGTGTAAAATACTTGGCTAACTGTTGCTCCCATTTGAAATCAACATTGGGGTTTTCTCTCTGCCTCATCTTCTCAAATCATATCACAAACCTGTCCAGGTTGGATCTCTCTGGGGAAATGGAGATCTTCAACAGGACTGGGTCCTTAGAGGGTAACTGGGCCTCTTTCACCTGGTATTGTGTTGGGCCCTTGCAGGGTCTGTGTCCACTTGCCTGTGATTTGGGCCTCTCTGGAGCATTATGACCTGGAAGGGTCCAGACTTCTTTATGAGGATACTGGAGGCTCATAATCCTTGAAGTCATGATCACCCAGGGCTCTCAGCCTTGGTGTTTTCCAACTGATCCTCTAAAGCCAGTTCACCAGGTCATCTGGCCTGTCTCCACTGTGCTTGGTGTTCTCCACCTCTCCCTACAGGCTACTGCTATCCTAAGGGCAGTCTTCACAGTCTTCCCTGGCCTAACTAAAACCTGGCTCCCTCCCTTGTTGACCCCCCAGTGTCCCTTGCCTAAGCCTGTAAAAGCCTGTAAAAGCTTCTGCCTGTAAAAGCCTTCCTTCCATTTTTGTGTAGCTCCCTAGAATTCCTTTCTGACTGCTACATGGGATGCTGTCCTATTCATGAATTGTTGAATAAAGCCAATTAGATTTTCAAATTTACTCAGGTGTTTAAAACAGCCTAAGCTGAGATTGGAGTGTCTCGATGTTGTAGCCTCCTCCCTGCAATTTTGCCCTGATGTCCCTTTGAAATTCTCACTGTTTGGGCTCAGTACCCTCCCATGAGTGTATATCATGAGGATATTTCTCATCACTACCCTGGAAGCTCTGGATCTATGGCTCTTGGCTTCTGCTGTAGGTACAGGAGATTTCCAGAGCCTACTCTACTGTGAAGGGTTATCCCTGCACTTCCCCTGGATGCCCACAGCACATCATTTGCCCCCAGGCCCATATGGCCCTGATCTCTGGGCATAGTTCTGTTTATGCAAGTGTCTTTCCCACCCACTGGAAGCTCCTCTCCTAAAAGAGGGTCTTACTCATCTGTGTCCCATTGTCAAAGTTAGAGTCATGCCCTTGATCAGCTCTAGGTCTGTTTTAAGAATAAACATAAGACTGGAAGGCAGGCAGGCAGAGAAACAATCTCTGCTTTCCTCTCCTGTGCATCATGTCCCTGCCCCCACCTGGAAGTTTTTCTCCATCTGCCAGTTCCACAGGGCACTTCCTTCCTCCTCCTTCCTTTCTCTGTAGCCCTCAACCACCAGGCCAAGTCTTCCTGGGCCTGCTTCCTGTTCTTTTTTCTGCTTAGATTAGGGGAGGTAGCTGGAGGCCTGAGCGACTGGTGCCCAGTAGAGGCACCAGTGCCTGGCAAGCCAGGGAGGCACAGGTGAGATTAAGTAAGTGTGTGCTGGTGCTGAGCCCTTAGCCCTCTTGCTGTCTGTAGCCGGTGCCCTACTCAACAGCCTCCGCAGGGAAGGGTTTGACTACTGACATCCTGAGGAAGCCTCAGGTAGGACAGGGAAGGGATGAGGCTCCAGAGAAGGTGGGGTGACTTGACTATCCATTGATGAAAGGCTTTGGGGGCTGATGGAGGCCAAGCAGGAGCATGGGAAGAGCTACAGACAGAGAGGTGGGAGGCCCAGGTTGGTAGTTCCCTCTGTGCGGGTGCTTGTTGCTGCCTGCTGTCCACTTTTCTGTTCCCAAGTATCACAGATGGAAAAAGCTGTCTAGGAACTTCCCTGGAACTGGAAGAGAGTGGGTAGGTGGTGGGTCAAAGAGTTGTGTTTGACCAGGTCTAATTTTTCCACCCATTTATTCCTTTTAAATTATTATGAAAATCTACAAACATAAGCAAGTACAGAAATTCAACAGTGGACTTGCATATCCCCATTCTTTAGACTGAATAATTACCAAAATTGTATTTGCTTTGTCACTTTTTCTTTGTGTTTTAAGGCAATCTCAGATATTTTTGCCATTTCACCTTTAAATACTTTGATATATATACATCTTTTAAAAATATCTTTTAAAAAAATAACTGTAATGCCATTGTTATATTTAACAAAGTTAACAGTGTTTCCTTGGTGTCAACTGATATCAATTCATAGATGAATTTTTTAGTGTATTTTTACTATTGTTTTGCATGTAAGCTTCAACATTTGGATGTGATCTCTTTGAGTTTGTTTCAATGCATCCCATACATTTTGGTTATTTTGTTTCCATTTTCATTTGTTTCAAGTTATTTTTTATTTACTTTTGATTTCTTCTTAATCCATTGGTTGTTCAGGAGTGTTGTTTCCTTTCCACATATTTGTGAATTTTCTCATTTTCCTCCTGTTACTGATTCCTAGCTTCATGCCATTGTAGTTGGAAAAGATACTTGGTACAATTCAGTATTCTTAAATTTGCTAAGACTTGTTTGTGACTTACCATGCTCTATCATGAAGAATGTTCCTTATGTGCTTGAGAAGAATGTGCATCTGCTGCTGTTGGATGGTATGTTCTATATGTATTTGTTAGGTACATTTGTACTAAAGTATAGTTCAAATCCAGTGTTTCCTTCTTGATTTTCTGTCTGAATAAGCTACCTTTTGTTGAAAGTGGGGTAGTGTCTATTTCTCCTTTCAGATCAGTTGGCATTTGCCTGATATATTTAAGTGCCCTGATGTTGAGTACATGTATATTTGCAACTGTTATATGTTCCTGAGGAATCGATCTTTTTATCATTATATAATGACCTTCTTTGTCTCTTGTTACAGTTTTTGGCTTAAGTCTATTTTGTTTGCTATAAACATAGTTAATCTTGTTCTCTTTGGTTTCCACTTACATGGAATATCTTTTTCTATTCCTTCACCTTGAGCCTATGTGTGTCCTTAAAGCTGAGGTGAATCTCTTGTAGGCAGGATATAGTCAGATCTTGTTTTTTTTTTTTTTTTTAAATCCATCCAGCCATTCTATGCCTTTTTAAGAATACACTCCTATGCTTACTGCACCATTCATAATAGCCAAGACATGGGAACAACCCAAGTGTCCATCAACAGATAAATGGACAAAGAAGTTGTGGTATATAGATACAATGGAATATTTTAAATTTTTATTTATTTATTTTATTGCAGAGAGAGAGAGGTAGAGAGAAAGAGGAAGAGAATGTGAGTGGGGGTAGAGGGCAGAGGGAAAAAAAGAGAGAGAGAGAGATCTTAAGCAGACTCCACGCTCAGCACAGAGACCCATGTGGGGCTTAATCCCATGACTTTGAGATCATGACCTGAGCCAAAACTAAGGGTCGGATGCTCAGCTGACTGAGTCACCCAGGTGCCATGATACAATGGAATATTAATCAGCCATGAGACAGAAGGAAATCCTGCATTCTGTGATAACATGGATGGAACTTGAAGGCATTATACTAAGTGAGATAAGTCAGACCATGAAAGACAAATACTGTATAATATCACCTACGTGTGGAATCAGAAAGAGCCAAACTTATAAAAACCAAGAATAAAATAGTGGTTACCATGGGCTGGGGTATGGGGAAGCAGGAGAGATTTTGTTTAAGGGTCCAAATCTTCAACCAGTAGTCAGATAAATCCTGGAAATCCAACGCATAGCATATAGCATATAGACAATAAAATTGCATTATATTCACCCAAAATGATAAGAGATTAGACTTTGGTTGTTCCCACCACAAAAACAAAATAACAATTATGTGACATGATAGAGGTGCCAACTATCACCACAATGATAATCATATTACAATACATATATGCATCAAATCAACATGTTTTGTACTTCAAACACATAATGTTTTATGTGAAACATAATTCAATAAAAAAAGAAAGCTGATTTCCATCCTTCTCAAGTTTCAGAAGTGTCTTTGTCCCAGAATCACCAGAACTAGGCAAGTGGTATATCCCAAACCTCAATCAACCCAAAGGATGTGGGTAAACTGCCATAAATCTCACCCCAGGGGATGCAGGAGAAGACATCTTTGGAATGGAAGGATGGGAGGAGTCTGGCCACAAGAAGAATAAGTGCAGTCTTGCTCCTGCTAATAGCATGACAGTAATTTAATGCCTTTATCTTCCCAGACAAAGGTGCAATATGTTCAACTTGAAGAGTCTTCTGGGAAGGAGGTAGCTGTAAAATGTACAGGCTCACCCATGCTGTCCTACGACTGATCCAGAGTGCCCCTCTGGCACTGCCATGAGGCTCATCTTATTGCCTCCAGTCCTGCTGGTGGTTCTGTCAATGGTTTTGGAAGGCCCAGCCCTAGCCTGGGCAGCCCCAGATCTCTCCAACACCTTGGGGACACATCCTGGATAAGCTGAAGGAATTTGGAAACACCTTGGAGGAGAAGGGCCTGGAAGCCACTGAAAGCATCAAACAGAGTGACATTGGTAATGTTGATCAGCTCTTTCATCTGCAGGATGACTGGGGTCAGGGTCCCGTCTCTTTCATGAGGGTGAATTAGCTCTCCAGCCAACCTCAAACACACCAGCTCTCAGATATACAAACATGCAGAGCTCATTGTTAATGAACTGGGGTAGGCAACATCTCAAGTTCCATGGCTTCCCAGTAGATCAGGGTCATTTTAGTAGTGGCTATTGATGATGTTTTCTGAAGGAAAATCTTTGTTTTGGATTATAACTCTGGTACATTGATTCCCAGCCACTTCCTTCTCTTCCCACAGAGGGTCCTGAGGAAACCCAGCTGCTGTCAGTGTGGACATGTTTCCAAGTTGTACCACAGCCAGGGTGATGCCTCCCTGATGGGATTTCCTGAGGAAATTGAGCTCCTGTCAGTGTAAATGTGGTGGTAAGTCCACTCTATGCCCTTTGATTAGAATTTATGATATAGTTAATAGAATCCATGTTCCTTTAATGCCCTCCAAGAGTCCTACTTGCTCCTCCCAGCCCCAGTCATGCAGCACACAACTCAGTACCCTGAATGGGGCAACAGAGAAATAAGTCTGTTTTCCAGATTTCTGCATAGCCTGGGAAGCCAGGTGCTCACTTGCATGCCCTCACTTTCCCCCTGCTAGAGAAGTCATGGGCTGAGAAAGTGATTTCTTGGCCCTGAGCCATGCTGCTTGGGGGACAGGTGATGTGGGCAAAGTCAAATTTTACCTCTTACCTTCTTTGATGTGCACACACACACACACACTTTTTGCTGCAACTATGTGCTGGAAGTTCTCTGGAAACCTGGACTTCTATAAAGGCTCTCTTCTCTAAGAGTGATTGTCTAAGACAGTGCTCTCCAAGGTCTCTTGAACCATGGCTGACTGGGGCTAGAGCTGATTCATGGGCCATTTCAGGGTTACAGGCGGGACTGAGGTCTGTTACTTGACACATGGGTGTTTGAGACTCCTCTTGGGTCTCCTGGCATGTGGTGCTGGACCCCACAGCTCCCATAAAGGCATTTTCATCTGTGGATGGATGTCAAGTTGTTGGTTAGTCATAGATATCAGTGAGGGATATTGTACTGGACTATGTTGGACTATGTTGCTGATGTCACTGTAAGCCCTCTTCTGTGCCCCATGTTGCTTCCCAGGGATTCAGGTGAGGGCAGAATTGTACATCAACCTCAGAAGAGGGGGGGAAATAATCTGCTTTTTCCTATTAAACTTTAGAGGCCACCTTAGCACCAAGTACCTTGTCCTTTCCCCAGGATTTCCTGCAGGCACAAGGGATGGGGCAAGGAGGAATGCCTAGTTCAAGGCTGGCCCTCAGACTGGTAATCACGTACCCAGTTTAGACTGGTGGAGTCATTTCTTCAGAGCAGACTCTGTGGCTGAAACTGGAGTCACTGAGTGTGACAAATCTAGTAATAGGAAAGAAGGAGAATCTCGTCTGCAGGGCAGCTCACCTGTTTGCACTAAAGCCTTCTGTGCCCTATTCTGGGTGGGGCCAAGGCTCCTCAGGGCCTGGCATGGGGATGGGCTGGGGAAGGTTCAGTCTCTAGATAATTCTGCCTTTTACTGCCCTGGGCTGATCATAGCCTCCCATCTCACCCCAGGTCAGAGTGGAATTTGGGAGTTCCTGCTGGATGGGTAGTGGAAGTTGGTGAGGCTGCCTATGTGGCTGATGACAAGAGAAAGTAGCATAGGCCCTACATTCAGCTAACAGTCCAGCTATGGAAGGGACTCTGACTGGAGCAGCAAGATGGTGGGAGAAACCTGTGTCCATCCCTCTCTGCCTTGCTCCTCCCTGTGGTCATTCATTCATTCATTCATTCATTCATGAAATATAAGAGTGTCTACTGGTGACCTAGGCCTGTGCTGGGATCTGGGAACATGGAAGTGAGTAAGGGCATATGAGTGTGAAATCAGAATTATTTATTTATTTATTTGTTTTTCTAATGAAATGTCACAATTTCATTATTCAGTGCTGCACGTTGTGCTTTGACTCACGTTGTTTCCTCTAAGTTAATCCACAAAGGGTGGCAGTTTGCTGGAGAGCTGCATAAAATTTGGAAGGCTTCATGAATTTACATGTCATTCTTGCACAGGGGCCATGCTAATCTTCTCTGTATTGTTCCAATTTTAGTATACATGCTGCCGAAGTGAGCGCAGAAATCAGAATTTAGATGCATTAAGATAAGTGTAGGATGGGAAGGGGTGATCAGGGAGGGATTTTTTTCATGTTTAATTTTGAGAGAGAGAATGCATGTGCACATGTGTGTGAGTGGGGGAATGGGAAGGGGAGGGGAGATGGGGAGGACAGAGAGAGGGAATCCCAAGCAGGCTTCGTGCTGTCAGTGCAGAGCCCAATGCAGGGCTGAATTTCACTAACTGAACCGTAAGATCATGACCTAAGCCAAGATCAAGAGTCAGACACTTAACTGGCTGAGCCACCTAGATGCCCCTAGGGAAGGATTAATATGAGAGTGAACAGTAGAGTCCTCCAGGATTAAAGCAGAGCCTGATGAGGACAGAAAATCAGAGAACCCAGAGTCCAGGCCCTGTGTATGCCCTTTGTTGGGGAGAAGCAAGAGCCACAGTAGGAGTGTGGGAAGATGGTGGAGCCATGTGCTATGGGTCTTAAAGGGAAGAGGCTTTTACCTCTGGGGATCAGGGAGAATGCACATCCCTCTCTAGGCCTGGGAATCCATGGATGTTGGGGGATGGGAAAGCCTAGCTTGAGAAGACACAGGGAAGAAGGGGCATTAGAGGAGTTCCATGTTGTGGTTCAGGCAGGGGTGGAGGGAAATGCATTGAAGAGGCTGAGAATGCAGAGATTTGTTTCCCATGAACCAGGGAATCCAGAGGCACAGTTGAGAGGTTGATGTGGAGAGCAGCTGAAGGAGATTGGATCAGGGTGGGGAAGGGACAGGTGCTGGATTGTATTGGGGTAGGGAAGAAGGTACCATGGAGATCCTGAGGCTGTGGTGAGGTCATGTAGTCCCAATAGTTTATTTTAGCTTTAATTTTCCTTGCTTTGGAAGACATATCTAGAAGTGTTGCTACGTCCCATGTCAGAGACATTACTGCCTGTGCTCTCTTCTAGGATTTTAATGGTGTCAGGTCTCACGTTTAGGTCTTTAATCCATTTTGAATTTATCTTTGTGTATGGTGTAAGAAAGTGTTCTAGTTTCATTCTTTTGCATGTAGCTGACCAGTTTTCCTAACATCATTTATTGAAGAGACTGTCTTTTTCCCATTGGATATTCTTTCTTGCCTCATCAAAGATTAATTGGCCGTATAATTGTGGATTCATTTCTCGGTTTTCTATTCTGTTCTTTTGTTCTATTGATCTGTATGTCTATTTTTGTGCCAGTACCATACTGTTTTCATTACTACAGCTTTGTAATATAACTTGAAGTCTGGAATTGTGATATCTCCAGCTTTTCTTTTCTTTTCTTTTCTTTTCTTTGTTTCTTTCTTTCTTTCAAAGTTTATTTATTTTTATTTTGAAAGAGAGAGAGAGAGAGAAAACTAGCAAGGGAGGGGCAGAGAGAAGGAGAGACAGAATCCCAAGCAGGTCCTGCACTGTCAGTGCAGAGCCCAATGTGTGGCTTGAACCCGTGAACCACGAGATCATGACCTGAGCCAAGATCAAGAGTTGGACGCCTAGTTGACTGAGCCACCCAGATGCCCCTCCAGCTCTGCTTTTCTTTTTCAAAATTGTTTTGGCTATTTGGAGTCTTTTGTGATTCCATAAAAATTTTAGGATGTTTTGGTTCTAGTTTTGTGAAAAATGCTGCTGGTATTTTGATAGAGATTGCATTAAGTGTGTAGTATAGACATTTTAACAATGTTCTTTCAGTTCATGAACACGCAGTGTCTTTTCATTTCTTTGTGTTGTCTTTAGCTTCTTTCATCAGTGTTTTATAGTTTTTGGAGTAAAGGTCTTTTACCTCTTTAGTTGGATTTATTCTTAGGTATCGTATTTTTGATGCAATTGTAAATGGAATTGTTTTCTTAATCTCTCTCTGCTGCTTCATTATTAGTGTATAGAAATGCAACAGGTTTCTGCACATTGATTTTGTATCCTGTGATTTTACTGATAATTCATTTATCAGTTCTAGTTTTTTGGTGGAGTCCTTGGGTTTTCTATATATAATATCATGTCATCTACAAACAGTGAAAGCTTTATTTCTTCCTTACCAATTTGGATACCTTTTATTTCTTTTTGTTGTCTAATTGCTGACCCTAGAACTTACTGTACTATGTTGAATAATAGTAGTGAGACCTTGTCTTGTTCCTGACCTTAGGAGGAAACCTCTCAGTTTTTTCTCACTGAGTATGATGTTAGCTGTGGGTTTTTCATATATGGCTTTTAAAAAAAAATTTTTTTTAACGTTTATTTATTTTTGAGACAGAGAGAGACAGAGCATGAACGAGGGAGGGACAGAGAGAGAGGGAGACACAGAATCGGAAGCAGGCTCCAGGCTCTGAGCCATCAGCCCAGAGCCCGACGCGGGGCTTGAACTCACAGACTGCAAGATCGTGACCCGAGCTGAAGTCGGATGCTTAACCGACTGAGCCACCCAGGTGCCCCTTTATATGGCTTTTTTTATGTTGAGGCATGTTTCCTCTAAACCTACACTGTGGAGGGTTTTGGGTTTTTTTGTTTTTTTTTTATCATGAATGGTTGTACTTTGTTAAATCCTTTTTCTGCATTTATTGAAATGATCGTATGGTTTTTATCTTTTCTTTTACTGATATGATATGTCATGTTGATTGATTTGCAAATATTGAACCACCCTTGCTTTCTGGGAATAAATCCCACTTGATGTGGTGAATGATTTTTTTTAGAGTATTGTTGGATTCTGTTTGCTAGTATTTTGTTGAGGATTTTTGCATCTATGTTCATCAGAGATATTGGCCTGTAGTTCTCGTTCTCTCTCTCTCTCGTGTGTGTGTGTGTGTGTGTGTGTGTGTGTGTGTGTGTGTGTGGTGTCTTTATCTGGTTTTGGTATCAGGGTGATGCTGGCCTCATAGAGTGAATTTGGAAGTTTTCCTTCTTCTATTTTTGGAATAGTTTGAATAGGGTAGGTATTAATTCTTCTTTAAATGTTTGATAGGGGTGCCTGGGTGGTTCAGTTGGTTAAGCGTCTGACTCTTTGTTTTGGCTCAGGTCATGATCTCATGGTTTGTGAGTTTGAGCCCTCCATAGAGTCTGTGCTGACAGCTCTGGAGCCTGCTTGGGATTCTTTCTCTCTCTTTGTCCCTCCTCTGCTTTCTCCTCTTTCTCTCTCTCCCTCTCTTTCTCAAAATAAATAAATAAAAACTTAAAAAATAAATGTTTGGTAGAATTCACCTGGGAAGCTATCTGGTCCTGGACTGTTGTTTGTGAGTTTTTTGATTACTGATTCAATCTCCTTGCTGATAATCCTTCTGTTCAAATTTTCTATTTCTTCCTGCTTCAGTTTTGGTAGGTTATATGTTTCTAGGAATTTATCCATTTCTTCAAGGTTGTCTAATTTGTTGCCATATAGTTTTTCATAATATTCTCTTACGATCGCTTGTATTTCTGTGGTGTTTGTTGTTATTTTTCCTCTTTCATTTGTGATTTTGTTTATTTGAGTCATTTCTCTCTCTTTCTCTCTCTTTCTCTCTCTCTCTTTAACGAGTCTGGCTATAGGTTTATCAATTTGGTTGATCTTTTCAAAGAAAAAACTCCTGGTTTCATTTATCTATTGTTTTTTAGTTTTTATATCATTTATTTCTGCTCTAATCTTTATTATTTCATTCCTTCTGCTGGTTTGGGGTTTTGTTTGTTATTCTTTTTCTAGATCCTTTAGGTGTAAAGTTAGGTTGTTTATTTGAGATATTTCTTCTTCTTGTGGTAAGCCTGTATTGCTATAAACTTCACTCTTAGAACTGCTTTTGCTGCATCCCAAAGGTTTTGTACCCTTGTGTTTTGTTTTTGTTTGTTTTCATGTACTTTTTGTTCTTTGATTTCTTGGTTGACCCATTCATTGTTTAGAAGCATGTTATTTAACCTCCATGTATTTTTGGTCTTCCCAGATTTTTTTCTTGTGGTTGATTTCTAGTTTCATAGCTTGGTGGATGCATGGTATGACTTCAGTCTTTTTGAATTTGTTGAGGCTTGGTTTGTGGCCTAATATGTGATATATTTTGGAGAATGTTCCGTGTGCACTTGAAAAGAATGTGTATTCTGCTGTTTTAGGATAGAATGTTCTGAATATATCTGTTAAATCCATCTAGTCCAGTGTGTCATTCAAAGCTACTCTTTCCTTGTTGATTTTCTGTTTGGATGGGATGTTAAAGTCCTATACTATTATGGATAAGTTCCTCTATGTTTGTTATTAACTGTTTTATGTATTTGAGTGCTTTCATGTTGGGTGTATATATATTTACAATTGTTATATCTTCTTGTTGGATTATTACCTTTATTATTATACAGTGTCTTTCTTTATCTCTTCTTACAGACTTTGTTTTATTTTTTTTTTCAGACTTTGTTTTAAAGTCTTTCTTGTCTGATAAAAATATTGCTACTCTAGCTTTCTTTTGACATCCATTTGCGTTATAAATGTTTCTCTATCCCCTCACTTTCGATCTGCAAGTGTCTTTAGATCTGAAATGATTCTCTTGTAGTAAGCATAAAGAGGGGTTTTGCTTTTTTATCTACTTTGTCACCCTATGTCTTTTGATTGGAGCATTTAGTCTATTTACATTCAAAGTAATTGTTGATATATATATATATATATATATATATATATATATATATATATTTATTGCCATCTTGTAACTTGTTTTGTGTCTTGTTTTGTGGTTGTTTTGTAGTTTTTCTGTGATCCTTCTCTTTTTCTCTTTTCTGGTTTGCTGGTTTTCTTTGGTGATATACTTGGATATTCCTTACTCCTTATTTTTTTGTGTATCTATTACTGTTTTTTTTTTTAATTTGTGGTTACCATTCAGTTTATATATACAATCTTCTGCATATAGCAGTTTATATTAAGCTGATCACTTACTTTTGAACCCATTCTTTACTTCTCTCCACTCCCTCCATGTTTGAGATATTTGCTATCATTTTTTACATTCTTTTATTCTGTGCTCATCTTGGTGGATTTTTACAGATACACTTACTTCCACTGTTTTTGTGCTTCCTATTTTTCTTACTCTTATGGTTTTTGTTTTCCACTCACAGAGTCCCCCTTAACATTTCTTGTAGGGCTGGTTCAGTATTCATGAATTCTTTTAACTTTCGTTTGTCTGGGAAACTCTTTACCTCTCCTATTCTGAAGATAGCCTTGCTGGATAGAGTATTCTTGGCTACAGACTTTTCCCTTTCAGCACTTTGAATACATCATGCCATTTCCTTCTGGCCTGCAAAGTTTCTGCTGAAAAATCATCTTGCTTTAGGGCTTCTTTATGTGCTCTTTCTTCTGGCCAGAATAGTCTTCCTTCAGCTAACTCCTATTATTAGTCATAGTTCTAAAAAAGCAGCTTTCTCTGACCATCTAGATTAGGCTAGGACTCCTGTCATGTCACCCCTGGCTTCTGCCCTTCTCAGAAATATGATCACCCTTATGTCTTGTTCAACCTCCTGCCTCATTTGGTGTCAGACCTCACGCTCTGTGGGCAAGAATGTGCCTATCTGGGTCACTGTGTTTCCCCAGTAGTGGAGAGTAGAGCACCCCAATTTCAGCTTTAGGTGAAGGAAATGGACCCTAAGGTCACATCCTCTGATCAGAGTTTACTTTCCCATGGTTTCCACCACTCTATTCCACCCAGCTTCAATTAAATCCCATTGATACTTTCAGAGACCAATTGTAGCCAGACCCACAAATAAGCAGCATCCCCGAGGTTTGCAGTCATCCCTCAATAGTATCCCAGGGGAAGGTGAGTCTATTTCATGAGCCAAGAGGTGAGGGATGTCATGGCTCACCCTCTTCATGTGGAGTCTCCCTTTAATGACATCCTTGGCTTTGACAATTTGGACTTGATTTTGTTGAAGATGCCAACCAGTGAATTTCCTTATAACATAAAATGTCAAATTCAAATAAGAGATGATTATATTCCAAAAGGGCAACCAGCACAAGGCTTGGTAACATGTGGGTGAGATCAGGCAGAAGCAATGGGGGCATGGGTGCCTGGTTATCACCTGTGTGCACATGTAAAGATTGAGTTACAGGGCATGCTGAATATGATGCAAACAGTGACTTAGAACCATATAAAAGCAAACATCTCCTGAAAAAATTTAACCAATGACATCATAGAGACCCAGATTGACTGAAAACTAGTAGGAAAACCAACATGCTCATGTGATCTCCTGGAAAAACCCAGAAGTCAGGGTGATTGGAATGGAATAGCACATGAACCTGACTGGAACTCAGAGAGAGGCATAAGATCATCACAAGCACTCAGGTTATCCAAAATATGAGCCCAAATTGGCCTTTTCTGGAAAGAGCTCTCCACATGTTGTGAAGGCTTCTGGGGTGCATCTCTTCACCCCAACCAATTTGAGATCAGTCCCCCACCAATGCATGCAGGGTTTCTTGTTAATATCTGGTTAGAAAACACCAGAATGAATTGCAGAGTAGGAGGCAATAAACGTTTAGGTTAGAAAGTCTGCAGTTTATTTTCACTCTTATTTCTCCTTCTTGGGATAGTTCATCCATCCTGTTTAACCCCTTCCTGCTTAGCATGATGAATCACAAAGGAATCTACATCTTCTCTTATCCAAGCATCTCCAACTGGAAACCCATTCTCTCCCCAGTGCTGGCCAAGAAATGAGTTCTGTTCCCCTCCAAATAGCAAGGAAACCTTGTGGGGTTGGGAGCGGTGAGGAAAGCCAAGAGATAGACCAGGCCAGGCCATTTCCCACCAACCAGCAGAGGGTGGTGAGTGGATGCTAGGTCTCTTGGACCCATCTACACAAGCTTCTTGGCTTTAAGGAAGCTCTTGAGGTACTGTATCTGCCAGATGCCAATGGCCACAAGGATTAAGGTCCATAGAATGGACCACAATGGCACCCACTGATTGGTGCTCTTGCTGGCCTGCCAGAAGCGCTCCTCTTGCCTGTGGTAAGGGAGAAGGGAGAAGGTGCCTGGCTAGACTGAATTTCTCCCCTCTCTCAAGAGGTGGAAGACTTACTCCCTGGGAGGTTACACATCCCTCCTCCCAACTGGGCCAGCTGAGCCCCTCACCCTCCAGTAGTCCTGCTTCTTCTGGATCTGCTTCGTCTACTCCACCTGCTCCACCAGCTGCTGCATGCACAGATGCTGCCAGGTTAGCTTGTTGTTGGCCCCAAATTCTGCATAGTCATTGGTATGTCCACCCTACTGCATGTCCAAGTGAGTGACCTGGGGAACAGGGAAGCCGAAGGTGGGGGTCAGGGACCTTGGCTCTACATAGAGCCTGAATAGAGCTTGCCAGAAACCCAGCTCCCATGCCCCAGTGTTGGCCTGAACAGGCAGTTCAGTTCCTTACACTCACTGACTTAGGGACTGGCCCTGCTCCAGGTGCTGAACACCAGATCAGGACTTGCCTGCATAGAGTTCCATGTTCAAATGACAGAAGGGATGGGACAACATATTCAGAGAAGTAGAGGTATGACTCAAGTGTTTGAGACAGACTGTTACTAGAAGTACTGTGTTGGTGAGAGGTGACCACGGAGAGCCCGGGAACGCTGAGATACAGAACAGCTCTGAGTTTCACATTATGAAGCTTGGTCTTTATCCTAGGGATGGCAGGGAAACAAGGGATGATTTTAGGTCACAGTGATTCCCTCACAGGGTACCCTCTCATCTTCATCCCCTCTCTGTATGCTTACTTTCTGTATCCCCTTACTTCCTGTATCCCCTTGTTTCCCCAGCCCCCATCCAGGCACCACCTGCTGCACCCTTCTTACCCCAGGGATGGAGATGTTGAGCCCATGAAATGGTCAGCCTCTTGCCTGCTGCACTCACCAACTTGCCAACATAGAGGAGGGTGAAGTGGATGGACTGAAGATGAAGGCAGATTTGGTGCTCTTGGGGAGGCTGGGAGGTAGGTGATGGTGAAGCTTCCCTGAAGGCCATACTGATGGACCAGAAGTTTCTAGAGGACTCAGCTTCCAGTGAGCATATGTACCTGCTTCCAGGAGAGGAAATCTGAGGGTCTAGGTCCTAGACCCCCATCGGCCAGACCAGAGGGGAAAGTATGAGGGAAATGGCATTAGTTTGGGCTGGAAAGTCTCAGATCCCAGCATCGCCAATACACAGTATTCTGCAGTTTGCAAACAGCATGATCCTCCTTGAGCTTTCCTGCCTGTGAGGAGACAGGCCCTCCTCTGAGAAATGGAGGACTAGGCATTGATGCTGAAGGCCGGTGTGGCTTCAAGGAGTCAAAGCCCACCTTACTCTGTTCTCAGTGTCCTTCACAAACATGAACAAATTGATCCACTGTGAAGAGGGCTGCTACTTTTCTATAAGGGATCTTATAGTTACTTAATGGAAAAACAGTATGGAGGCTCCTCAAGAAATTAAAAATAGAACTACCATATGATCCAGGTTTCCCTCTTCTGGGTATATATTAAAAGGAAATGGAACCATTATCTGTACTTCCATGTTGATTGCAGCATTATTCACGATAGACAAGGTATGGAAGAAGCTAAGTGCCTGTCAATGGATGAATAGATCAAGAAAATGTGATACATATATTATGTCTCTATATAATAGAATATTATTCATCCTTAAAAAAGAAGTAAATCCTGTAATTTGCTACAACGTGGATGAAACTGGAGGGCATTATACTAAGTGAAATAAGCCAGACAGAGAAAGACAAATACTGCATAGTAAAAAAAAAAGGTCAAACTTATTGAAACAGAGTAGAAGAATTGTTGCTAGAGGCTGTGGGGTGGGAGAAACAGGAATACTTGGGAGAGGAAGAAGTCAGGTACTAATATGCCTGTGAGTTGCTAAAAAGAAGCCCTGAGTCCTGCTGTCCTAGAAGAGAAAAAAACACAAACTCTGCATGGTTTGGGAGATCCTAGAACAGAATGACATGTGCTGCTTCCCCAGGTGGAGCTCCAGAGAGGCAGCCCAGGAAAAATGGTGGTGTTATGTGCCTAGGCAGGTGGGGCTCAGTGTGGTGTAGAGCAGCAGGAGAGATCCAGAATCAACACTTATATACCAGACCTGAAGCTGTCTTGAAGCTGGGAACAAGCAATGAAAGACTCAGATATGACCTATGTTATTTGACAGCCAAGGATCAGAAACTCTTTCCCACACTTCCTGATGACTTGACACCCTTTAAATCCCCAAGAATTTAGAAGCAAGCCTAGGGATGGACTAGGGGACCCCTAAATTAACGGAGATTAGGTTAATTAGAGAGAAATTAAGTCCACGCATCTGTGGAATGAAATCTGTTCTTACCACCTGAGGTTTAAGTAATTGTAAAATTTCTTCCAGCTCTATCATTTGTTATATACAGAATTATATATACATCCAAAAATACATATTTTGCTAATACTCTATGTATCTAGTTAGTAATCAGCTTAAAATGTGTATTAATATGTTAGCCACAAGGTGGTACCAGAAAGCTATCTTTGGCTTTCGGTCCTCGGCTTTGAAAGTTGCTGATTTTACTATACAACTGTAAACTACTGTAATAATGGCACGAATCATAATAAAAGTTGAGATGGAAGCAGTTGGGTTCATGTGACGCAGTGTTTGTATTTAAAAATCATAAAAACAGGCTCTCTAGAAGATGCTGCCAACTAGTTTGTACTCTTCCTCTTCCTTACCCACTGTCATGTCATCATAGAATAACCCGATCATTACCCAAAGCACCAAACACTAATATATTCAGTAGTCATACAGAAAATGTAAATAGACACACTCTCTTAAGACTTAGAGTTTAACATTTAAATGGATATTTTTATAAGATGTGCCTCAAAACCATCTGGAACACCCTTTAGCCGTCTTCCAAACAATAAAAAGCTCAGCCCCCAAATGTGAACACAATAGGTTGGCAAATGCATCCTGTAACTTCTGGAGCCCTTGCTCTCATACTATGAATGACTAAGAGGAGGGAAAGCTCCTTTTCCTGGTATATTTCTCTTTCTCTTTTTTTGGTCTTTGTTTGCTATTTTTTTCTTAAATTCCTCACATTAGTGAAATCATATGGTATTTGTCTTTCTCTGCTTGGCTTATTTCCCTTAGCATTGTACTCTCTAGATCCATCCATGGTGTTGCAAATGCAAGATTTCATTCTTTTTTATGGCTAATATTCCATTGTATATATGCATATACTACATCTTCTTCATCGGGCTCCTAACTATAGAAAACAAACAGGTGGTTACCAGAGGGGAGGTGGGAGGGAGAATGGGTGAAATAGGTGAAGAGGATTAAGAGTACACTTATCTTGATGAGCACTGAGTAACATATGGAACTGCTGAACCACTTCATTGTATACCTGAAACTAATATAAACTATATGCTGACTACACTGGAATTAAAGTAAAAAAAAGTAAAATATACCTCTTTCAGTCAGTCTTGCTAGGTTCCCTTCTCCTATCCAGTAAATGTAATTTTTTTTTTAAGTTTATTTATTTTGAGAGAGAGCACAAGCAGGGAAGGGGCAGAGAGAGAGGGAGAGACAGGATCCCAAGCAGCCTCTGCGCTGTTACTGCAGAGCCTGATGTGGGGCTCAAACTCACAAACCATGAGATCATGACCTGAGCAGAGAGCAAGAGTTGGACGCTTAACTGACTGAACCACCCAGGTGCCCCACCAGTAAGTGTAGTTTTAAAGGGATGTACAGTAAAGGGGAAAGAAGAAGTTTGGAAAAGGTCACAGGAATAACTTTCTGATTATAGGGTTGGTAAAGAAGAGAAAGTACCATGTCACAACACTGAAGATCACTCACTGGGAACATGAAGAGGTATCTGGAAGGAAGCAAGAAAGAAAGCAGTGACCCAATGTAAGCCATGGAGTCTAGTCTGTGGTCTGGTAGCAGAGAAAATTTACTTTCCTTGGAATTGGAACCACTTTATGGATTTAAAGATGGAAGTGACATACATATGTCCTTGTAGAATGTCAAGGAAACCATGCTGTTAGGATGCTAGTCAAAGGTAGGCTCTAAAAATCAAGTGTGGAAATTATGACACTTTAGGGATTTAACTGTGTTTGTAAAAAGAATCAGATGGGGATCTATAAGAGGATGCAGTAGGGTTGGAGGAGTGATGTCCCTAGGTTTCTCTTTCAGGAGACTGCTAAGATGGACTTGGATATGAAAAAGGGAAGTCTGTCTGTCCATGGATCCTTCTCCTGGGAATCCCTTCCTGGGGCCCTCTGAAGAGAAGAAAACATAAAAAACCTGCTGAAAGAAGAAAGGTTTATCCCTGAATATTGAATGTTTCCATTTTATTAAACACTCTAGTTTTTATTTTTTATTGAGTTTTTAATTTTACTTCTAGTATAGGTAAACATACAGTGCTATATTACTTTCATGTGTGCAATGTAGTGGTTCAGTACTTCCGTACATCATCCAGTGCTCATCATGAGGAGTACACTCCTTAATCCCCATCATCTATTTAACACGTGCCCCCACCCGCCTCTCCTCTGGTAACCATCAGTTTTTCTCTACAGTTAAGAATCTGTTTCTTGGTTTCTCTCTCTCTTTTTTTTTTTCCTCTGCTCATTTGTTGTTAAAGAATCCAGTTTTATTTATTTATGTATTTATTTTAAAAAGTTTATTTCCCTTTTTTTTTTGAGAGAGAGAGAGAGAGAGAAAGGGAGCGAGTGAGGGGCAGAGAGAGAGAGAGAGAGAGAGAGAGAGAGAGATAATCCCACACAGGCTCTGCACTTTCAGTGTGGAGCCCAAATCAGTGCTTGAGCTCACCCGATGCGGGACTTGAACTCACAAAGAGTGAGATCATGACCTGAGCAGAAATTGGATGCTTAACCGAGTCACCCAGGTGCCCCAAGGATCCAGTTTTTAAAGCTTAGGTCAGATTTACCCTTGCATGTGGTTGAGGAAGAATTAGACACATTCTCCTGTAGCTCAATAGTGTATTTATATCCCACAAAATAATGAGTTTATTTCCCCCATGGCACATTTAGTACTTTGTAGATATAATGCTTTGTCTCTCACTGGCATTTTCCTTTAAAATCTTCACAGGCAATCACTGAATCTGAGTGGTGAATATATGGATGCTCTTTGTACTGCTCTCTTTTTACTTTGGAGTATGTTTGAAACTTGATAATTAAAAAATAAATCATTAAAAGTCTTTCCAACTTTTTCAATACTAGCACGTTGGTAAACCTATTTCTCATGTGGGATAGGTCAAGAGGGAGGTTCCTTTAGGAAATGCAACCACCTTGTCTGGTTGGGTCTTCTAAAAGTAGTCAGAAAACTTCTTGGGGTCTGAGAAGTGCTCTGGATTCATGTAAAAATAGCACCAGCCTGGTAGTCTCTGGGAGAGGAATAATGTTTAAGAATATTCCCTTGCCAGGGACATTTCTTTCATGCCTGATTTGGCAAATTGACTCATGGCTAACACTGGAAGGGAAGGGGGCCATGTGATTAAAAGGAGATTGTATTAGTCAGCTCAGGCTGCTGTGCCAAAATACCCACCGGCTGGGTGGCTTAAACAACCAAAGTTTATTTTCTCACAGTTCTGGAGGTTGGAAAGTCCCAGATCAATGGCTGGCAGCATCCAGTTCTGGAGAGAGCTCTCTTCTTGGCTTACAGATGGCTGCCTTCTTGCTGTGTGTTCATATGAACTTTCTTTGGAGTGTGTGTGTGGCCAAGGGGGAGAGAGCAAGCTCTTTTGTGTCTCCTCTAATAAGGCACTAATCCCATCATGGGGACTCTCATAGCCTCATCTAGCCCTAATTACCTCTCAAAGGCCCCGTCTCCAAATACTATCACAATGGGGCTTAGGGTTTCAACATGTAGATTTTGTGGGTGGTGTGGAGACACAAACATTCAGTACTTAACACAGATGTAAGGAACTTTGGAATCATGTGCTAAAATTCACATGGACTGCTACTGATTCAAGTCCCCTCAAACTATTCCCCAACCTTAATCCTTTTGTATTTCATTTCCTGCAACAACTGGTCTATTCCTTGGGGTGGTGGAGTCCAAGTGCACTAGACTCACATCAGTGCCTTCACACTCTTCTTCAGTCCCTTCTCCTACTGCCCACAAGACCTATTTATCTAATGGACTATTTCTACAAAGTTTTAAATGAGTGCTAAGGGCTGAGTAGTCTTCCAGGGGCATTTCCATTTTAATAGGGATTCTTAAAAAGAACCTCCAAAATTCAAAGAAAAAAGAATCTCTTCTAGTGTAGTTTCAGGAAATGCTATAGCTAGCGAGGAGTTTGCAAACTTGGGATTTCATCTCCTTATGCTCTAAATCACCACAAAGTAGTCACTATTCTCTCTGCTTGTGAGATTGACCCTTGTCAAGAAATAGGTGACACATGAGCCAAGGGCAATTCTACCTTACTGATAACTTGCCAATAATGGATGAATGAAACCTTTTGGCAAATAAACAATGGAATTTTAGAAATATCAGCCAGATCATGTTACAGATGAGGAAATGAAAGTATAGCTTAGCTGGGTGGATTGCCCAATATTGCATAGTAACTTGAAGATCCAAGATTAGAACACCTTTCTACTATACCATTTCATATTAGTGCTCCAGTTCTGTCTCAGATCATTAGACATCAAGACCAGCCTCTGGCAGCACACCCTCTCTCTGGGCCTGTTAATGAGGAGGTAGATGAGGGGGCCATTTCCTCATCAGCAAGCCTTTAATTTCATAGCCCTGAGCACGTAATTCTGTGAGTTTCATGCTGTGTTAGGCCTCAAAGATTAGTTTGCGATTTCCTGTTAAAGCAAACCACACATGTTGAATTGCCAGCTGTTGCCACCTCACCTACTCTATTCATAATTCAGAACGTCTGGCACTTTCCAGGTAGACACAAGTCTTGTTGCCTTAATTATCAATGCAGTGAAATAACAAGCATGAGTCTCTTCTATCTTTACAGGTTCCTGGGAAGATCTGACATCACAGAGCCCTGTGGGTTGGAGACGTACTGGATTTAATACATGTTTCAGACACAAAGCCACCATCTCTATCTCTTATATTCCTTCTAAATCTGGCATGACCATAACCTGGTGTGACTATGGCAGATAGGCTGCTCCTGGACCATCTGGTCTATAGCAACTTCAGGACTTGGCTGTTGGGAGCAGCCAGAAATGTGGAAACAGTCAATTCATTGCTTCCATGTTGGTGAGAGGTTATGGAGAAAAGGCAATATTAGCCTTTGGATAGATTAATAACAAGGAGGAGTGTTAAAGACATTTTGAGGCATTGTGGAAAAATTTCACATACAAAGTAAATAGAGTATAATGAATCCCCATGTACCCATCACACAGCTTCATTCTTTTTTTTTTTTTTTTTTTTTTTTTAGGGATTTTTAATGTTTATTTATTTATTTTGAGAGAGAGAGAGAGAGAGAGAGAGAGAGAGAGAGAGAGAGAGAATCCCAAGCAGGCTTCATCCTCAGCATGAGGCCTGATGTGGGGCTTGAACTCATGAACTATGAGAATGTGATCTAATGGACTGAGTCACCCAGGTGCCCCAACAATCTGCCATTCTTGATCCATCTGTACCTTTACACACTTCCTACTCTTAATTATTGTCATTTTAAAAATTAAAATATATGTACATTGAAATGCACAATTTTTAGCTATATAATTTGGAAATGGATATACTCATGTAATCCATACCCCTGTCATCTTCTTTTGGCACATTTAAAATATCTAAGTTGGTAGATAAGGTAATAGTTGGTATGTTTTAGCTTTTCTCATTTTCAAATCATGAAACATTGCTGTGGATGTTCCTCATTCTGGGGATTCTTCCCTTTGCTCCTGCCCTCCCACTTCAACACTGCAAGATCAACCCTTCCTCCTTCACCCTTATGTCTCACACTGTTTGCCTCTGCACATTGGCTTTGGATTTCTGCCTCATTCCTTGGATTTGAAGATCCAAATGATATTTCTAGTAATTTCTTCATTGGCTCCACCTATCTCAGATAAGAAGCCTGTTCCAATCCCTTCCCAGAACCCAACAGCCTAGCTCACTCTTGATTATTTTGCCTGCTGGAGAGAGAAATGGAGGAGTCCAGCCTTCTTAGCCCACCCATGTCACCAACTGGAAGGGAAAAGGGGCATAGAAGGAACAGAAATAAGGTGCGTTCTTCTTGATCACCTCAAGTCTAATGAATACAGGATGAATGAAATGGAAAGGAGTAAGAGAGATGCCTCAAGCTATTCATGATCAAAAGAAAGGAAAGCAAAAGTAAGGCTTCTAGGCTGAGTGTCAGGGTGATAATTCTAAATTTAAGTATATTCCCCCTAAGGCAGTATATTTTAGCCAGATACACAACCAGATACACACTCACTTTATGCTATACCCCAGAAAAACATACATTCACAAATGAAAAAGTTTTCTGAAGCTATATATATATATAAGCTATATATATATATAAGCTATATATATATATTATATATATATATATATATATATATATATATATAGCTTCAGAAAACTTATGTAATATATTTCTCTAGCTCATTAAAAAAAAAAAAAGCTTGTCACCATCCACTAAAATGATTTTGTAACCCTTAGATAGGATATAGACCTGCAGTTTTAAAACTATGCCTAAAGTCTTTGAGATGTTGGGTTGATGCCCCTCTCTCTGGGGTTCTTGGACTCACCATTTCCTTCACTGGCGGCCAGTTTGATCCCTCACAGAGTATGGTTGCTCAGCTTGAATCCAGGATACCCAGACTCCTTACAGGAAATGATATTTAGCTAGGGATTATTTAAATCCAATCAATACTGAGTACCTGCTACATAGAAGGCTCCTCTTCACAGCCTGCCAAAGTCACCACAGTTGGGGTGGAGGCAGCTGGGGAGTCAGCCATCATCTGAGGTAGCCATGCAAATGCTCAGCCTGCCCCTCAATTTCCTGTTGTGTTTGCCATACCCTTCAGCTGCAAGAAGAAATGCAAGCCTCTCACTGTGTGCTGTGTGTGCAAAGAAAGTACCAGGCCCATTTTAGAGAAATCTGAATCTAAATCCTATATAGCTGACTTCCTATATCTGAACCCAGAAGGAAAAATATGGAAAGGAAAAATATGGAAATATATGAAAAATAAGGAAAAATATGGAAAAGGAAAAATATGGAAATATATGAAAAATAAGGAAAAATATGGAAAAGGAAAAGGTCTGATATCAGCTATCCAACAATAAACATCTTAGATATATTATGATGCATAGCCTGATCCAGATTTTTTAAATTTTTTTTAATTATTGAAGTATAGTTGACATACGATGTTAAATTAGTTTCAGGTGTACAACATAGTGATTTGACAATTCTATACATTACATTATTACATTACATTATTCAATATTCACCACGAGAAGTATAGTCACCATCTGTCACCATACAACATTATCACGATATTGTTGACTATATTCTCTGTACTTTTCATCTCTGTGCCTTACTTATTTTATAACTGGACTTGTGTACCTCTTAATTCCCTTTACCTATTTCATGCATTCCTCTACTGTCTCCTCTGGCAACTACCAATTTGTTTTCCGAATTTATGAGTCTAATCTAAAAAGCAAAATCAATGAACAAACAGAAATAGTTCTTTGATTTTTAGATTACACATATAAGTGAAATCAATTTATCCTTCTCTGTCTGACTTATTTCACTTAGCATAATACCCTCTAGGTCCATCCATGTTGTCACAAATGTCAAGATCTCATTCTTTGTTGTGGTTGAGTAATATTCTATTGTGTATATACACCACATCTTCTTTATCCATTCATCTATCAATAAACACTTGGTTTGCTTCCATATCTTTGCTATTGCAAACAATGCTGCAATAAACATAGAAGTACATATATCTTTTTTGAATTAGTGTTTTTATTTTCCACCCACTGGTCATACTACATACTGCACCACAAGAAGCTGCTGGAAAGAGTAGAACAGCCCCCTAGAAGCACAGCTAATTTGTCATCTTGAAGGTGATACTTGATGAGCATGGTGAACCACCTTCCAGGGCTCAGTATATATGTTGAATCAAAGACTTCATATAGTGCTGCATCCCCAATAAGAGGTTTCCATGGGTCTAGAAACCAAAAGGTAGAAGCAGGAATGACCACACTTGCCTCAACTCACTATTGGGAAATTATCCAATTGGGAAATTTGTGCCTCTTGTCCCCAAAGCTCTTGCCTCTGCAGGGTTACGAGGTCTGTTCTCCAATGGAAGACCACTTCCATCAAGGGATACAGACAGCAGCAGGCAAGAAGAGTCATTATCTTGGCTGAGGTAATTGACACTGATCATCAAGAAGAGGCAGTGCTACAATTACATAATAGAGTCAAAGAGGAATAGGTTTATACCTCTTTGTTCTCCCTTCAGTTTAACAGTAAATGAACAAGTGCAGCAATCAGAGATGAGAATCTGGGTTGTGTCACCCAGTAAACAGCCTAGGCCAGCTCTTGAGGGTGAGGAGATCTGACTTGCTAGTGGAGGAAGGGGACAATGAGTAGCATTTGGGATCCTAGGACCTAAAGCAGTGGTGGCTATTATAATTTTCCCACTAAACTTCCTCTTCTAAGATTCCCCCTGAAAGAGAGGCTCACCAGAATCTTGGAGGAGAGGCTCCTCAAATATATATGAAGGAGTAGATCCAATGGCTCAAGAAGTGACCTGTGATGAAAAAGGGAATGTACCACACAGTTCTCCCTTCAAGAAAGGACTTGTTGGGGCACCTGGGTGGCTCAGTCAGGTAAGTGTCTGACTCTGAATCTTGGCTTGGGTCATGATCTCACAGTTCATGAGTTCGAGCCCCGTGTCGGGCTCTGTGCTGGCAGTGCAGATCCTGCTTGGGATTCTGTCTCTCCCTCTCCCTCTTCCCCTCCCCCTACCAAACAAACAAATAAATAAATAATAAATAAATAAATAAATAAATATTAAAAAAAAAATGAAAGAAAGGACTTATTGCCCAGCTTCTAAGAGTACTGTCAGAAAACAACCTTCAGCTGTCAGTCCATCGGGAACTGACTCTTTACTTGGGCACACTGCTATTAATTTTTTGGATTTACTCCTCTTCACTTACCTCCCTCCACCCCATAAATAGGGATGATAAGTACTTTCCTCCACTCTATAGCATTAAATAAGGTATTTAAACCTTTAAATCAGTACTTACTGATTTGTGATAAGGGCTCAATAAATGTTCATTGAGCTCCCTCAACTCTACCTTACTGTTTTCTCTCAGGAATTTACAACCTCATTTATTAATAAATAATTGGTAATGTGGGTAGGGAAGGCAAATCACCATTAAACTATATGATTCTGTCCTCAAAATGTGTGCTTCAAGCTAAGAGAGCTCTGGGACATCACTGTGACCTGGGGAAGTAAAGGAAGGCTTTTTGAGGGATATAGAAACTTAGCTGGGCTTATAAAAACACCTTAGAGAGAGAAGGGTGGGTAGAGGGCACCAGGGCAGGTGTGTGAGTGTGTCCTCATTCCAACTCTAACATGTGGTCCTAGTTTAGGTAAAGAGAATTTGGAATGGCACGCACCAGGTAATCAAGTTTTCACAACTCTGCAATGGTTTTATTTGTTGTAACTGGTAACTTTGGACATAAAGGACAGTATGTCTTATAATATACATGGTGTATTTTGAAATGTATGACATAAATGTGAAGTGTTATTATAACCAAAAGGAATCCGAGAAGAAAAAAAAACTGGATAAGGACGATGTTGAGCTATGTACTCATCTTGGATAAATACATAAAACCTTTGGAATTATGACATAACCAGTACTGTTAGATTTATGGCCATGGGTATTGCTCTCATTCCAAGCTCCTACTTTACATTTATCATCTTTATATTCATCTGGCATCTCTATTTTCAATGTCTTACAAATTTCTGCCTCTCCTAGTAACCTTTTCAGCTGAAATTTCATATGCTTCATATTAGCTCAGAAGCAAATTCTTTTCTGGAAGGTTGAACCTATCTGTTCAGCCATTTCTGAATTACCCAAGCATGAGCATAATGTTGCTTAAGAAATTTGTCAAGATCCACTTTTTTGTATGTTCAGATTTAATTCAAGATGGTTTAAATTTAAACCTCCAGAGCTGTCATGCACATATTCTCCCAGGAGAAAAACATTCTTTGCTTTGAAATATAATTGGTTGAGGTTTACACTCTACTTTCTGTAAAAATGAAGTGTGGTTATAAAGAGATCTACTCAAATCCTGGAAAATCCTTTGGTTTCCAGACCCTCCATACATGTGTATTTAGAAAAATGCCCTTTTTTTTCTTTTCTTTGTTTTTTTTTTTGTTTTTTTTTTTTTTTTGCCCCCAAACCATCAATTGTCTAGGAGGATTTGAGGGTAACAACTCCTGTCTGGCTGTATTCTCAGACAGTAATAAAAGTTTTATTCTGTGAAAAATGAGAAAAAGATTCTAAATATTCATTTATTTTTTAGAAACTTGAACACTGGTCCTTGCTCTATTGTAGACAGGAGTATTTGTGTTGAGAGTAGCATCTTTTAGCAAATACTGTTGGATATACTGACAGAATTTTTCTAAGATGACATTTTATTCAATGTACAAATTATAAGTGCCCTGAAGTCCTGGGAACTTAACAGAATTAAAAAGAACTGAAGTCGGATGGAGTGGATGGGGCACAGAAGGGTGAAAAGACAGCAAAAACAGTTTCCTTCTGACCTGGCCAGACAATTCCAAGACATATGGATATCTTCTGGTTCTATTGCTGCATGACAAATGACCTTAAAACTTAGTGGCTTAAAACCACAACAATCCTTTAATTATTGCCATCTTATCTCTGGGGGTTGTCAGGGCTCAGTTGGACAGTGTTTGCTCAGGGTCTCTAATGCAGTTTCAGTGTCTAGGTCTAGCATCATCTGAAGGCTCTCTCATTCACTTGTGTCTGGCACCTGGGCTGAGAAGACTGGAACGTCCTAGGGTCCTTGGACATCTCTTTCTGTCTTTACACGGTCTCTCCAGCATGGAAGCTTAGTGTGGACAAATTTCTTTCAGGGCAGTTCAGGGCTTCCAAGGTCCCTGTCCCAAGTGAGGGAGCCAAATGGAATCTGTAGTGTCTTTTCTAAACCAGCCTCAGAAGTCAAGAGAATCACAAAGGCCCACTCAGGTTCAAGGGAAGGCAAACCGTCTCCACCTCCTGATGAGAGGTGCACCAAAGAATCTGCAGATGTGTTTTAAAACTACCACAGGAATTCTCAGACCTCTGGCAGAAAGTCTGGGACAGAATAATGAGTCATTCCCTAAACCACAAATTGGTTCATTGTGGTTCCTTTTCTGCTGTGGTGGAAGGATACTGTCGTGTTTAAGGCCTCCTGCTCTGGAGTTAGACTGCCTGCCTGGGCTTGCCTCTGCCCTGGCACTTACTAAGCCTGGAACCTTAAAGCAAGTCTGGGTGCCTTGGTTTTCTTATCTGTAAATTGGGGATAATGAGAGCTAACAGTTATTAAGTGCTTAGTAGGAATCAAAATATACTATCTTATTTTGTAATCAAGATACTATATGAAGTAGTTACCTACCTCCTAAAACAAAGGGTTGATAATAAAGAGATATCTTTCAGGTGTGTAGTGTGGGTCAAATGAGACCATCTATTATGTTCGCTCTTGATGTTATTAAAACTGTTGGGGCAAATTCTAGTGACGTCAGGTCAGGAGCTGTTTCCAGAAATGGACCAAACGTTCACAATGCCACACAGGAGAGCAGATTATTTCCAGTATAGTGTTGACGATCAGCCGGAGTTAAGGAGGGTCAGATTTCTTGACAGGTGTTAAAAATGCACAAAACCGTAGACATTAAAGGGTCTCATCTGGGGCTATGGGTTCAGAATCCAGCGCAGTCTTGCAGCCTGGGACTAGAAGAACCGCTCTGAGTTGGCAAAACGGGAGTGTTTATCTTTTTCCTGAAAAGAAATCCACGACTCTGGGCGGTTGGAGGAGTTCCGCCGGGAGCACACTCCCTTCTGCTGGAGTCCCCAAGTGTCAAGGGCCCGCGTCGAGGTTGGATGCACGGAGTTGACACCCTTCCAGGAGACCTCCTGTGTACTCTGTCCCCCCTCGGGTCCCCTCGCATCCCCTCGCCATCCCTGGCTCCCCGACTCCACGATCCACCTTCCCCTCCTCCCTCTCCGCTGAGGTGCCTACTCCCGCGATTGCAGGGCGCCCATCTTTCCAGCCCGGGCAAAACCCGGAGAGCTGGAATCCCGCGCCGGGAGCGCCCCGGCGGCCACTGGGCATGCTCCGTTGTCAGGCAGGTTCGGGGCTGCGAGCCGCTTTTGCGCCTCGCGGATTCCTCCTGCGGCCGCGCGTCCTCCTCTTCCCGAGCAGGCAGCGGGCGCATGATGGCGGCGGCGGGGAGCGCCAGCGGCGGTGGCAGCAGCGGCGGAGGCGGCGGCAGCAGCAGCAGCGACACATCCAGCACTGGCGAGGAGGAGCGGATGCGGCGCCTCTTCCAGACTTGCGACGGCGACGGCGACGGATACATTAGCAGGTACTCGGGGAGGTACGCGGAACGGGCTGGGGCGCGCGACCAGCCTCTCCGACCCTTCCTCTGCCCCCTCTCCCCAACTTCCAGCAAGTTGCTCAGAAGCTCACGGGGAAAGTTGGCGGCGACTCTGAGAGCGCATCGCTGGCTCGGCCACTGAAGCCTAGGGGCTGATCCGCTCGCCTTCTGGTGGTGCTAGTTGGTCCAACTTTTCCAAGCGCTGTCTTTGTCTGGGCGTCGGGAGACATCTCTTTAGGATGCAAGTCCTTCCCGGGTCGTGGAGCGTTCGTGCCTGTGGGGAGAGGAGTTCTGGCCGCTTGTCCCAGGTCAGAGGGGTTGCTCGGCAGTCTCGGGCTCCTGGGTGTCAAGATGCTTTGGCACCAGGGAGCGATCAGTCCGGCTCCTCAGTGGACAGCCCTGGGGCCAGACCAGGATAGGGATGTGCTCCCAGTGACAGCTTTGGACGTGAAAACAAGCTGCGAAGAACTTTCGGGTGCTGCAGAGCCTCTGTGTTCCAAACTGGGGAACCCACAGAATGGACATAGCTTGCCACCCAGTACTGATTTAAACCTGTTAGCCTGAGGGGAACCAAGTGCGTAGGCACAAATTGGGGGTTTAGAGGTGAGTCTGTAATATAGACCCGACTCCGTACCTCAGCTCCAGAAGCTAACCAGGTGAGTGGGGTGTCAGGACACCTCTGAGTGACCACTCATAACCCTCCCTGTGTTTGCTTCTAGATTCCGTATAGAAGCTGTGTTGAGGCTTCAAGCCGCAGGGCTTGGCGAAATGATTACTTCTGCCCACATTTTTTATCACTTATCATACAATGATGGTGAAGAAGGCAGTGTAATGTCTTGTGGTATGCTTCTTTGAAAGGTTGACAGAAGGCACTGAAGACCTTTCATGCTGAAATTTGAATTGCCTTCTAGGAAGAAGTCCACCTAAGTTGTATATGACGTGTTAGTTTAGCCTTTGTCTTGGTAATAGTAAAGATCTCTAAAAAGCCCGGCTGCCTCCTGCTGATTATCCTTGCCTACTTAGAGAAAAAAAGAGTGGGGAATTTCCACCCCCATCCCCCAATTTTTATAAGATCTCTGAATCAGGTAATTTGACATGTAAGATTTTGGCAATTAAAAACATAGTTTATTTGGGACTCCATTCAATTATGATAATTCTTGGCTGAATTTTATTACTTTTCTAGAGTTTCATTAGGAACCATTGAGAAAGATACCAGAAAATTTTGTGGAGTAATTCTATTCTGAAATGGGGGAAAAAATGTAATTGCAGTTAACCCCACATAGATTTTCATCTGGAAGTCTTTCCCTGTTTTGGTTCTGTGATAAAAAATTTCATCATATAGTGTAGATTTTTTTCCTACTTGAAAAGCCTACTTGAATTTCCTACTCGAATGGCCATTGTGTTATTTACAATAATAAAAAACAGTCTACATTCTTCACATTAGGATGCACAAAGAGTTTAATTTCACATGGGCAAGGGTGTATGTAGAACACTAGTAGAATTCTCTCCTTCCCTTCCTTTGATTTGGCCTATTAGTATGTTGCTTTATCTGAACTACGCTTTTTGTACAAATGTTCATTTAAAAAAAAATTTTTAATGTTTGATTTTGAGGGGGGTGGGGTACAGAGAGAAAGGGAGACACAGAATCTGAAGCAGGCTCCAGGCTCTGAGCTGTCAGCACAGAGCCCAATGCAGGGCTTGAACCCACACACTGACCTAAGCCGAAGTCGGTTGCTTAACCGACTGAGCCACCCAGGTGCCCCTGTTCATATTAGTTTAAATGGTGGCTGTCTCTACCCCAAAAGATAATGAATTCTGGAGGCATAATTTGAGGATTTTGTTTTGGAGGATGAGGCATTGTATGTAAGGGGGTAGTAAAGAGGAGATTTCATATTAAAGTAGAAACCTACTAAGGCAAAAGTGGAAAAAACTGTATCATTCCTTGAGTCATATCATTTTAATATATCTGCTTGAAAGATGAAAGGTGTGTGCAATAATGAACCCTAAGCCATAATTTTGCCTGTGGGCAGAGTTGCTCTTGAAGTTATTTTATGCTATGACAAAATTCCCATTTAAGAGGAGTTCAGGGATGGCAATATCATTGAAACGAGGCACCAAGAACCTTCTCTAGAAGTATGTTTACATAGCAAGCACAGTTTTACCTGGAATATATGTTTATTTGATGTGGCATGGGAAATGGGGTTAATGAAGTTAGGTGGCATTAAATGACTCCCTCTCTGAAGTTGCTCCTTTGTGCTCCCTTTGTTTAATGACCTTTACTGACCACTCAACAGTAGGTGATAAGGAGTGGAATGCTGTGAATTTTCTCTTTTATAAACATGAGAGTTGGACTTTCTACATTAAGACCTTAAAAATCTTGGATTCTTTAAAAGATGTTAAGTTTATGTTCGTAGTACACCACTGTATCTGTTAGGATTTCAGTTGGCTGTATATAATGGAAAACGAACTACAGTCAAATAAGTACAGACTTTCTTACCTAGAGGCCTGGAGGTGGTTCATTCAGGCTGGGACAGCCATTCCACAATGGCATTAATGCCCAGCTTCCTTCTATCTCTCTACATCGCTTTCTTGATATAAAATATTCATCCTCATGGTTATCTCATAGTCTTAAAAAATGATTGCCCTGTCTCCAGCCTCATGTCCAGGTTCCAGGCAGGAAGGTACAAAAGGAAGATGAAATGAGTAGAGCATATATCATTAAGGCAGAGCTTTCTCAAATCCCTTAATTGAAATCTTATTGGTCAAACTATATCACCTTACCATGGTGACTTTCAGTAGAGTTCAAGGAAGCATCTAATTTGATTAGTCACAATCCCTCCTAAACAAAATCTGAGTTCTGTTACTAAGAGCAGGAAATGGATATTGAGTAGGCAAGAAGCAACCAAAACATATAATAAAACTTCCATGGTAACCCTCATTCAACTATATTGGCTTTGGTCCTTTGCTTAACTCTCATTCTCAAACAGAAGTGGGCTGGAGGTCTCATGTTTAGAGGAAGGCTAGTGGAAGATAGATTGAGACCAGGAGGGGAAATGTCAGGGCACACCACCTCAGGAAGAGGGAAGTAAAGGGTAGGGCTTTGAATCTTCAATATTCTCTTGACCCAAGCTTCCTTAGCAGGCTGACAAAAAAGGCACCAGCTAACTGGAGATTCCTGGAATTGCTGCCTCTGCCCAGGAACTTCCAGCCTGCCACCAGGACCCAGAATAATCCCCATGGATAGTTAAGCTGGAACTGACAACTACTGTTAGGTGGAGCCAAATTGCAGCTTGGACAGGGTAGGATTGGGACTGTATAGTGTCATTTCATTAACTACGATGACTTAATCCCACATTTTATGGTATTGAATTTTTTGGACCCTATTTATCGTGGTATAGGAGGTGGTGGGGTTACTCTATTTGTTGAGATTAATTTCCCTTTGGAATTGTAAAGCTTCTTATTTTTACCTTTAAGTTTTAAGAAACCATTTGAACATTTGACAAATATTAAAAACCACCATTTACCTTTGTATCTAGTTGCCAAGCCTCAGCTGAAATGTTGGTGTCTTAGAGAGAGCTTTCCTGACCACTGTATCAAAGGTTAGCTCTTCCCCACCAATATCCTCTGTCATAGTACCAAGGGCTTTCTTCCAAAGTACTCTTTACAACTTGTAATTGCATTTCTATTTCCTACCTTGTTTGCCTGTTCATTGTCAGTCTCCCACTAGTTGTAGCTTCATGAGGGTAGGAATTATGCTTATTTTGTTTAAACAGTACACTCAGGGGGTGCCTGGGTGGCTCAGTCGGTTGAGTGTCCGACTTCAGCTCAGGTCATGATCTTACAGTTCGTGGGTTCAAGCCCCGTGTCAGGCTCTTTGCTGACAGCTCAGAGCCTGGAGCCTGCTTCAGATTCTGTGTCTCTCTCTCTCTCTCTCTGCCCCATCCCACTCATGCTCCGTCTCTCTCTCTCTCTCTCTCAAAAATAAATAAACTTTGAAAAAAAAAAACCAGTACACTCAGGATCTAGTGCAGTATTTGCCATACAGCATACAATCAGTAAATTCTGATGAAGAAATGACCAAGAATAAAGATTGGTATATTCATGAATTTTGAAAAATCTTCCAAGCATTTTCATTTCCAAGCATGTTCCATGTTTATAAAGTACTTTAAATGTAGGTGTATTTTATTAAAGAATATTTTCCTTTAAAAATAACTTTTTTCTGGTTATATAAAAGATATTCTTTGTTGACAAATGGGAAAATACAGAAATGTTTAAAAATAAAATAAAAATTATCCATTATCTCATAACCAAGGAATATCATTTCTATTTTCCTGGTGACATAGCTACATCATATTATTCCTCTAGTACATTAAAAAGGATTGGATAAAAGGAAAGACATCCCATGTTCACAGATAGGAAGATTTAATATTGTTATGATGTCAGTGCTTCCCCAAGCTGATCTACAGATTTAATGCAACCGTTTTCAAAATCCAAGCTGCCATTTTATGCAGAAATTGACAATTTGATCCTAAAATTCATATGGAAATTCAAGTGACCCAGAATAGTCAAAACAACCTTGAAAAAGAAGAACCAAGGTGGAGGATTCACACTTCTCAATTTCAAAACTTACTGCAAAGCAACAATAATCAAGACAGTGTGGTAGTAGCAAAAGGATAAACCTATAGATCAATGAAATAGAACTGGGAGTCCAGAAACAAACCATGTGTCTATAGTGAATTTACTTTTATTTTATTTTATTTTTTTAAAGTAGACTCCATGTCCAGCATAGAGCTGAATGTGGGGCTTGAACTCATGACCCTGAGATCAAGACTTGAGCTGAGATCAAGAGTTGGATGCCTAACCAATTGGGCCACCCAGGCACCCCACTATAGTGAATTTATTTTTAACAGAAGTGTGAAGATAAGGGTTTCAAATTCAGGGGTGAAATAGGGAAAGAATAGACTTTTTGACAAATGGTGCTGGGGCAACTGGTAGCCATATGTGAAAGAATGAGCTTGGACACTTTCTTCACATACAAAAGTGTATATATTCCTCATATACAAAATGTATATAGTCCTCACATACCTCACATGCAAAAATGAACTCAAAATGGATCAAAAAATGCTAAGAGCTAAAACCATTAAACTCTTTGAAGAAAACATAGAACAAACTCTTTGTCACCTTGGATTTGGTAATGGATTCTTATATATGACACCAAAACACAGGCTACAAAAGAAAAAGTAGATAAATTGGGGTTAATTAAAATTTTTAAAACTGGGGCTTTACAAGGCACTCTCAGAAAAGTGAAAGATAACCCAAGGAATGGGAGAAAATATTTACAAATCATATATTTGGCAAGGAATTTGTATATAGATTATATAAAGAACTCTTATAACTCAATAATAAAAAGATAAATAACCCAATTAAAAATGGACAAAGGGTCTGAATAGACTTTTCTCCAAAGAAGATATGCAGATGGCCAATAAACACATGAAAAGGTGCTCAACATCATTAGCCACTTGGGAAATGCAAATCAAAGCTACAATGAGTCACTACTCTGTATCCAGTAGGATGGCCATATCAAAAAGTCAGGTAATAACATGTGTTAGCAAGGATGTGGAGAAACCAGAATGCTCATACACTGTTGGTAGGAATGTAAAAAGGTGCAGTCACTTTGGAAAATAGTCTAGTAGTTCCTCATAAACTTAAACATAGAATTCCCATATATATATTCCAGCAATTCTACTCCTAGGTATATATGCAAGAGAACTGAAGACATATGTCCTCACACAAACTTATGCATGAATGTTCACAGACACATTATTTATAATAGTCAAACGATGTAATCAACCCAAATGCCTATCAACTGATGAATGAACAGGCAAGATGTGATCTATCCATACGGTGGAATATTACACCGTCATAAAAGGAATGAACTACTGACACCTGCTACAACATGGATGAACCTTTTTTCTAAATTTTTTTAAAATTTATTTTTGAGGGGCGCCTGGGTGGCGCAGTTGGTTAAGCGTCCGACTTCAGCCAGGTCACGATCTCGCGGTCCGTGAGTTCGAGCCCCGCGTCAGGCTCTGGGCTGATGGCTCAGAGCCTGGAGCCTGTTTCCGATTCTGTGTCTCCCTCTCTCTCTGCCCCTCCCCCGTTCATGCTCTGTCTCTCTCTGTCCCAAAAATAAATAAATGTTGAAAAAAAATAAAATTTATTTTTGAGAGAGAAAGGGAGAGACAGAGGGTGAACTGGGGAGGGGCAGAGAGAGAGGGAGACACAGAATCTGAAGCAGGTTCCAGGCTCTGAGCTATCAGCACAGAGCCTGATGTGGGGCTCAAACTCACAGACTGCAGGAGCACGACCTGAGCTGAAGTCGGATGCTTAACCGACTGAGCCATCATGGTGCCCCAACATGGATGAACTTTGAAAGTGTTATGCTAAGTGAAAGGGTCCATTCCCAAAGACCATATATGATTCCATTTATATGAAATGTCCAGAATATACACATTTATAGAGACAGAAAGTAGATTAGTGATTGCTTTAGGGCTGGGGGAGGACGATAGCTAAAGAGTGCAGGATTTCTTTTTGAAATGATGAAAATCTTCTGAAGTTGGTTGTAGTGATAGTTCCAGAATTCTATGAATATACTAAAAACGATTGGATTGTACACTTTACATGGGTGAATTTTATGGTAAGTGGATTATATCTCAATGACGCTATCATCAAAATAAAAAAGATTGGAAAATGTGATTTGTAATGATAATATCCCATTATTTATTTATTCAATTTATTTGATTATCCTTCAATTGTTGGACATTTAGATTGTTTCCAGTTATTTGCTTTGGAATTTTGTTAAATCTAAGATGCTACAGGTTGGAACACACATTGTTTTCTGTATCAGTCACACTATGATAAGATACAGATCATTAAATAGATTTTTAATTTTATTTATATTGGAAGTTCTGCCTTAAACTTCTTTAGTCATAGATTTTATATTTTACTGTTGTGCATACATAAAAAAAGGAGAATAGGCTATCATATTGTTCAAAATGATCCTAAAACTTCTTCACAATTAAAATGCAAGTCTTCCAAATCACTTTTTGGTTCAGAGTATTGATGTTGGGTTTTAATATCCAGTATCAGCCTCAGTGGCATCAAAACATTCAGGGATGCAGCATTTCTTTAAAGGAGGCCCCACTGTTTGCTACAGGATTGTCATTTAAGATGCTGACACCTTTTGGGGCACCTGGATGGCTCAGTCAGTTAAGTGTCCGACTTTGGCTCAGGTCATGATCTCATTGGTCATGAGTTTGAGCCCCACATTGGGCCTGTGCTGACACCTCAAAGCCTGGAGCCTGCTTCTGATTCTGTGTCTCCCTCTCTCTCTGCCCCTCGCCTGCTCACACTCTTTCTCTTTCTCAAAAATAAACATTAAAAAAAAAAAGATGCTGACACCTTTTTGCAATTACTGACATTGGTATTTCTGGACTTACCAGAAGGTGTCAATGGAAGTAGCCAGGACTTGAATTCTTAAGGAAGCATGAGAGTTATGCTTCCTTAAGAATTCTTATTGACTTATGCTAGTCATGTTACCGGGAATAACAGCATGATTCACACTACACAAGCAATCATAACTGTGTCAGCGCCAGGCCAGCAGAATTATAAGAAACATTCAGATTTCACAATATTAAACTGTGCATCTTAGAAGTTTGAAATACAGTATTTTATATAATGCTAGAATAAACACCTTCATGGTTCCATGTACTGTATTACTAAAGAATGAGTCAAAAGTGGAATTATCAGTGAAATGTATGAACTAGAATTGCTTTGCAAACATTTTGCTTCATCTTCTATGAACAATAACAGCAACTACAACAAGAGGTTTTCAGGTCAAATGGAGACTACTGTAATGTTTAAAGAACCACAGACTTGCAAATTAAACAGACTCTATTATTCTTCCCCCGGACAGTTAGCAGAAATATGGTTTAGGGAGGGTAGAGAGGAGTCATTTGGCTTTAAAAGTTACAGGAGACACTTTAAACAGAAGGTAAATGGAGTAGAAAGACTATGCCTTCTAGATTCCTTATGTCATGGCCAGGTAGATCCCATGACATAAGGATTATTCTTAAAGGTGATAACTCTGGAACACAATTTTTTAAAAGTTTTATTTATTTATTTATTTTGAGAGAGAGAGAGAGAGAGAGAGAGAGAGAGAGAGAGAGAGGGAGCGAGCGCCAAGTAGGCGGGGCAGGGGAAGAGAGAGGGAGAGGGAGAGAATCCCAAGCAGACTCCAAGCTTAGCAGGTAGCCTGAGGCAGGGCTTGATCCCACAACCGTGAGATTCTGACCTGAGCCCATATCAAGTCAGACGCTCCACCAGGTGACCCGCTCCCACAATTTTAAAAAGAGAGTCTTTGGTGATATTCAAAGAACAGTATAACCAAAGCCAAACTTTGAAGAAACTGAATAATATTGAAAGCTTCAAAACTATAATCAAACCATAACGTCACTCGGAAAGGCACAAACTGAACCTAAGTGAGGGAAAAAAGGAAATCCATTATAACTAATATGAGGGAGAAAATTTTGAGTGGGACAAATTTTGTACCCAGTCATCCAGAAGAACCAACTCTGATACGCAATATTTCCTGAATCACAATTTTTCCACATGTAAAGATTCTTAAGAATCATGTCACCTAGAACTTCCCAAACTTGAGTCATTTGTCTACCACATTTATGATCTTTCCATATCACTGGCCACAACCTCTTCCTTGAATTTAAGACAGGAATATGCAGTAACTGCATATTTGACTTACATGTCTGAAGACATCTCAAACTCAGCATGTACAAAACAAAATTCCTGACTCCCCTCCCCAACTCTTCCTCCCTCTGTTTTCTTGATTACAGTAAATGTCTTTTCCCTTGCTAGTTGCTCAAGTCAGAAAATAAAGTCATCCTGCATTCTTCTCTTTTCTATCAGTACATTCAGTCCATCAACTAACCCACCAATTCTGCTTTTAAAATATAGCTTCTTGGGGGCACCTGGGTGGTTCAGTTGGTTAAGTGTCTGACTTAGGCTCAGGTCATGATCTCACAGTTTTTGAGCTTGAGTCCTGCATTGGGCTCTGTGCTGACAGTGTGGAGCCTCCTTGGGATTCTCTCTTTCCTCTCTTTCTGCCCCTCCCCTTTCTCTCTCTCTCTCAAGAATAAATATATAAAAAATATATGTATAGCTTCACCGTGACAGTTTTTCATCACCTTCCTACTTAGGTACAAAATATCACCCATCTCACACTGAAATTAGTACAACAGGCTCCTCCTTCTGCCCTTGCCCCCTCCACCCTCCACACACTCAGATTATGCATACTGCAGCCAGGTGACTTATTGTCAGTCAGATGATGTTATTCCTCTGCAACATAGTGGAAAGGGCCCTGGATCTGAGTCAGGAAAGTTGGGTTCACCCCAGGCTCTGCTACTAAGTAATTATGTGACTTGGTACGAGTCCCTACCTCTGTCTTAGTTTCCTTACCTATAAAGTGAGATGATAAAACACTCATCTGTGTTTTCTCTTGCTTGGGGTTTGTTGAAATTCTTGAGTCTGTAGATTTAATTTTCATCTAACTTGGAAATTAACCAGCCATTATTTTTTTCAAACATTTTTTCTGTCCCTTCTCTAATTTCTTTTTAGGACTCCAATTATGCACATATCAGATTGCTTGATATTTGCCCACTTCTCATTGAGGTTCTGTTAATTTTTTCCCCTATCTTTTTTCTTTCTGTGTTTCCTTTCGGATAGTGTCTATTGTTATATCTTCAAATTTTCTGATATTTTCTTCTGCAGTGTCTAAGCTGCTATTAATCCCATTCATATTTCATTGTATTTTTCATTTCTAGGAGCCCCATTTAAATATATGGAGAGTATTTATAATAGCTACTTTAACTTCCTTATCTATTAATTCCATCATTTCTGTCATTTCTGGGTCTGTTTCTTTTTAAAAATAATTTATTTATTCTTTGGGAGAGCACAAGCCAGGGAGGGACAGAGAGAGGGGGACAGAGGATCTGAAGTGGGCTCTGCGCTGACAGGCTGACAGCAGTGAGCCCATGTGGGTCTTGAACCCATGAACCACAAGATCATGACCTGAGCTGAAGTCAGACGCTCAACCGATTAAGCCACCCAAGTGCCCCTCTGGGTCTATTTCTATTGATTAATTTTTTTACTGCCTATGGGACATATTTCTGTTTCTTTGTATACCTGATAATTTTTGGTTGGAGATAGGACATTATAACTTATTGAGTTCTGGCTTTTGTTGTGTTCCTTTACCTTGTTCTGACATGCTGTTGACTTTGGATCTTTTGGGAGCTTGCCTTTAAGCTTTGTTAGGCAGTATCAGAATAGCCTTTAGTCTAGGGTTAATTTGGCCTCTCCAGATCTCTGGAGCTCTCTTTCTGAGACATTCCCTCATCTTCCCTCTGTACCACAAGTTCTATCCACCTTGGATTTCCTGAACTTTGTTCTTTATCTTCTCAACTCAGTGGGACCACTGGGTGATGGATTCCCTCTCCTGTTCTGCAGCCTGTAAATTGCCCCCAGGCAGTAAGTTGGTATAATTGTAGACTCATCTTGCTGGTTTACCTTTACTCAGGGATTGTAGTCTTGTGCTGTTATATAATGTCTGGAAATTATTATTTCTTATATTTTGTCTGGATTTCTAGTTGTTTAGGTAGGAAAGTAAGTCCAGTCTCTGTGATTATCTAAAGACCTGAAGTGGAGTTGTGATTTTTCTTTTTGAGTGTCTTAAAGTGGGCCTGCCTATTTGGAAGCACTCTGTTTATTAAGTTTACATATAAATAATTTTATATAACATTTACAACAATATGTTACTATTTTTAAGTTACTACCTACAGGCCCACATATCTTTTTTTTTTTTTTTTTAAACAGCTAACATTATTGAGTGCTTCCCATGTGCTAGGCTGTACGCTAAATCAGCACTTTGTATATGTGACCTCAATTACTATTCATAATAGCCCCTTTGAAAAAAGAATTATTATTACATGCAATTTAAAGATGAGAAAAACAGGCTCAGGGATATATATTGCTATTTGCTCAAGATTCCACACTAGCAAGACCCGAAATTCAACTGATATCTCTGGTTCTCAAATGAGGGCTTTGACCACTATTCCGTGCTGCTTTTCACATGTGTGTCTTTCAGATATTTTCTAACAGCTTTATTGAGCTATACCTTGCATGCTATACAATTTGCCCATTTAAAGTGTACAATTCAAGGGGCGCCTGGGTGGCTCAATCCATTGAGCGTCTGACTTCAGCTCAGGTCATGATCTCGCAGTCCGTGAGTTTGAGCCCCGCATCGGGCTCTGTGCTGACAGCTCGGAGCCTTGAATTCTGTGTCTCCCTCTCTCTCTGCCCCTCCCCCACTCATGCTCTGTCTGTCTGTCTGTCTCTCTGTCCAAAATAAATAAACGTTAAAATTTTTAAGTGTACAATTCAATGTGGTTTTTTGGTATATTGATAGTTATACAACCATCATCGTAATCAATTTTAGAACATTTTTATCACTCCGAAAGAAGCCCTGTATCGTTTAGCAGTATTCCTCCATCTTCCCCCCGATCTTCCCAGCCCTAAGCAACCATTAATCTACTTTCTGCCTCTAAAGATTTGCCTACTATGGACATTTCATACAAATGGAATCATACATTATGTGACCTTTTGTTGCTTGGGTTTTGGTGACATATCCAAGGAGACTTTGCAATCCCAGGTCACCTATGTTTTCTTCTAAGAGTTTTATAGTTTTAGTTCCCACATTTAGGTCTATGATCCATTTGAGTTAATATTTGTAGGTGGTGTGAAAAGATGTCCAGGTTCATTCTTTTGCATGTGGATATCCAACTGTCCCAGCACCATTTGTTGAAAAGACTACTCTTTTCTCGTTTTCTTGACACTCTTGTCAAAAATCAATTGAGCATATATGTAACAGTTTATTTCTGCACTTTCAGTTCTTTTTGATTGATATTGATACCTATTCTTGTACCAGTACTACACTGTCTTGGTTACAGTTGCTCTGTCATTAAGTTCTGAAATCAGAAAGTTTGAATCCTTCCAACTGTTTATTCTGTTTTTCTGGATTGTTTGGCTATTCTTAGGCCCTTGAGTTCCCACACAAATTTTAGGAGCAGCTTGTCAATTTCTTCAACCCAAGCAGCTGGGATTTTTGATAGAGATTGTATTGAATCTATAGATCAATCTGTTCACATGCATTTTTAGCAACTTTATCTTTCCAGGGTATTTTTGGTTTTTTTCCTCTAGCCCACATTTTTATTTTACAGTCTTTTTATTTTGGTCAGTCAGTATATTACTAAATGTCTAAATAACAGGGGCGCCTGGGTGGCTCGGTCGGTTGAGCGTCCGACTTCGGCTCAGGTCATGATCTCGCAGTCCGTGAGTTCGAGCCCCGCGTCGGGCTCTGTGCTGACAGCTCAGAGCCTGGAGCCTGTTTCAGATTCTGTGTCTCCCTCTCTCTCTGCCCCTCCCCTGTTCATGCTCTGTCTCTCTCTGTCTCAAAAACAAATAAAACATTAAATAATAACATACATTTATGGAAGACTTTATAGTTTATAATCAGTTAGTCCACACTTTATCTCATGTATTCCTTGCAATAGGAAGTCACACCTCTATTTTAAGACAAGGGGCTATGATAACAAAGCCTCTGGGGGAAGGATGAATCTGTGGCCCTACTTGAGGGCCTTTTCCATCATACATGCTGCCAGGCTAACACAAGAAAATGTATTTTCCCCAAAGCTTTAAATTTCTTTACTGTTTAATTTACCCAAGATCTATGGTGAGGATGAATTTTCATTTTATAACTGGCTTCTTAGCATAAGTGGGAATGGCATTTAAATACTTGGTACAGAAGGTGAGACATTTGCATGCTAAATGAAGTTCCATGGGAGTCTCAGCTGGGGAGACTCTTCTGTTGTTCCGCAGATTGAAAAACCCCTTGAAGTGTTAGTCCCAGAGTAGAAACCATATGGAGAGAAAGGGCATTTCCTTAGAGAACGGTTAATTGTCAGCTTCTCATTGTCATTTCAAAATGTCAGTTTAAATATGCAAATGAGTAATTACTCAGTTTATGCCATTGATTATTGCTGACTTTACCTGATGGGAGAAAAAAAGGTGGGTAAGCATGCCTGGGTAAAGAATCCTGGACCTAGTCATTTTTCAAACATTTGGATTCCTAATGAGGTGACAATGTAAATGGAACACGTTTTGGGATTGACCAATAAGCGTTACATGTGTCTGTCTGATGGGACAGGTGTTAGTTGAGTTTAAGTGTAGCCTCAGTTGAATATGTAGTTGTGAAATTTGTGCTCCAAAAATTCTAGATAGATCAACTTTGTGTTCATTACTATTATTATTTTTACATTCGCAACAGCTAATATAAATGTAGAAAATACTTGAAAACACATTTTATTTTAGACTTGGTGTTAATTAAGCATCTCTTCAACATAATGGCAAGTGCCTTTGGTTATACCTGTTGTCTATTGTTTAAAACATCAGCGTATGCAAATATGAAAGAATGATACAGATGAAAGAATTAAGAAAATAGGTGGGGTAAAGGGCGGTATTTTTGTAAAAATGTGGCTGCGTTTCCTTAAAATGTCAGATTTTTTCACTTATTTACAAAAATTTAGAACTTCTGCCCTTGAAATAACAAGCTTAACAGAACATTCTACATTTGAGATTAATGCCTTTAGGTAATGGCATTACCATGACAATTTTATGTATTATAGATTCTTAACCTGAGTTTATTTCATGATATTAAATAGGATGAAAATCAATGTGAGAATATTGTTGGGAAAGTATTTATTCTTCTAAAAAATGTGTTGGCAGTTTTATATGTATTATAAGCAAAATGCCACTCAAAGTGACATCAGTGCCACTCATCCTCCTCCACCTTCTTGGTTCCCAAGTTCCTTCATTCCTAATCACAGTTATTGTCCTAGTGTTCTAACCTGTAGGCTCAGCTTGTCCAGGCCTCTCTGTATGGACAAGAAAGTCATTTTTCTCTAACATTTTTCTATAACTGAGCAGGAAGCCCTTCTTAAAATCCCTCAACAGTTGCCCATTCCTTATAGATGAGTTCAGACTCCTTCTAGGGGCATTTAATTTAAGGCCCTTGGCCATCTGGCACAGTGACTATATCTCTGTTCAGCATGGCCTGCCACAGTCCACCTTCCAGCATGCCTGCCCAGCTGTTCCAAGGATCATGCTTAGCACACACAGCTCTTTCTGTAAGTGTCCTTCTCTCTTCCTTGTCTACTTAATGAGCACCTTCTTATTTTTTTCTAGACTCAGTTTTTATGTAGCTCTTTCTCTGGAGAGTTCCCTGATGCCTCAGGATCTTACACACACTACTAGGCCAGCACTGCTCACATTTCATATTTTCACTGTTTCCATTTCCTTCCTCTCGATACTTAACATGCTTAAGGCAGAGACTGTATTTTTCTTGTTTTTTGTCTTTGTAACCATAGTGCCCAACATTTAATAGAAACTTACTAAATAAATAAATAAATAAATAAAAGTGTTCATTGGGTAATAGTAATTTTAAACACTTAAGACTTTTTGGAAAAAAGATTAAAAAATTTTTTAAATGTTTATTTATTATTGAGAGACAGAGAGAGAGAGAGAGACAGAGACAGAGCATGAGCATGGGAGGGGCAGAGACAGGAGAAGACACAGAATCCGAAGCAGGCTCCAGGCTCTGAGCTGTCAGCACAGAGCCTGACGCGGGACTCAAACTCACAAACTGCGAGATCATGACCTGAGCTGAAGTCAGATGCTTAACTGACTGAGCCACCCAGGCTCCCCTAGAAAAAGATTTTTCAGGATTTGTCCAGTTCAGAAGAAACCGAGGAATTTATATTTGAAAATGCATATCATGTGCATTTTACCATACATATTCTTGCATTAATCTAACATACCAGTGTGATGGGAATTCAGCACCCCTGCTTCTAACTAGTTATGAGATGTTAGGCAAGTCACACAATCAGTTTCTAATCAGCTTCTTCTTCTGTAAAATAATTTTAACATCTTTTCCAGGACTGAAACATCTTCATTTTGTAGACTAAAGGTCCCAGTTAATAGAATTTTAGTGGTAGCATATTCATGCTGCTTAAATTTGTCTCTGTTGGGCAACTGGTGTTTGCTTATCAACTAGCCCTGATGAATCCATAGTTTCTCTATGTTAATAGCTGTTTTCATCCAATAGCCTTTAATACCATCTAGTAAGTAGTATTTTCAAAAGAAATGAACTGTTGGTTAGGTTTTTTTGTCCATCCCTAAGTACAGGTTATGAGATGAAGTGAACCTAAAACCTATTCTTACTTTTGTTTCCTAGCTACTAAAAAGTTGATGGACAGTTGTCCACATGGTACTATCCTGACTCTTTCAGGGTATATAAATGTTTAGAAAGAGAAAATTTTCAAATTAATATTTATAGCTCACTTTTCTTAGGCTATTCCTCTCTGGTTACTGGGTATTCACAGTAAACTAACATTTTAAAATAATGATAGAGGGGCACCTGGGTGGCTCAGTTGGTTAAGCGTCCGTCTTCGGCTCAGGTCATGATCTCATGGTTTGTGAGTTTGAGCCCCACATCGGGCTCCTTGCTGACAGCTCAGAGCCTGGAGCCTGCTTCGGATTCTGTCTGTCTGTCTGTCTGTCTGTCTCTGAACCCAACCCCCTAACTTGCACTCTGTGTTTCTCTCTTTCAAAAATAAACATTAAAGTAATGATAGACTAAAAATAAGGGAATTTGCCCAATCCTAACTTGTATTATAGTAATTGCAATTTAACTCTGCTTGCCTACTAGATTGTAAGCTTCATGAATGTAGCAATCGAGCCTTTGTATCTCTCACACCACCCAACGCCATCCCTTTGTATATAGATGCCATATGTACATAGATGCTAAGTCAATGTTGAATGAATGAACTGATGGATTCTTACTACTTTAAGATAAAAATATGTTGCTGCTGCCACACTCACAAGATAGGATTTTGGTTTTTTTCATTCCTAAAATAGAGAAACGCTCCTATGCCCATGTTAACCTAACTGTATGCTTCCATGCTTCCAGTGTTACCATCTGTGAAATAACATGGGATAAGAAAATCACAGAAGATTTTGTCTTTTGATCTTGTAAGCTGATTTGTTACAGCCCCCTCCCTGTTTTGATATAAAACACAGGTTTCCTTAAAGGAATGATTACTATTCACAATGGTTTGTCACTTTCTAGATTTCCTTGTGACTCTTCAGTACTCATAGTCTCTGAGAACTAGCATAGGAGAGTGAATTTAAGAATACTGATTTTTAGGGGCTCCTGGGTGGCTCAGTTGGTTGAGCGTCTGACTCTTGATTTTGGCTCAGGTCAGATCCCAGGGTGGTGGGATTGAGTCCTGCGCCGGGCTCATGCTGAGTGTGGAGACTGCTTAAGATCCTCTCTCTCTAGGGTGCCTGGGTGGCTCAGTCAGTTAAGCATACAACTCTTGATTTCGGCTCAGGTCATGATCTCATGGTTGGTGAGTTGGATGCCCGCCCCCTCAACCTTGTGCACATACATGTGCACTCTCTCTCAAAATACATAAATAGGCTTAAAAAAAAAAAAGATTCTCTGCCCCTCTCCCCCATTTGTGCTCTCTCTCTCTCTAATATATTATATATATAATATATATGAAATATGATATATAATATATAATATACGTGTATATATATATATTTTTCATTTTTAGACATTCATTGAATGTCCGCTGTATGCATGGAGGAATACAAAGATGGGTGTGTTATAATTCCTGCCCTTAAGGAGTATTTGGTCTTATGTAGTAAGTACATACATGACCAGAAACAAGGAAAAGTACAATGTGCTTAGGAAGTTTCCAGAAAGGAGAAAAACAACCAATTGGGCTTTATAGGAGGATAATGTTCTAGTCAAGGCTGAGTTTGTTGCAAAGAATATGGAGAAGGCCCTGAATGTCCACTTACCTTCATTTTCCCTTCTAGATCATGGCCCCTTTCTTTACTTCAGCCAGGGTGGCTCTAGTGATTGCTCACATTGTTCCCTGCTTCCCTTCTCCCTCCCCAGACCAAAGAGCCCTCTGCATCACTGACATGAGGGGAGACCACCATGCAGAGGCCCTGGCTTCCTCTGTGCTGCCTGGAAGAGTCAGGTGCACATCCCTGTATTATGGAGGTCACACCCTGAGGGGCAGCAATGATGAGAGAGAGGAGATGGGAGGAACCAGTTGATAAGTTACTCCTCCTTCTCCCTGAGAAACTATTCTGAAAGCAGTAGCTTTCTCTGGCCTCTCTGGAGACTGTGTAAGACCAAATAACCAGCTGTTTCAAAGCTATGGCCAACTTGGTTGTGCACCTTCATGTGTTGGTTCTCCCAGCTTTGTTTCCTCACTTACCGAAATTTTCCCCTCACTCTTGCTTCCCTGTGATTGCATCCCCAGTAAAATATAAGCACGTAAGCTTAACATAGAACTCATATAAACAGCTCATGGAAAGGAGATTATTGTTTAAATACATTGGGCTGCATATGCCCTGAGCCTAACTGAAAAAAAAAAAAAATTCAGGGGCGCCTGGGTGGCTCGGTTAAGCATCCGACTTCGGCTCAGGTCTTGATCTCATAGTTCGTGGGTTCGAGCCCCGAATCGGGCTCTGTGCTGAAAGCTCAGAGCCTGGACCCTGTTTCAGATTCTGTGTCTCCCTCTCTTTCTGCCCCTACCCTGCTCACGCTCTGTCTCTGTCTCAAAAATAAATACACATTAAAAAAATTAAAAAAACTTATTCACTAAGGAAAAATAAAAAGAAAATGAGATTATTCTTAATTTCATCCACTCAAAATAGTAAACACATAAAGAGATACACACACAAATGTGATGTAGTGCCCATTATTAGCTGCCCCCATGCCTTCTATCCTCACTTTTCTTCTTCCCAACAGATCCCTAAATAGAAGTTCAGGCAGCCACTCCCCCTACAAGAAACCCCGGTGTTGCAGGGTTCCACTTCCAAATGTAAGGGGAAGCCTGATTGATCTAAGGTAATCCCAGCCTCTTAGCAACAGTTGTGTTAGGATTGGGCATCTGATGCGACTTGGACTAATGAGTCTCTAGAAAGTTTGCTGGAGATTTCTGGAAAAGTTTTCCACATCCTTCTGGTAGAGTTTCTGGAAGCAACTCCTTTTCTCCTCCCTTCCAAGTGGGACATGGACATGAAGAGGGTACAAGTGCCCTTGATTGTTGGTAGCAGCCACCCACAAATCCAAAGGGAAGTTAATACTAGGATGAAAACCACACTTTGAAAGGAGAGAACAGCATAGAAAAAGCTAGAGCCTTGATTGTGATTGAACCACTGAAACCCAACCTGAGTCTAGCTTCCCTATTGTATAAGCCAATACATTTCTTTATTTTTTCTTTATTTAAAAACATTTTAATGTTATTTATTTTTGAGAGAGAGAGACAGAGTGTGAGCGGGGGAGGGGCAGAGACAGAGAGGGAGACATAGAATCCGAAGCAGGCTCCAGGCTCTGAGCTGTCAGCATAGACCCTGGTGCGGGACTCCAACTCATGAACGGTAAGATCATGACCTGAGCCGAAGTTGGACGCTTAACCGACTGAGCCACCCAGGCGCCCCTCAATACATTTCTTTATTAAAGACTGCGTGAGTTATGTCTTTTTGACTTAAACCCCAAAGCATCCTAGAACACTCATGTGTTTATGTAAATGAGATTTTACTATGCATGCTATTTCTCAATCTGTTTTTTTCATAAACTATATCATATAAACTTTCTATGTAAATATAGATATATCACCATTTTAAATTAATTATTCTATGGTGTGTGTGTTGTGTATATAAAACTTGATATATTATGCTAGTTATCTCTCTATAGAAATTTAATTTTACTTTCTGTCTTAGTTATTTGCTGCTTACCCCAAAACTCAGTGGCTTAAAACAACACATATTTATCATCTCAGTTTCATGGGTCTTGAATCCAAGCACAGCGTAGCCGGGTCCTTTGTTCTAGGGACTCTCATGAGGCCGCAGTCAAGGGTTGAAGAGTCACACTTCTCTAGGCATTTGTGCCTCATCTCTCCTGTTCCAGCTTCAGCTGTCATTGTAGATGCCAGTGATTCCCCCAGTAAATGTCCAGCTCAGACTTCCCTTCTGAGTCTCAGACCTACATAACCAAGGAACTCAACTGCCTATCTCAACTGCCTGTATATCATCTCCCACCGGGTATTTCTAAAACATCTCGAATTCTACAGATCCACTATTGGGTTCATGGTCTCTCACCACAAAATCTAGCCTTCCAGTTTTGCTGTCTCAGTGAATGAGACCACTGTACACTTATATACACAAACCGGAAGAAATCTTGGCATCACTCTTGACATCCTTTTCATCTCCCATATTCATTTCATCACCAAGTCCTATTATTTTCCGTCTTTATTACTACCACCCTAATTCTCTCACTTAGAGTACTGAAATACCACTTGCTGACGTCTTGTGTCTCCTTAGGAACTCCTCCAATCCAGTCTCCACACTGTAGCCAGAGAGTTCTTCCTGAAATGCCAGTCTGCTCATATAGCCCCTGCTTAAATCCCTCCAAATGAGGCAAAATCCTCAACTTGGCCAACAAAGGCCCTAAGAGGTTCCACCTCTTCCCTCCTCTTCTGCCTTATCTTGTTCTGTCTCCTCCTGGCTCTCTGTCCACGAACCACCCTATTGAATGTCAGTTTCTCCAGTGTGTTCTGGTCTCAATTCCCAGCAGATTCCCATGCAGCTGGATATATCCAGCTATTCCTGAACTTGTGTGCTCAGCTTGAGGTGCTGTCTTTCAGCCTTCTTTGGGCCTCTCATCTTCTTTGCCTTCAGAGCACTTATTTCAGTTTGTAATGATATGTTTATTTGTGGGAATTCTTGATTAACGTCTTTCTGGCCCTCTCAACCACGAGCTCCGAGAGAACAGGGACTGTGTCTGTTTTTGTTCACCGCTGAATGCTCAGTCCTAGCTCAGTAACCTGGCACATTGTAGGTATTTAGTAAATATTTGTGGAAAGAAGTCAATGTAACCCCTTTTGCTTAGAATTATACCAAAAAGGTACATTTTTTGTATAACTGGCCACCAGTACATTTATTTTTATTTGCATAAGCAATTTATTTCCATAAACATAAAAAGTACTCTTTTTGAGAAGTTTCTCAAAACTCTAGCAACTCTGGAGCTGCTAGAGAAGAAGATCTGCTGTAACTGCCCTTTATCCTCTGTGTGTACCGCCTAGGCTCAGGATTGAGTAAATGCAAAGAGTCTGTGCTGATAGTTATCCAACACTGTTAATGCTATTTCCAGATATGTTAAAGATATTTTTTTGACTCAGGCGAAATCCACTTTCTGGAGACTTCAGGAAATGATTGCAGCCTGCAGTGCTTTTCCCAGTTTCTGCTGAGGACTGCTCTGGACACTGTGAGACAAGCAGCCAGGAAAACCCAAGTCTGCCCAAATTTGAGATCAGAGCTGTGAGGTGTTTTAAAAGGAGGCAAGGCCCAGAAGTCGAAAGTGGGTGAATGGCTGGGTCACCTGCAGTCACATCCCCACATGGACAGTTCCAGAAGGCCAGAGGCCCAGCTCCGTGGATGGTCCGCAACTAGTTTTAAAGTATTTTGACCTGACTTTGACAAGCCAAGAAAACTACCAATTTTTAAATCTTATTTACTTCTCTCAGTTTCTTTTTTTTTTTTTTTTTTAATTTTTTTTTTCAACGTTTATTTATTTTTGGGACAGAGAGAGACAGAGCATGAACGGGGGAGGGGCAGAGAGAGAGGGAGACACAGAATCGGAAACAGGCTCCAGGCTCTGAGCCATCAGCCCAGAGCCTGACGCGGGGCTCGAACTCCCGGACCGCGAGATCGTGACCTGGCTGAAGTCGGACGCTTAACCGACTGCGCCACCCAGGCGCCCCTACTTCTCTCAGTTTCTAATGCCTTGTGTAGGCATTAGCAGGGGAAAGTTCTCATGCATGTGGGTTAAACTTTTTTACTTTACTATTCAGACTGAACTTTGTTATAAAAAACATTTTTAAATGTATCACTAAAATGTAATCATTTTTGTTATTTAATTGTATGCCCTCTGTTTAGTAAGCTGTCACTCCTGCTTATCTTGGATGCCTGATTGTCTTTTTTTTTTTTTTTAGAAGGGAAAAGTAAAACTATGTTATTCTTAGATGACATGATCACTTAGGGTAGAAATTCCAAAATAATTGACAAAGAAAATTTGAAATTAGTATGCATTTACAGCAAAGTTGTAGGATATGTGTTTAATATATATTCATCAAGTGCTTCCATATGAACTAGTATTGAACAAGTGGGATGTGAAATAAATAACACTATATCATTTACATTAGCACCTAAAAATGGAAATGCTTAGGTATAAATTGAATGTAATACGTGTAAGATATATATAAAGAAAACTACAACACTCTAATGAATGAGCTCAAGGAAAAAGTAAATCAAGAGTTATTCCATATTTATGAACAAGAAGACTCTCTCCCTCTCTTCTTTTTTAAATTTAAATTCAAGGGGCGCCTGGGTGGTTCAGTCGGTTAGGTGTCCGACTTTGGCTCAGGTCATGATCTCGCTTCGTGGGTTTGAACCCCATGTGGTACTCTTTGCTGACAGCTCAGAGCCTACAGCCTGCTTCGGATTCTGTGTCTCCCTCTCTCTCTGCCCCTCGCCCCCACCTCTCTCTCTGAAAAATAAATAGACATTAAAAAAAAATTAAATTTAAATTAGTTAATGTGTAGTGTAGTATTGGTGGATGCCTGATTGTCTAATGGAAAGAAGCTTTTTGCTTCTTGCAGCCCTTCCTGAATTAAAAATCATTTTGGAGCAAAGAATCTCTCTGGGATTCTAGTATAACTTGTAGCTTCTAGAATAGTTGCTATTTTAAACACCTGTGGGTATTTTTTTCTGATGCAAAGTGTTTATTCTTTAATATCTGTTCTAATTATTTCTTGTATGTCTCCAAGAGGCAGGCAGCCTATGTCATAGGATTATAACATTCAGAATGGATTCTGGAGTTCTAATCCCAACTCCATCATATACCAGCTGTGTGACCTTAGGCAACTACTTAACACTTTCATGCCCAGGCTTCCTGATCTGTAAAATGCGGGTATAATAGTACCTATCTAGTTTACTATTATAAATGGAGTTGTTCAGAATGGAAAATGAGTTACTTTTCAAAAGAGTGAGTTACTGTTTTTAAGAGTGCTTGGCTTAATTATGGAAAGAGCCTAAATGTCCATCAACTGATGAATGGATAATGAAATTGTGATTTATATATACAATGGAATACTACTTGGCAATGAGAAAGAATGAAATACGGCCTTTTGTAGCAATGTGGATGGAACTGGAGAGTGTTACGCTAAGTGAAATAAGTCATACAGAGAAAGACAGATACCATATGTTTTCACTCTTATGCGGATCCTGAGAAACTTAACAGAAGACCATGGGGGAGGGGAAGGGGAAAAAAAAAGTTAGAGAGGGAGGGACGCAAACCATAAGAGACTCTTAAAAACTGAGAATAAACAGAGGGTTGATGGGGGCGGGAGGGAGGGGAAAGTGGGTGATGGGCATTGAGGAGGGCACCTGTTGGGATGAGCACTGGGTGTTGTATGGAAACCAATTTGACAATAACTTTCATAAAAAAAAAAAAGTGCTTGGCTTGCAATAGTTACTATGTTTCTTAAATAGGATAAATATGCTAAAGTTCCAGAAACCAGTACTTGTTAAATTTCAGTGTGCATAGAAATCATTTGGGGAGATTGTTAAACTGCAGACTCTGGCTCTGCAGTTCTGGTGTGGGACCTGAGATTTGGCATTTCTTTCTTTTATTAAGTTTATTTATTTATTTTGAGAGAAAGAGCCCCCGCACGCGCATGCATGCACAAATGAGGGGGAGGGGCAGAGAAAGAATCCCAAGCAGGCTCTGGGCTATCCATGCGGAGCCCAATGCGGGGCTCAGTCTCACAAACCGGTAGATCATGATCTGACCGGAAATCGAGAGTCTGCCGTTTAACCCACTGAGCTGTGCAGGAGCCTCGCAGGCGCCCCAAGACTTGGCATTTCTAACAAGCTCCCGGGTGTTGCAGATGTTTCAGGTCCAGAAGCCCCACGTGTGGGGTAGCAGCAGCCAAATGTAAGGCATCGAGCTCTGTCTCCAAAATTTTGCTCGGAGGTGACAAGCTACATTTATGAGAAGCAGGGGCTTAAAAAGGATCCTTTCTTTTGCAGCTCTGGGCACACTGCACACAGTGTAGAGCGGGGGGCTGTTAGAGGGGCCTGGAGCAGCGTGCAGCCTCCCACAGTCCTCTCGCAGGTCTTAATGGGGTGAAGCCATCATCCTTGTTGCTGGAAGTTAGCTCTGCGAACCACTAGGGGTGAGCTGCTCACACAGTGTGTGTGTTATGTGTTTCAGGGGGAAGAGAAGGAAAAGAGGAAAGAATGCTGATGAGAAAATTCACAGGAAAAGAGACTCCGATGCAAATATTAGTTGATTCAAAAATGAGCACACCCCCGTAGAGTTCCTGTGCCTCTTCCCTTGGGGGAACCACACTGACAGGTGCCTCGGACGATGTGTCAGAGGCCTCAGTCTTGCCTCTTACCTGCCTCCAGATTGTAAGAATTTCCAATGGAAAGAAGGTTCCCTTCCCTGAAGATACTCTTCAAATCTACCTGTGGCAATAATGAAAGGCTAGAAATAACTTAAGCTACAAACACTTGGGAGGCTTCTTTTTTTTCCCCTTTTATTCTTTCTTTATCATTGAGGTATAAACACTGTGTCTGGTTTCATGCAAAGGACTCTTAGGTAACTTGCTTAATCTCTCTGGCTTTAGTTATTTTCCCTTTTTTTCTCAGCCTTCCCAAATATCCTGTGAACAGGAGCACATGTTTACAATCCAGTTCCCTGGCCCAGGATGTGTAGCTCTGCTTTGTCTGTACCCACAGATTAGAACCAAGGTGGACGTGTGCTTGTGTGTGTGCGTGTACAGGCGTGTTTCCCGTAGTGATTCTGAGTTTTGTTTTGGTTTTTTTTTTTGAGTAGATGTCTGAGTCCTCCAGTTTTGTTTGAAGCACGTCTGCCTTTTGACTTCCAGATTAGTGATTGCCTTGCGGTAGCTAAGGTTGAATAGTCAACAGCAACACAGGTTTCTGAGGTAGCCCATGATTACCAGATACTTCTACAAAAGGTGCTTCAAAATCCTCCCCACCAGAGAGCAGAAGAATGTAGGTCAAACAAGTTTCTGCGAACACAGAATTCTGATTTTTTTTCAAAAGATTTATTTTTCCGGAATCTTCATTCATACACACACACACACACACACACACACATACACACACACACACACACACACACACAACACAGCACACACAGCCCTGGTCTTGGACCTCTCTGCTTGCCCGAATCTTCTTGAGCAAGCTATCTGGGACCTGCTGGTATCTGACAACTTTGGGATGTTTCTTTTCAGGATGAGGGGCTGTGAATCAGTAATTTTCTCACAAAGGCAGTTCCACTTTGCTGAAATGAAAGCTCTGTCATCCTCTAAACTTTGATGTAGGTGAGTTGAAGATTCCTCTGGTCAATTCCTGTGCACAGGCCCCTGAAAGTGAGATCTTATTAAGCCGGGCCACTTTGGGTTTGTCTGTGGATAACCACACCAGGCCCTCACTGGTCAGGGCTGACACTCTTTCTTTGGGTAACCCCTAGAGCCTTCCTCTCTAATTCCTTCTAATTGGCCCAGCAACTTAGATCAAGGAACAGTCCTGGCTCCCGGTATGCTGGCCTACTTGAGCAGCACATATCAATCTGTTCTGGTCTCGCAAATCATTAGATATTTACCTGCGGTGCCTTGTAAAAACCCTCGTTCATTTATACCTCAAATTGCATCATTTTTACATCTTGGAAGCAGTATGATTTTGTTCCCTCCCTTCTTCATGGGTCCCTTGATATTATAAAAAGGACTTAATTTCCCTGTTGTGATCTCCTGGCCCCACCCGAGAACATGACATTCAAAACCATTAAAATTCAGCCTGTGTAACAGCCGTATAAATAACTCAGCCTTAGGTTGCCCAGGGGTGCTGTGCCCAAGGGAGGTGGTAGTTAAGATCAGGATTCATCTTTGTAAGTTGGGTAGCAGGTTAATTTTCATTTTGTTATTTTAATTATTAGGCATTAATTTACATGTATCACTTGTATTATTTTGTGTGTATCAAATACTACATCATTTAACCTTTTTACAAATTTTAAGTGTAGGGTTCTGGAGTTGGGCATTGAATTCTAGTTTATTAGCTGTATGATTTGGGACAAGTTATTTAACCCTTCTGTGGCTGTTTCTTCATTTCTAAAATATATAGGGACCATTGAGCAGCTCCTACTCCTCTATTAGTATTTCTGAAATCTAAAAAGCTCTAAAACTGACGACTTTTTCATAAGGTTACTGCAAACTCATTAGGAAGCAAAACTTAACCTGAACTGACCAGAGTCTATTTATTGTCCTTATTTATATCACTTAGTGTGATTATTCATATGTGTATGAATATCATTCTGATTGTTTGTAGGTGATTATATATGTATGAGTATCAGTGCTAGCCAAATCTCT
>NW_024412377.1:66716977-66739535 GCF_014898765.1 Herpailurus yagouaroundi
ACACACACACACACACACAGAATCTGAAGTAAGCACCAGGCTCTGAGCTGTCAGCACAGAGCCTGATGTGGGGCTTGAACCCACGAACCATGAGATCATAACCTGAGCTGAAGTCAGACACTTAACTGACTGAACCACCTAGGTGCCCCTGTAAATTCCCTTATAAATCAGTCCTGCTTTCACACAAGAGGAAAACACCTTTTGTGATGGTTCATAAAAACAGAAAGGGCATCGTCAGGATTGCCCTTGGCTAAGGAGGTGGAAGAACCACAACCACCGCTGCTTGGTGACTGCTTGTGAAGCACCAGTTGTGACAGACTGTGGCACTCCATGGTGGCTCTGGTTACTTCCCAAGCTTTGTGAAAATCTTAGGGAAAAAGTGTCAACTTTAATTTTCACCTATTTAAACTAGCTGTTCTATAGCATTTTTAATAATTGAACTGTGTGCATTGTGTGTGTGTGTGTGTGCACGGGTGCGTGCAGGACTGGGACAAGTGGGTGTGTTAGGTGAGTTAGACACTGGAGGAGTGTCATGCCTAAAAGAATCTCAGCTGTGACAGTGCGTCTGTCAAAGGAGAGGGTTTGATGGGATGACTGCTAAATGTGTCTAGAAGCTAGAAAATTCAATAAGGCCATGAGTCAGTCACATAGACAACCTTCTTCCCTTGATTTGTGCTGCCAAGTGGCTCTTTGTCATTAACATTCATCAGCGAGTAGCCATTGTTCGGCCAGTTGTTTGTCACTGAGAACATTAGCATTTGGCACATTAAGTCAAATCAACAGACAATTACATATGGGCCTTGTTTAATCTCTGCCTTCCAGATAAATGACATATAAGGGCATAGTTGCAATGATGCCAGGACCACCTGAGAGCAAGTGGGGAACTACTCCCCTGCACGTGTGTATGGGTCTGTAATGAAACCATAACCCTAGACTTGAACATAATGGCATCCTTACTGATCTTCTGAGTCCCAGCTATGCCCCTCACAGTGTGGTAAGTTGTCTGCAAACATAGCTGCCCATGATTCTTCCCATTCCTGTGCATGCATGTGGCTTCTGTCTCAACAGACTGAGTCTACTTCCTTCCCCTTGAATCTGGTTGGCCGTGGCTTGCTTTGACCAGTAGAAGGCAGTGGCAGTGATTCTGTGTGACTTCTAAGCCTACCCTTAAGGGACCTGACAGGTTCCATTTTTGTTCCTCTTGAGTCCTGCCATGTAAAGAAGTCTGGGCTATCCTGTTAGAGAGACTATGAAAAAAGATATCTTGGAAGAGAAGAGGCCAAGTGGAAGAGAACTGAGGTGCCCTGCCAATGGCCAGCCATGACAGTGAGGCCATCTCAATTTTTCCAGCCTCAGCCAACCTCCCAGTTGATGCTTTGTGGAGCAGAACTGCCAAGGCAACCTGGTTGACCCACGGAGTCATGAGTAATTATAAATTGATTTTTAAGCCACGACATTCTGGGGTAGTTTGTCACATAGTAGTAGATAACTGAAACACTTGGTATGTAGCTTGAGCAAATGCTTTGACAGTTACAAACCTCAATTTTCTTAATTTGTAAAATGGACATTACATAGGTGATACCTGCCTCACAGGGTTGTCACAGTGACTGGTAAGATAACATAAGTAAATGTTCTGGATAAATTATAAATTGAATTTAAAAAGCTAGTTGTTGAATTGTTACTCTTTTTCATCTCCTGAAGAATCCCTTGTTTTACCTTAGGGCCTTTTGTTATAGTACAGAGGGAAGGAAAGACCCTGTGGAGGGTCTACATGTAAAGAAATACAACCTCAGTTAAGATATTTAAAACATTTTTCTTGGTGTTACTTTTCTCTACCTTTAGCCTTTTTTCTTTTGACATTTTGATATGTATATGTCTGTATGTGTTTACTTATTTGAAAATATAGGAACATGTCAGTGTTTGGTTGGGAAGAGGCTTGCCTCTAAATTTCTTCATGCAGGTCATACAAATGACAGGGTTTGGACGTGGAGCATAGTCAGTTTTCTGCTTTGAAGTATGCAGCTGAAAAAGTATTAAAGTATGGAACTTTACATAAATGGAAAGCATGTAGGACAGTGTTTGGAACACAGTAAGTGTTTCGTAAGTGTTAGCTGTTGTTATTATAATAAATGCATATTCCCTCCCTCTAATCTCTCCACCCACACTCGAAGCCCTCCACAGACACTTTGGCTTCATCTCAGGGGTCTGTAGAAGAGGTGGAAGGGCATCAGATGGTCAGAAGAATGCCACCAGCTAGGAGTTCTTATTTTACTTCCTCTGTGGCAGCATGTGCTGGCCTACGTCATAGGTAGGAAAGAAGAATATACAATTGTGGACAAGGAAAGATGCACGAGAATAAAAACGGCAGAGAGGATGTAGGGCAGAGAGAATGGAGGAGAAAAAACAAAAAAAAAGCTTAAGTGCTGTCCTCAGAAAGGATGAATCACAACCTACAAGGCCCTTCTGTTAATACATTTTAATTGCTAAGAATGAAGATGAACTGTCCTCCTGAAGAGAAAGATGAGTGTTTGTAAAAGTACTTCAGGAATTTGCATTGTGTAGACTTCATCAAAGATGCTGATGGTGCATTACGGAAATGCTGCCTCTCGAGGCTGACATTCTCTCTGGCGTGTGTGTAGAGGTGTACTATGGGTCAGTTTAAGGGGAATGTGTTTCAAAATGCTTAGGAAAAGAATTTCAAAATCATCTTTAGAGAGAGTTGTGGAAATTCTGAACCACCTTATAAGCACTTCTTAATGTAGCATATGCTATGAGAACATCTGTTAAGTGGCTTCAGAAGCAGTGCTAGGTCCCATGTGGGTCATGATAAGTAAATGATCCTAGCCAAAGTGCTTTATCTCCTGGGGTTTGCAGACATCTCTGTTCATGATGTTGCCAGTTTGGGGGCACCATGCCAGTCAAAGACCATTTGTTGTATTTGCCAAAAGAACTGTCTCAGGCTGCGGGGTCCCCAGCAGGGCCAGGCCCACAACTGACCCCATGGTAGCATGGAGTCATGCTACCTCCATGGAGGCCTTCTCCCAGAGACCCCTCAGGACCCTGAACACCTCTGTGGCCTCTCAAGTTCTTAGAGGCAGTTTTTCAGGCTTAAATTAATAAACTAATTCAAAGTAAGGTATTAATAACAGGGTAATATTTAATGTTATTTCTTCCTGACCCAATTTGATTTTAACTATGAACTTTAACTCAAGGAAAGAGTCTAATGAAAGAATTTCATTCTTGGGGACTTGTGGGAGGGTGTATACAGGGAGAGACCCTTCTAATGTGTGTAAAATCGTATTTTAAACAAATTCACTAAAATATTGGCAGTGCATTCCTTAAATTGTACATAATGAGCATGTGTTCCTTTTATGAAGGAAAAAGTAAATTTTTTTGTAATAGCAATAAGTCATACTCCAAAGGCAGCCATATTCTCTACCTACATGTGAGACCACCCAGGCCTCCCCATCCAAACAAAGGTGATCTTTTTTTTTTTGTCCCATGCAGGACTATAAATTTTTAAAAGTTTCTAATCTGGAAATACATACATTTTAATATCATAATTTATTTGTTGTGATTTGCAGATACTTCTTGGACCAGTTTAGACGTATGTGACCAAAGAGATAAGCTCATGGCTAGTTTTTGTCTTCTTCCATCTCCCAGATCCACATGTTGCCTGTCCTGGGGCTTAGCACTTGTAACCCATGGGCAGTTTCACCTCAGAGCCTACTCACTGACTGTTCCAAGCTTGAATACTGCTCTTTTCCTATTTCACTTTACCCTGCTCTGCTTCCCTTAAAAAGAAAATACGAATCTTAAATAAGCTAACTCCCAATTTGTCTTTAAAGTCCAGAGAAATCATCACAGGAAAGAGGGCTACTGGCCTCTGCTGAGGCAGGTATCTTGTTGACAGTACATACCTAGTGCACACTGTGGAAGGAAGTGGGGGAGGGTGGGGAAGGGAGGAAGGGAAGAAAGAAAGAAGAGAGGAAGGAAGGAAGGCAGGGAAGAAGGAAACAACTCTTTCTCAGTTTCTGGTTACAGTGTTGAATCCCTGACATCATTATATTGGTCTCATTTGACTCTTGTTCTTTCTTCCTTGCCTCAATCATCTTTTCTACTTTTCACATATGCAGGAATATCTTTAATAGAACATTTTTCAGCTATGTCTTTTCCAGGCTAAGTAACTTGTTTCTTTTAGCTTTCCTCACAGGTCCTATTCTCTAGCTTTTACATTTAGCTGTTTTTCTCTCACTTAAATCCCTGGTGCTGAGGGATATCAAACTGGCTTTTTGTTAAGTATCCTCCCTGACCTGAAAGTAATTACACAATTTATTAGTTCATGAACCATTTGTGCTATTTCATTCCCAGTAAGCAGGCGAGCTGGCCCTTTGTAGGATTTTCCTGGTGATTGTTAGAGATCAGGCTGGCAGTGATGAATGGTTGGACATTAATAGCAAATTAGAGCATGGGACAAACAGTATTAACTTTTATTTGTTACATGCAATATATGTGACATACTATATATAATATATATATATTTAATCTATATTGCAAGCCTTCTTCATTTTTTTTTTCAAGTTTATTTATTTTGAGAGAGAGAGAGTGAGTGTACAGGCATGTGTGAGCTGGGGAGGGGCAAAGAGAGAAGGAGAGAGAGAAACCCAAGCAGACTCCGTGCTTTCAGCATGGGGCTTGAGAGATCATGACTTGAGCTGAAATCAAGGATTGGACACTTAACCAACTGACCTGGCCAGGTACCCCAAACCTTCTTTATTGGAGAGGAAAAAATCAAATATGAGTGACAAGATCAGAATCAAATGTTATACCTTTATTTGTGTAGTTGCATTGGAGAATTCTTTGAAGATCATCCCTCCTTGTTTTAAAATACCTTCTCTTTCCCCATTGGCATTGAAATCTCAGGACTTTATAGTACTGACGGTTTTGTTTTTGTTTTTGTTTTGAGAGAGAGAGAGAGAGCGAGCGTGTGCACACGTGAGCTGGGGAGAGGGGCAGAGGTAGAGGGAGAGAGAATACTAAGCAGGCTCCATGCTCAGCATGGAGCCCAGTGCAGGGCTCAATTCCATGACCCTGGGATCATGACCTGGGCTGAAATCAAGAGTCAGCTGCTCCACTGACTGAGTTACCCAGGCGCCCCAGTACTGATGTTTTTAAGGTGACAATTTTATAATGCCGGGGAAAAAAATACTAAAGAAGAAATTCTTAATATACAAAAACAGAGTATTTATTCCTAATATCAGTATAAAGGCTATTTTTTTTATGTTTATTTATTTTTGAGAGAGAGAGAGAAGAGGGGAAGGGCAGAGAGGGGCAGGGAAAGAGGATCTGAAGCAAGCTCTGTGCTGACAGCAGAGAGCCCAATATTGGGCTCAAACTCACGAATCATGAGATCATGACCTGAGCCAAAGTCGAATGCTTAACTGACTCAGCCACCCAGGTGCCCCTGATGGCTAATTAAAAAGAAAAGGGGGCGCCTGGGTGGCTCAGTTGGTTGAGCGTCTGACTTTGGCTCAGGTCGTGATCTCGCAGCTTGTGAGTTCGAGCCCCGCATCAGGCTCTGTACTGACAGCTCGGAGCCTGGAGCCTGCTTCGGATTCTGTGTCTCCCTCTCTCTCTCTGCCCCTCCCCCCTCTCACACTCTGTCTCTCTCTCTCAAAAATAAATAAATAAACATTAAAAAAATTAAAAAAAAAAGCTGGGTCTGTATGCATTACAGATGAAGGCAGTGTATCAAATCTGAAAACCAAAAGACCGTAGGGGGTCACTGGACCTAAGGCTGCCATTCTGTGTCAGTAGGGTTTGTCAGTCTGGTGAAACATGTATTAATTCCCTTTCACTTGAGGACTTTGCTGCCTTTCTTTGTTATTAAGACTGTATTCTTGTGTCTGGCTTTACTTAAGATTAATATTTAAACAAAATGTTTACCCTGGAACGATTGTTCTGATGTAAAGCCAGTTGTGTCTGGAACTATGATATTTTCACGAGTTATGTGTCCTTACCAGACTCAAAGCTCTTCCACATATGTTCCTCCTTCAGAGATTATGCACCAAAAGGAAAGGAGAGGCAAGACTGACTGACTGACCACACTGATAGAACAGCCTCCACCCCTGCCCCGGGGGTGCTCCATCTCTCAAAAAAGGGCTCTCTGGGGGCGCCTGGGTGGCGCAGTCGGTTAAGCGTCCGACTTCAGCCAGGTCACGATCTCGCGGTCCGTGAGTTCGAGCCCCGCGTCGGGCTCTGGGCTGATGGCTCAGAGCCTGGAGCCTGCTTCCGATTCTGTGTCTCCCTCTCTCTCTGCCCCTCCCCCGTTCATGCTCTGTCTCTCTCAGTCCCAAAAATAAATAAAAAACGTTGAAAAAAAAATTAAAAAAAAAAAGGGCTCTCTGTCTTGGCATAATTAAAAAATTTTGGAAATTGAAAAGAGGCAGATGATGGAAATGGGATGTAATTCTGTCCTATTGTGAGATGTCATACGTGTTCCTTATTTTATTTATGGTGGTGGTAACATTCACATTTCGAATGTATTGTTTTCAAGACAGATTTCGTTTTCCTTTTTCCTCCTCCTATTCCCTTTGAATAGGCCCTGCCATCTCTCCCTAAATAATGGCCAGATTCCAGCCCCATAAGACTCCTGAAGAAGGTCCACAAACCACAACTATTTGCTGGCTCTCTTCCAGAGATTCCCCCGGAATGAGGCAGCTGGCCCTCTGTCTCAAAATGCTCTCCCTCGGTGGGCTGCCCCTTGGCAGTTCCAGACACTGCTGGACTTTTGGCATGAGCACAGAGGCCCCATGTGTTGAACAGTCTCAGAGGTAGCGCCTTCCATCTCTGAGAAAGCCGATCTGGAGAGAGAGAATGTGGGGAGGATGTGTTTATTTGAACTCTAGCCAATTTAATAGTGTCTCCAGTTAAAAAAGAAAGATATATCTTTTAAAAAAATCCTTGGGGGATGAGCCAACTATAAGTGAATGTCAAAATGTATTCACATTGAACATGTGTTCTTCCTCATCTGTCAAAGGAGGTGGTTGGACTAGGTATTTCTAAGACCTCTTCTAGCTCTAAATTCAGCTGTTGAAAAATCAAAGTGGGATCTTAATGTACACAGATACCTGCAAACCCCCAGGGAGAGAGGTTTAATCAGAGCTGAGGAAAGGTGGATGCAGAGAGGGCTGGACCAGTTACTACAAATTATAGGAATGTCATGTTCCCAAGACTCTCCAGACTTGGTACCTGGAAACCAATTTAGCTCTCAGACAAAGAAAGCTGCTCCAGCCTTCCTGGAAAGTGGAGATGGAAAGTCAGACAGGGGACTATATTCCATGATAAAGAGAGTTGAAGTGCCTGGGCTGGATCTGAGGTACAGATTTGTGATCATTCAGGGAGACTGATCTAAGATGAAGAGACTGTATTGTATTATGTTTAAGCATACAGCTCGGCCCTTCGCTGGCTCTGAGCTTGAATAAGTTACTTATATTCTTTTAACCTCAGCTTTCTCCTCTACAGCAGTTACTTCCTTCATAGGGTTATTTTAGGGATAAGTGACCTAAAACAATGTAAAGCCCATTTTACATTACTATTGTTATTATCGTTGGGTCATTGGCCCAGAAACTGATTCAATACAGAGAATTAGAATACTAAATGAGCCACTAACCTAAAAGAGCTGTAATAATTGATGAACAATAAAAGCCTTTTCCATTAACATAACCAACAGAGCCAGGAGTCAGTAGCAGCAGTAAGAAGGAGACAGATGGCCTTTTAATCCCAGTAATGAAACCAGACGTTGGCTTGAGGGCCAAACCCCATCCTTCCTTGATTGTCTTCAAGGACAATGGCTACCCACCCTTCGCTTGGTTGTCTTCGGGGTTGTATGGTCTGGATCTGGACTATACAATTGTTACCCAAATAAATGTGGTGTCCACATGACCCAGTCTTGCTTCCTTCTTGCTTGCTTCAAAGAAAACTCAATCCAGTAACTCTTGAGAATAGCAACGGACATCCAATTCATAACCTACAAATGTAATTTTAATAATCCCAATATCTCTTTATCTTTTTCCTTGTAGCTACCTACTTTCAACTGAAACCTTTTCCAGGTTTTCAAGCTGTTTTGTTTTTTTTTACCCTGCTTTCCAGGGATGGGCAAACTATGGCCTGCCAGCCAAATTTGTTCTATAACCTACTTTTGTATAGTTCTCAAGCTAAAAGTGGTTTTTGTTTTTAAAGTGTACAACAACTAAAGAATTTGCGACAGAGACCACATTCAAACCTCAGAGCATAAAATATTTACTATCTGTCTCTTTATAAAAAATGTTATGAACACCTGTTCTACACCATTCTCTACTGCAAATATAACTTTTTTTTTTCTAATTCCCTCTCTATCTTTGTTGGCTATTCATCTGCCCTATTAACCTAATCTTCAAATACACAGTGGGGATGGAGGTAGAGAGGAGAAGAAGTTATGAACTCTTATACATTAACAATTAACAGCTTTTGTCCCAGTCACACCGTGGTTGCAGCAATAATCTAAAAAATCAGGTGGTGTCTTTCATTATCAACCAGAGCAGTTATATGTCATTTTCTAACTTCTGATATAATCCCCTATTTCTTTCTTCCTCTTTTCTCTTTCCTGTTCCCTCTTGTTCCTCCTCTGTCTTCATTTGCTGATTTGCTGAAAAATTTACTAGAAATGAGTTTCTTACAGTTCTCTTAAAGGATCTAGGCTTCATCCATTTCTTCCTTCCTTCCTTCCTTCCTTCCTTCCTTCCTTCCTTCTTTCCTTCCTTCCTTCCTTCCCCCCTTCCTTCCCTTCCTTCCTTTTCTTTCCTCCTCCCTTCCTCCCTTCCTCCCTTCCTTCCTTCCTTCCTTCCTTCCTTCCTTCCTTCCTTCCTCCCTCCCTCCCTCCCTCCTTCCCTCCCTTTCCCTTTCTTTCTTTCCATTTCTTTCCTACTTTCTTGCTTCTTTCCTTCTTTTCATTATACAAGTCTCTATTGAGGACCTATAAACCACTGCACTGGGACTCCAGGGACAAATAAGATGTGATATTTGCCATGGAAACACTTTGTTGGGGAGACAGATAAGTAAATGAACAAGTACACTGCAGAGTGTTATGTGCCCATGGTAAAAATGAGATCAAGGTGTTGTGGTCTGATTGGGGATGAGGTAAAGAGGGAAGCCAGGGAAGGCTGAAATGAAGACACAGCCAGGCAGAAAAGGGGGGACGAGGCAATCTAGACAGTGTTGACAACACATGCAAAGTCTCAGAGATGAGAGATGTGGAGAATGTAGTTAAAATATAATATCTGAGAGTCAGGAGAGAATAGCAAGAACCAGATGCTGAAGGGCTGGAGGTTCCAAAGAAATCTCTGGGAATCTATTTAGGAATTTGAAGCAGAGGAATAAAATATCCAGACTTGGGAGCACCTGGGTGGCTCAGTCAGTTGGGCATCCAACTCTTGACTTCAGCTTAGATCATGATCTCAAGTTCCATGGGATAGAGCCCCTGTTGGGCTCTGTGCTGACAGTGCAGAACCTGCTTGGGATTCTCTCCCTCTCCCTCTCTCTCTCTGCCCCTCTCCCTACTTGTACTTTCTCTCTCTCAAAAATAAACATTAAAAAATAAAATTCATTCAAAGTAAAATTTTTTAAATATTTATTTTTGAGAGAGAGACAGAGTATGAGTGGGGAAGGGGCAGAGAGAGGGAGACACAGAATCTGAAGCATTAAACATTAAAGAATTATTTTAAAAATATTCAGATTTGTCTTTAAATTAAAAAAAATTTGGGGCGCCTGGGTGGCTCAGTCAGTTAGGCGTCTGGCTTCGGCTCAGGTCACGATCTCACGGTTCATGAGTTCAAGCCCTGCATCGGGCTCTGTACTAGTATCTCAGAGCCTGGAGCCTGCTTTGGATTCTGTGTCTCCTTCTCTCTCTGCCCCTCCTCCGCGTGCGCTCTCTCTCTCTCTCTCAAAAATGAATAAACATTAAAAAAAAAAAAAAGGGAGCGCCTGGGTGGCTCAGTTGGTTAAGCGTCTGACTTCGGTTCAGGTCATGATCTCACAGTTTGTGAGTTCGAGCCCCACATCGGGCTCTGTGCTGACAGCTCAGAGCCTGGAGCCTGCTTCGGATTCTGTGTCTCCCTCTCTCTGCTCCTCCCCCACTCATTAAAAACGTTTCTTTATTTCTGAGAGAGAGAGAAAGAGAGACAGAGAGAGAGAGAGAGACAGCACAAACAGGGGAGGGAAGAGAAAGAGAGAGACACAGAATCAGAAGCAGGCTCTAGACTCTGATCTGTCCACACAGAGCCTGACACGGGACTCGAACTCACAAACCGTGAGATCATGACCTGAGCCCAAGTTGGATGCTTAACTGACTGAGCCCCTCAGTTGCCCCCAGATTTGTCTTTAATAAAAGAACACCGAGGCTCCATTGAGGAGAAGTGCCAGACTGGAGATAAAGAGACCAGTCAGGGGGCTGTCACAGCAACAGCGTGAGGAAAGATGAGGGGATGCATGAAGGCAGCATCAGCAGCTAAGGCCCGGAGGTAATAAAATGACCATTAATAATAATAACAACAGCCAGCACTAGTTAAACACCTACTGTGTGCTAGCCTTTTGCCCAGCATTATCCATCATTGTTTATTGAGTCCTTGCAATAATCCTACGGGATAGATATGTCACTGGCCCTATGTTACAAATGTGGATACTGAGGCTCAAGGAGATTGAATGAGATGATTGATTACCTGTGGCCCCAGCGTGGGATTTTGCTTCTGCATCTATCATCAATGGCAGGGATCTCTAACAGAAAATTTGTTACTGACCATTGGATTTTTCTTCCTAGTCCTGTCAGTTGTGAGGTGTCCAGGGCACTGAGAGACCTTGTGAGGGTACCTGCCATGTTATATTCACCCCTATCTCCCCTGGGGTAATTTTCATATAATAAGGGTTTGTTCTTTACTATATCTCTCTGTGATTTATTCAGACACTGTTTCTCTTTCCTATTCGATCTATATACGGCTACCTGACTCCTCCCCTTATTTCAAGCCTGCTGTCTCCTCATCTCCATACGAGCCTCCATCTGCCCCTTGTCAGCCACTTTCAATGCATCAGCATGCCTTCACAGTCAAGTCTAGGACTTGGCCAAAATTTTACTCTGAGCCTGTTATTTACCGCCAGTCTCACACCTGCACCCCCTGGGTCTGGTCTGCTCTTTACGACTTCTCCAAATTGAACTTTGGTTCCCATTTCTCCATCTGATCCTTTGTGTTTTTCAACTTGCTTTTTTTATTGTTTCCTTAGTTCAGACCTTGGCCCTGCATTGCAGAATGTCTACCCAGAGTGATCCTTGACCCCTAACAATTATGTCTGTGGTATCTGTTCCTTGGTTTCAGGAACTGTGTTCTGAGAAGACACTGCCCCCACACTCAGGGGATGAGGCAGCTCTTACACCTTCCCGGGCAACCCCTGCTCTCTGATTCCTGTCTTCTCTCCTTAAGATTAAGGAAATTTGTTATAAAATTAGCACTTCTCCATCTACTTAAGTTTAATGTTTTCATATTATAACATTCATATATATTCTAGTGATTTCCCCACCTAAATGTAAAAATTTCTTAAAAGATTAGGCCATACCTCATCTTTTTTTTTTTTTTTTTTTTTAGCTTCCCCACAGTGCCTAATAGTGTTGAGAAAAGTGCTCAATAGATACTTGAAACTTACTTGTTTACCTGGTCCCTTCTAAAATGCTCTTAAGGTATATATAAATGTCATTTTGTACATAACTTGGGCCCAATATAGTCTAATAGCTCTGGTTTAGACCATTATGACATAATGCAGTCCCAGGATAATAAGAGGTAATTTTCTGGGAGTTACCACGTGTAACCCTCACAATAACTGTGTGAAGTGCATCCCCATTTCACAGATGATATCCAGAGAAGGATGTAAGTTACTTTCCAAACATCATCCTGCTAATAAGAAGGAGCCACTGGGGTTCAAAACCAGATTTATCTGCTCCATATCTGGTGTTCTTAACCTGACTCCGCTCATGGGCCTTACCATGTGGCAGATGGGGCCCTGAGAATGCACCTCTTTAGCTATGGAATCACAAAGTGTTAGATGTGGAAAGAACATTAAGAATTTCTAGTGAAAATACTTTTTTTCCCCCTAAGGGAGAAGAGGTACAAATCTCTTGCTTAAGATCACAAAATAAGTTGTCAGAGCTCTTGGAATAGGAGTCAGGTCTCCTTTTATGCATTCCACATAGGATACCTGTCTTCCTGTCCAGATACTGAGAGTTCTGCTTGCTCTGTCACTAGGTTTTATGGACTGGTGATGGCCAACAGCTTTCGTGTTGATTTTAGGACACCTTCATCAACTGTGGGATGGTTTCCACAGGGAATCCCACAAGGCACTGAAGGATCAGACGTTCAGCATGAAAGCAGCAAAAGTTGAGGGGTTTCTTGTCCCTCGCTGCCCCCCACTCCACCACACCAAAATTTACAGAGTATATTTACCCATTCGTTCTATACCCAAGAGCAACCTAATCAATAATAAAATGCCTTAGTCAGGGTTCTGGAATAGTTCTATTACTCTGGAAAGTAGATAAGGAACCCTTTGTACTGAAAGCATGTAAAGAATCAAAGCAGGACAAAAATTTGGTGGGGGAGACTGGGGAGTTGAATTTTGAAGTTTGGCTCAGGGAATTTTGAGCAAAAACAGATATCATCTGAGTGCTGAACTATTTCTGCTTTATCTCCAAGTGTTGTGAGTGTATATGTCTACATGTGAGCCTGTGTGTGTGTCATCTGTTGCCCAGATTTTTGTGAAATGCAAATATTCAATGATCCCATCAATTTAGAATTTTAAGGGTGATGTTCCTGCATAATCTTAAGGAAATTACTTGTATTCTGTGTGACTACCTCATACCTCCCTGTCTTTATCCTTGGACCACATAGAACACAAAGAAGATAAAGGAGTAATAACAAAGAATGGGCTTCCCCCTCTCCCCTCCTGGGCCACAGTTGGTTGGTTCAGCCAGTGTTTATTCAGCACACGGCTGTGTGAGGCTCTGTGCTGAGGGCAGCCAGGGGACACAGATGAGAAAGCCCAGTTTGCAAGAAGCTGGCGTCCTTGATGCTCTCTTTTGTTTGCCTCTGCTTGTCTTTCCCTATTTCCTCTGTAGGATAACAGCATTGGGACCAAAATAAAATTGTCTTAGCTGTTTTATTCCTAAGGGTAAACATAACATTGGATGTTTGTCATTGTAGACAGCAATAAAGATAAACTTTTAAAGAAGGCTTGAAAAATATTTTTAAAGCATTAAGCTGACAGAAAGGCTGGAAATCTCTTACCCCATATATGCTTCTTTCAATATTATCTTGGATTCTCAGGGGTAGCACAGAGACTGGAGAAAGTGGGAGGGAAGAGAAGAAGAAATAGAAGCCAACCTAACCTCTGGTTTATTCAATTTTTATTTTCTTATCTCAGTACTCTCTCTCCTATTGAAAGTGTAGTGGTAATGTTTTAGAAAGAGAATATGGAAATTTTATTTCCATTTCTAATTCTTCTGTATTCTTGATCCTTCTTTTTGTAACTGATATTATAACTACTTCTTCTCTGTCATACTCCCCAGAAAAAAACTTGCTAAACTAAGGGTTTTCTTTTTCTTTTTCGCTCATATACTTTTTATTTAAATGCTAATATCAACTTAATGGGAAGCAATAGAACAGAATTGTTATGAGCATGAAGTTTTGATTTCTGTATGTTGTTATTACACGCATGATCCTGGGCAAGTTAGTCAACCAGGATGAGTCTCGGTTTCTTCATCTATAAAATGAGAATAATAATGTTACGTGTGCTATTTATTAATGCGTTTAGTTCTCAACCCTATGGGATAGGTCTTTTATAAATAGGAGATTGGGAAAAAGTCAGTTTTAACATCTTGCCTCCCCCTGGTCACATGGTAAATAAGTGGCAGAGTTGAGCTTAAAACCGTCATGCTCCAGAGCTCACATTCTTAATTTCTGAGCTGTTGCTTCCAAGTGTACCCCTTGAAGGCCATATCGTCATGGATTGTTGCTGCTAAGTGCAGGAAGAATTCAGAGTCAGTGCCCAGGTGTCTTCGAATAGCACCTCTGTTTCCAGCTTTCCAGTGCCTCAGAAAGCCCTTCATCCACTGTCACGACTTGAATTGTTGCCCTCCCTCCCAAGTTTATATGTTGAAGTTCTAACCCCCAGTACTTCAGAACATGACCTTATTTGGAAATAGGGTCATTGCACCTGTAATTATTTAGGACAAGATCATGTTGGAGTAGGCTGAGCACCTAATCCACTAACACCGGTGTCCTTGTAAAAAGGAGAAATTTGGACCCAGACACACACACAGGAGAGACTGCCATGTGAAGTTAAGAGTTACACAGCTGTGAGTCAGGTAACTACTAGCAGCAAAAACAGAGGCCTGGAACAGGTCCTTCTCTAGAGCCTTTAAAGGGAGCATGGTCCTGGGGCACCTAGGTGGCTCAGTCGGTTAAGCATCCAACTCTTGGTTTCAGCTCTGGTCATATCTCACAGTTTGTGAGTTTGAGCCCTGCATCGGGCTCTGCCCTGACAGCGTGGAGCCTGCTTGGGATTCTCTCTCTCTCTCTCTCTCTCTCTCTCTCTCTCTCTCTCTCTCCCTCTCTCTATGCCCCTCCCCTGCTCGCTCATGCTCACATGCTCAATCTCTCTCAAAAATAAATAAACTTAAAAAAATATTATAAAGAGAGCACAGTCCTGTCTACACCTTGATTTTGGACTTCTAGCCCCTAGAACAGTGAGGCAATAAATTTCCATTGTTGAAGCCATTCTGTTTGTGGTACTTTGTTACGGTGGCCCCAGCAAGCACCAACCATATATTGCTGCCGTGGTTGGTCCCTTACCACCACTCAGTCAGCCTGCTTTTCACCTCTTCTCAACTCTGCATCTTAACCCACTGCACTGCTTTCCCCCATCCTTTCACCACCTTGGACTCATCCCCTTCCTTCATGTGTCCACAGAAGATTGCACTTTCTACTCCCTTGAGGCTGTAGCTGCCTCTTGTGAGAACTTCCCCCTTCCCTCATCCTCCTTGGGCTGTTGCGCTTCCCACCACACACATGTTAGCTTTCCATGGCTTGGTTCCTGTCCTTCTCTCTCTCTGCATGTTCCGCTCATATTCATTTCCATAATTTCCAATATTGGCCTTGCTCCCTTAACTCTGAAGCTTATTCCTGTAACCCAGCTTGTCTCCAGAGCCCATGGCTCTCGTTTACAGCTGCCTGGTGGTCAGCCCCACCTGCAGCCTCTTCTGTCCCGACCGCCCTCGCCCTGTAAACATGGCAAGTCATCTGACCTCTATGGCAGCTTCTCTCTTCTCTCGTTTCCACAATTAACCAGACCCCAAACGTTCTTTCCCATGCCCTCCTGCCAACAAAGTTGCCAAGACATGGCCAAGACATGTTGATTCTCTTTGCAGTGTCTTCCATGGGCATGCTTCCAATTTCACTTGACTGTTTTACATCCCCCCCCTGAGCAAGTGCACCAGCTTGCCTACTGTCCTTCTTGTCTACTCGCGCTAGCTTCCAGCCTGTCATTCATACGCTGCCAGACATACAGTTATGCTCACATCACTGCCGTACAGGGTTAGGCCCTGGCTGCATACAAAAGAAAGGCCTATCTTAAATTTGTCATTCAAGGCACTTCTTTTTTTTTTTTTTTAACCGTTATTTATTTTTGAGAGAGAGACAGCATGTGAGCAGGGGAAGAGCAGAGAGAGGGAAACACAGAATCCGAGGCAGGCTCCAGGCTCTGAGCTGTCAGCACAGAGCCTGATATGGGGCTCGAACTCACAGACCGTGAGATCATGACCTGAGCCGAAGTCGGACGCTCAACCGACTGAGCCACCAAGGTGCCCCACTTCTTTTTTTTTTTTTTTAACTTTTTTTTTAATGTTTATTTTTGAGAGAGAGGGAGAGAGAGAGAGAAACAGAGCATGAGAAGGGGAGGGGCAGACAGAGAGCAAGACACAGAATCTGAAGCAGGTTCCAGGTTCTGAGCTGTCAGCACAGAGCCTGATGCGGGGCTCAAATTCACGGACTGCAAAATCATGACCTGAGCTGAAGTCAGACACTTAACCGACTGAGCCACCCAGGTGCCCCAAGGCCCTTCTTTAATAGGGTCCCAGCTTACCTCAATATTGTCCCCTAAAATAACCAACGAAGACCAATAGCCCAACAGGAAGAGCTTTACTTAGACCATCTGTTAATGGAAACTTATGGTGTGAAACTAGATTTTATCATTCTGTCAGAGGTGACCTGGCTCAGCTGAGTTAGTTCACATTAACAAAATTCATGAAGGACATAGCGTCTGTTGTGATTGTGTTTCATATCTGAGTATACAAAGATGTGGCCTTGATTGGATTTTAGTGTTTCCCTAACCACATGATTGTCTCACAATCCTGTTACTTTTGTAGGTTGCTAACCTTATTTATAGTGTTGGTTCCTTTGTTCATTCATTTGTTTATGTTTTCTAATTTAGATAAGAAGCAGTCTTATCTTCAAATTCTAAGGGCTCCTTACTATTGAGCTCCTCAGAATTTCTCTGAATAAGTTTTAGGCTACCACTTAGCAGTCTCTGAAATCCTGAAAAGAACAACACCAGCTGGTCCAGCCAGGGCAAGAAAATAAAAATGTATGGTATTATTGGGGCACCTGGGTGGCTCAGTCTTTTAAGCCGCCTACTCTTGATTTTGGCTCAGGTCATGATCTCATGGGTCATGAGTTCAAGCCCCGTGTTGGACTCTGCACTGATAGTTTGGAGCCTGCTTGGGATTCTCTCTCCCCCTGCCCTCTCTCTGCTCCTCCCCCACTCACTCTTTCAAAATAAATAAACTTAAAAAAATGTACAGCATTCATGAGTTAAGGGCACTGACACTGAATGAGGAGGGGGAAAAAGGAACTGAAGAAAGGAAGTTGAGAGAAAGGAGAGAAGCAGAGCTGAAAGGGAAAACAAGTGGTGCCTTTGTGAGGACTAGCACCATGCTGTAGTTTACTCATCTTACATGCCCCTCACCCCCTGGAGGATCTTCACCATAACAAAAGACCATAGGTTGAGTAGATTAAATAACAGAAATTCACTTTCTCACACTTCTGGATGCCAGCAAATCCAAGATCAAGGTGCCAGCTGATTTGGTTCCTGGTGAGAGCTCCCTTCCTGGCTTGCAGATGGCCACCTTCTTGGTGTGCTCCCATATGGCAAAGAAAGAAATGTCTCTCCTTCTCCCTCTTCTTAGAAGGCCTATTGGATTAAGCCCCCACTTTTATGGCCTTATTTAACCTTAATTACCTCCTAAAGACCCTCTTTCCAGATACAATTACATTGGGGGTTAGGGCTTTGACATATGAATTTGTTGGGGGGAGGGGGACAATTCAGTCCATAACACTCTCCCTCACAAAAAGTATGTGTAAAGGTTTTTGTCCCCCCATTGCTTTAGTGAGGGAGAGCAACTGGAGAGTGGGATACTCAGGTATTGTGTGATTAGGAATACAGTAAGTTCTGACCAACAGAACTGCCTAAGGGATCTAGGTTATTAGCCAGACCAGGAAGCAACTCAGCTTGATACCACCTGTTATGTTAAGATAAGTGAGCCTGGGGGCTTCAAAGGCAGTTCTTCTATTGGGAGGTCTAAATTGTATTTAATATATTTTCGACTATGAAGGATCAAACCCGTAATCTAGAAAGTTCAACTGAGTTTGGTTGGAATTAATTTATTTCTTTACAGAAAGCCAAACTATGCAGATAGATTCCTCTTAAGTCCTTCTTTGAGTTTGGGTTCTTCAGGTAAGGATATCATAGTTCTGGTTTCCCAGGAAACAGACTTGGATGGGGATTTGGGTGCAGAAGGCTTGCTGGGGAGCACTCTGGGGTCAACACCTGTGAGGGAGTCCCAGGAAGCAGGATTAGGCAGATAGAAAAGTTGAACTGTGACACATTTACAAGAGATGTCTCAGCTGATCTTATGGGAAGCTCTGGAAGTAAGATGGCCCTTTAGCACCTCTATGAGTTGAAGAAAGGGGGTCAGGCCTTTGCACCCCCTTGTCAACCAGTCATGAGATATTGGCTGCCTCTGGGGAAGGGGTGTAACTTTGGGCAAGGTGATCGCCTTTTGCAGAGGGCATTTCCCAGAAAAGGACTTGGTCATGAGCCTTCAGCAGGTAACATTCCTCACAGCTTTAGCCCATAAAGAGGGCATCTGGTATTGTATCACTGCATCCACTCCACAGGATAGGAGCTAAGGCCAAGGAGCCCTTAGTTATGCATTAAAACTGTTGATAGGGGCACCTGGGTAGTTCAGTCGGTTAAGTGTCTGACTCTTGATCTCGGTTCAGGTCATGATCTCACAGTTCACGGGATTGAGCTTGGCATTGGGCCCTGCACTGACGGAGCAGAGCCTGCTTGGGATTCGCTCTCTCCCTCTGTCTCTCTCTGCCTCTCCCCCGCTTGCACAGGTGCTTTCTTTCTCTCAATATAAATAAACTTTAAAAAATGTTTAAAAAAATCTGTTGTATATTCCTGTAGTTAGGATTCAATGTGTGTGTGTGTGTGTGTGTGTGTGTGTGTGTGTTCGCACGCGTGTGTGGTTAAAAGATCACCCTTGTGCTAGAGGCTACAGATTTTGTATGTAGAAGCCCTCTGAAAATGCTGGTTCTGGCCAGCTAAGAGTAGTAATTAATTGTAAAACTAAAATGCACAATAATTCCAGTCATGTCATTACAAGCATAAGGGAGGGAGGAGCTAGAACTAGTTGTGCACTTAACTCAAAATAACTGATAGAGGATGTGACGAGGAGCAAGTTCTAGACAAGCCTGGACATTTATTTTGAAGGAGCTCATTTCTGCAGAGGTACATGTGGTTTCAGTAACCTTCCTGGACTTTTTTTTTTTCTGAGAGTGTTTATGTTCATTTGCTAGAATTAGCAGAGGAGTTATGAATATGGAATATGGCTCAGTGCTGTATATGTGTTCCTCAACACTTGACTGTTAATTAGTGTGGTTAGGTTTAATGAACTCATTTAATAACAATATTCCTGCTGAGAATTTTATTGGGTACTAAATTCTTAAATTTAATAATGCAAAACATATTTGTGGAGTGTTAATAATGGTTGCAGGACTTTCAGAGAATGAAATAATGGAAGGTTAAGTGTAATGGATTAATTAAATAAGAAAGCCCAAACTACCTTTCAAAGTGACTCCATAATGCTATTCGCTTTGTTTTAATGAATAAAGCAGGCCATATCAAATGCCATTTGTGTGCATTTATTTCAAAGCAGCATTCAAAGCTAGCAAATTTAGATCAGAGGAAACTCAAACACAGCAAAATATTCTGCTTGGCAAACAGAGTTTTGTTTTCTGTACTGATCCATTAAATTGAATAACTTGATTTTCTTGCAAGATGGCAACAATATGTTTCTTCCATGTAGAGAAATCAGTGGGAACTTTCCAACCAACTCCTCAACAGCAGCAGCTTGTATCAGTGGTGGTCCACATAAGCATTTGGGAAATGTTTTTAATTGCTTTAATTGCATTTCAGTGAAGTGACACAAACTTCTTATCCCCCTTTCAAAATCAGCAATACATTTAAATTGCCTAAGAAGTTTTAAACTGGTTTTATAAATGTCCTTCATGTGATATATTCAAGATTATTTTTATCAAACTTTTCAGGATAAGTGTCTTTTGTAATTCATTATCCTAATGAATTGTTTGGACCTGGAGAAGGTGTGCCCTTCAGTTTTCCCATCTGCACAAAATAATGCCAATTAGGATGTGATAAGGCAATGTGTGATTAAGTGTGCACACTTTGAGTTCTCCATAGTCCTCAAGGGCAATTTTATTTGAGGATGAGTTTTGTGGATTTTGTTTGTGGAAAGGTAATTACTCCAGACAGGAGTCCTGGGGGGAGAATATTGAACTCATTTTCTACTCCTAGTAGATCATACAGGAGTAAATTTTGAGTTTCTGAAATATTACAAAACCCTAAAAATTGTGGTTTCCAGTCAAATCCATTCCCATCATATTGGGAAGGCACACCAGTTAGGAATGTGTTCAGGCGCCAAGAATTTTGGGGTAGGTGGCTCAATTATGCCTTTGTTGACTTCCTTCCTTTCTCTTTCTCCCTTCCTTCCTTCCTTCCTTCCTTCCTTCCTTCCTTCCTTCCTTCCTTCCTTCCTTCTCTTCTCTATCTATCTATCTATCTATCTATCTATCTATCTATCTATCTACCTACCTACTTACCTACCTACCTACCTACCTACCTAATCTGTCTTTCTGCTTGCCATCCTCAGAATGCTTGTTGCTGCAGGGTTGCAAGATTCCCTGCCCATTTTCAGGTACCATATTGCAGGCATCAAGAGGATAGAAAGAGGAATAGGACATGGTGGCACCTATATCAAGAAAGAAAAGCTTAGCCTGGAAATTTTAACATTCGTTTCATTGGCTGCATACCATTTCATTGTATGGATGAAGCACAATTTAACTAGTCCTGAGGTTAGGTTTTGGGGGTGCTTTGTATGGCACCCAGTTGGGGAATAACAGACATTTTAAAGGAAGACAATGATCTGTAGCTCTCAGATCTAGTAGCTGTTGTTGACTTTGTATTTGTCAGGCCACACAGGTTTCTAGTTTTGCTTCCTTTGTTGCTCTCATCTTCCACTCAGCCTGATCCCAGTTCTGAGCTCAGGCAAGATGGAGATAAAGAGTGAGCCCCGAGTACTCTGGGCCTCAGCATCTGCTCACGTTGGCTGCCAGACAGGCTCCAATGTGGTGTCCCAGTTCTGATACCCAAGTCCCCACATTCCCTTGTTTCCTGGGCCTGACTCGCTGCCTTGAAAACCCAGCAACTCTCAGTCCTCTCACTGGAGGACCTGGCCTGCCTAGATCTTACTTGTTTCCCTCTAGGGAGAGATATTCTATCTTTGAGCTTCTGCCTAATGGCTAGGGATCTGCCGCTGCTGACAAACTCACTTAATGATGCCTCGGGCTTCAGAACATTGCCAGGCTCCCATGACACCACATCCCTGGCTTGGCCTCCACCTACCAGTCCACCACCACCACCACCACACATGTATGCATATACACATATTTGATCGAAGTTATCATGGTTTAAAAAGTCAGATAGACATTCGGGGCACCTGTGTGGCTCAGTCGGTTAAACATTTGACTCTTGATTTCAGCTCAGGTCATGATTTCGGTTCATGAGATTGAGCCCTGAGTCAGACTCTGTGACAACAGTATGGGATTCTGTCTCTGCCTCTCTCTCCGCCCCTCCTCCACTCGTGCTCACTCTCTCTTTCTAAAAATAAATAAACACTTTAAAAAAAGAAAAAGAAAAAAGAAAAAATCAGATAGATATTCAAGATTCATAATGAGAAACGGCACTGTTTTGTCCACCCCTTCCTACTTCTAGTTCCTTTCTGTTTAACAATTTAACACTTTTAGCTGTTTCTTCTCATTTCCCTCTATAATTATGATTTGTTTATATTGCTTTTCTTCCATTGTTATATTGCTATTTACTTCAATTTTAGATATTATGTACTGATTTTCTACAAGGAATATGTGAATCTGGTGCCCTCTCCAAATACACACCCACTTCCACTTTGCCTGTTCTCCTAATCATAAATTTTGGTTAGGTCAATATTCAGATTTCTTGTTACATAAGAGGAGAATCAACTGTCTTGCTTATGCCGCTTTTACTTGGTCATTGCTTCTGTGCAACCAAAGCCATATACCACGTTTCTGTCTTTCTTGTGAACAGCCTGTTTTTGGTGTATCCTAGTAGCTTCCTGAGAAAGCATCCATGACAGCTCAGTGTTTTGAGAAACATCTTAGTTCTGCCTTTGCATTTTATTGATAGTTTGGGCATAGAATTTGAAGCTGGAAAGTATTTTTCTCTAGGGATTTTGAAATGATTGTCCCAGGATCTTTCAGTACCCAGAACTGCTAGTGAAAAAGTAAGTGCTATTACAATTCCCAGTCTCTTGCATGAGACCTGTTGTTGTTTCTCTTTTTCTTTCCTGCAAGCTTTTAGACTCCTCTTTGCCTGTGTTCTGAAATTTCATGTTGATGTGTCTTGTATAGGTGTAGGTCTTTCTTTTATGATTTTTTAAATTTTATTTTTTTAAATTTACATCCAAATTAGTTGGCATATAGTGCAACAATGATTTCAGGAGTAGATTCCTTAGTGCCCCTTACCCATTAAGCTCATCCCCCCTCCCACAACCCCTCCAGCAATCCTCAGTTTGTTCTCCATATTTATGAGTATCTTCTGTTTTGTCCCCCTCCCTGTTTGCATATTATTTTTGTTTCCCTTCCCTTATGTTCATCTGTTTTGTCTCTTAAAGTCCTCATATGAGTGAAGTCATATGATTTTTGTCTTTCTCTGACTGACTAATTTCCCTTAGCATAATACCCTCCAGTTCCATCCATGTAGTTGCAAATGGCAAGATTTCATTCTTTTTGATTGCCAAGTAATGCTCCATTGT
>NW_024412377.1:66739635-66806279 GCF_014898765.1 Herpailurus yagouaroundi
ATATATATACACCACATTTTCTTTATCCATTCATCCATCAATGGACATTTGGGCTCCTTCCATACTTTGGCTATTGTTGATAGTGCTGCTATAAACATGGGGGTGCATGTGTCTCTTCAAAACAGCACACCTGTGTCCTGTGGATAAATACCTAGTAGTGCAATTCCTGGGTCGTAGGGTAGTTCTATTGAGGTAGTTCTATTGAGGAGCCTCCATACTGTTTTCCAGAATGGCTGCACCGGCTTGCATTGCCACCAACAATGCAAAAGAGATCCTCTTTCTCCGCATCCTCGCCAACATCTGTTGTTGCCTGAGTTGTTCATGTTAGCCATTCTGACAGGTGTAAGGTGGTATCTCATTGTGGTTTTGATTTGTATTTCCCTGATGATGAGTGATGTTGAGCATTTTTTCATGTGTCAGTTGGCCATCTAGATGTTTTCCATGGAGAAGTGTCTATTCATGTCTTTTGCCCATTTCTTCACTGGATTGTTTGTTTTTTGGGTGTTGAGTTTGATAAGTTCTTTATAGATTTTGGATGCTAACCCTTTATCTGATATGTCATTTGCAAATATCTTCTCTCATTCTGTCAGTTGCTTTTAGCTTTGCTGATTGTTTCCTTCACTGTGCAGAAGTTTTTATTTTGATGAGGTCCCAGTAGTTCATTTTTGCTTTTGTTTCCTTTGCCTCCGGAGACGTGGTGAGTAAGAAGTTGCTGTGGGCAAGATCAAAGAGGTTTTTGCCTGCTTTCTCCTTGAGGATTTTGATGGCTTCCTGTCTTACATTGCGGTCTTTCATCCATTTTGAGTTTATTTTTGTGTATGGTGTAAGAAAGTGGTCCAGGTTCATTCTTCTGCATGTCGCTGTCCAGTTTTCCCAGCACTACTTGCTGAAGAGACTGTCTTTATTCCATTGGATATTCTTTCCTGATTTGTCAAAGATTAGTTGGCCATACGTTTGTGGGTCCATTTCTGGGTTCTCTATTCTGTTCCATTGATCTGAATATCTGTTCTTGTACCATTTTTTAAAAATCTGTTATGTTGGTACCATGAAGGACCCTCTTCTGTGGAAACAGATAACCTTAAGTTCTAGGAAATTTAAAAAAAATGTGTATCAATGATAGTTTCCTCCCACCCATCTTTTCTGTCATATTTTGGGAACTCCTATAATTTAGATATTAAATATCTCCTCATAATTTTACTTTGTCTCTCATATTCTCTACTTCTTTTTACTGTTAATGTTGCCATTCTATTTTCTGGGAGATTTACTCAACTTTACCTTTTAATTTTTTAATTAAAATTTAATTTCTGCTTTTAATTTCCCAAGGTTTTTTATGTTGTTTGTCTCTGAGTGTTCTTTTTTTTTTTTAATGTTTATTTTTGACACACAGAGAGAGAGACAGAACGTGAGTGGGGGAGGGGCAGAGACAGAGGGAGACAGAATCCAAAGCAGGCTCCTGGCTCTGAGCCGTCAGCACTGAGCCCAACACAGGGCTTGAACCACCCTCCATGAGATCATGGCCTGAGCTGAAGTCAGATGCCCATCCGACTCAGCCACCCAGGTGCCCCTCTGAGTGTTCTTTTAAAAATTTTCCTAGGGGCGCCTGGGTGGTGCAGTCGGTTAAGCGTCCGACTTCAGCCAGGTCACGATCTCGCGGTCCGTGAGTTCGAGCCCCGCGTCAGGCTCTGGGCTGATGGCTCAGAGCCTGGAGCCTGTTTCCGGTTCTGTGTCTCCCTCTCTCTCTGCCCCTTCCCCGTTCATGCTCTGTCTCTCTCTGTCCCCAAAAAATAAATAAATGTTGAAAAAAAAATTAAAAAATTTTTTTTTCCTGTTTTGAGGAGGGCACCTGTTGGGATGAGCACTGGGTGTTGTATGGAAACCAATTTGACAATAAATTTCATATTAAAAAAAAGACATTTATCAATACATTAAAAAAATTTCCTGTTCTTGTTCCATGAATATTATACCATTGTTTAACTCTCTGTGGGTACCCATGATAATTTTGTAGAAATTTTCTTGAGGCCTCTAGGTGGTTAAGTCAATTAAACGTCTGACTCTTGGTCTCAGCTCAGATTATGATCTTGTGGTTTGTGAGATTGAGCCCCACGGTCAGGCTTTGCTCTGACAGCACAAAGTCTGCTTGGGATTCTGCCTTTCCCTTTCTCTGTCCCTCTCCCCTCCCCCAACCCCTCAAAATAAAGAAATAAACTTAAAAAAAATTAGAAAATTTTGTTTTCTTATGTTCCAGCATTTTTTCTCTGTTTCATCTGAGTTGTTTTTCCCTTTTTTGTTATTTGTTTTTGTCTCTCCCTTTTATGTTAGATACTCTTTTCAAATATGTAGTTGTTACTATATATCTCTTCATATTTAAGAGTAAGGCACAACATAACTAATTAGAAGGTATGGGAGTGTGTGTGTGTGTGTGTGTGTGTGTGTGTGTGTTTAGGTGAGGAGGACTGTTTGGTCAGTGGGCTTCACTATAGGATGATCTTAGAGGGCTGTTTCATTGGGTGATCCATACCTCCCCTGCCCAATATATACAGGTATTTTCCTTTGGCCCAGGTAGTATCTCTAGAGAGACATCCTTCAGTCTCCTGCCTGGATGTTATAAAGCTAGTAGCAAGGGTTCTCAGAGCTGAGTGGGGGAAAAGGAGCCAATGGTTTTATCATTCAACATGTGGGCTTTCCCTTAACTCCCCAATTTCAGGCCCAGAATCGAGAATCAATTTGGAATCAACTACTGTAGAGGATAAACCTCTGGTTTTCTTCCTGGGTTGGGAAGACTTGACTGTGCTGGGTTTCAACTAATCCACCGTTTTGAGCTGAATGTGTACTCTCTGGCTCCCTAGTTTTTGAGCCGGTCCAAGGTGTTGCTTCACTCTTTCTCTGCTGTGCTAAATCTACTCATTTGTATGCTTTGCAGCTTCTGAAATTTCGTTCTGATCTTCCCTTCTGTTCTTGCCATTATAGAATAGCTGTCATTATTTGCAATAATTATGTTCTATGAAGTTGCTTCAAATACTAATTAATTAACACTGAACCATTGCTCCAAGGAAATGCAGGGTTAGGTACCTGCAAACCTCATCAACTAATCAATACATAACCTGTTATTATGTGTATTTCTTTCAAGAAACCTTATGTAAAACACATTATTGATTCATTAATATCAAAGGCATGGCCCACAGTACTGGAGCTCACGCCTGAGTGAAGCTTATCCAGCACATACATTTTCTCCATAAGGTGCATCACAGCTTTCTTGCACTCAGGAACACTAGACTGCTTCTGCACCGTGCTCAGGGAACAATTTTAACAGCAAAATCACCAGCAAAAAGCACAAAAATACAAAAAACATGCCACTAAATAGACTATGAAAAGGATGTTTGTTTACAGTGTGAGAGCTGAAACAAGAAGTTAGAGGGTGGCCACGTTCAACCTCAGGAACAGGAGCATCAGGAGTCTCAAATTTTTCACCGCTTTGAGCATGTCCACAATGACTGTGGAAACACTGTCAGTATTGATTTTGGAATAGAAATGAGTTTTAGAGAATAGGCAATTTCACAGACATAGAATGTGTAGGTAATGAGGATCAACTGTAGTTTTATGCTTTTTAAAATTCCTTTATCTGTTTAGGATGGCTTCAGGAAGGATCGAAAAGAAATGAGATAAATAAGCATATTAAATCCACCATATTTAGCTAGAAGTCTCTGTCATCCTCCTTATTTTGTATAGGACCCACTGATACCTACTTGTCTACAGTGACCTCTCAGATTTCTTCTGGCTCAGTCTGTCTCTTCCATCCTTATATATCCCCACTGGGCTCATCTAGGCCTGGACCCCAGTGCTCCTCAGGTGATGCAGGCCTCTCCAACAAGCCTGGCTGTGCCCAACCATGCCACAAAATACTGATATAATGTATAGGTTTTTAAAATATCCCAGGATCGGTGGTGTGCTGGAGCTGGCTCATACTGGCTAACAAAAACCAACTGCGAAATTTTTAGGAATTTTGTCAGGCCATTGTTAAACATAAGCACGGTTAAAAACTAAATCACATAAACTTGCAATCAAATATATTATATTAACAGCATAGGTAATGAATACTCAAAACGTGTCACTTCCTAGTGACTATACCCATGTTCTTGAGGTTATTTGTGTCTCTTGGATCTTGGTGTGTTATTGCGTGCCTCTCTTCCAAATTCACATTCGGTGATATGACAGTGATGGTTTAAAATCAGCAGTGGCAGAGGTATTTATACTATGGAAATCAGCAAATGCTTCAAATCTGGGCTTCTTCTCCCCAGAGAGCCCATTGTGAAACATTCACCAGCACACCCCTGTAGCCTGAAAATTTGTGTGGAACTGAGTAAAAATAGAGATTAACTGACAGAGGCAATGGGGAAGGAGAGAGTAGTTAGAACCAAAGACCCAAAGGTATGTATTAGCTACCTGGATTTTATTAGGCAGAAATAAAGAAGGAAATGAAATGAAGATAGAACTGAGTCACAGAAAAAAAAATCTGGGCCCTTCTAGCAATGTATTATGAAGGGTATGACCAAGCTGAGTCAAAGGATCTTGTATATATAAGCTTGAAAAAGCTAAAGCTTCTATAATTAAGAGATGGAGATTAAAAATTATTGATACCAAGTTGGAATAATACTGCACAGGAAACCTTTAATATGTTTGAATAAGAGATGATCGACCTGTATGACATGTTCTTTCTCTGACCAGTTACTACTGTTGTGAAATTAAAGAGTTGTGTTTGCCCTGAGCAGTAGCTCAAGGGCAGTTTGTTGAAATAGTTACTCCAGAAAAACCCGGGAGTAAAAAAAAATCATATTTAAAATTCTTTTACAAAATTTCTACTAATTGTAGATCTTTGGAAGTTCAGGTTACTGACTTATAATGGAAAGTCAGTAATTATTTTTAGGAGACTTAAAATGTGTTAGATTTAAGTTTAGTGCTTAGATGGTGCTTTAACTTTAGGTGGATTCCCAAAGAACAAAAAGATCTGACTGATATATGTCTGTAAAGACAGTGGAGGGAGAAAACCTCGACATAGGAGGTAAAAATAGAAAATAGTAGGCTACTGTCCCCCATGACTATCATTGCCATGAAAAAACTGCTTATATTTAAAAAATAAAACATTCCTCTTCAGAGTCACAAGAATATTAGTGTGCAGTGGAAGGTGCACCTCTGGGCGTCACATCACACTCATTCTTTGTTTTTGTTCCAAACTCTGGTTTGGGGACCCTGTAGTGTCCTGTCTTTGGTGGAGGAAGAATTGCTGTCCGGTTTATATATTAAAATTTGCTTCACAGAGAAGTGTTAGCCCTTGAAATGAACTGAAAGACTTCATAAAGTTGCTCAGGAGATGAGGCAAAAATGTTTTCCAGGGTTGTTGGGTATAATCTTAATATAACAGAGATTTTACAAGTAGTCCCATCAGATGACTTTTTTCCTTTCTTTTCACTGTTACTAGTTTGTGTTTAACTTGGTTTTGGTGGTGTTGTTTCCTCTGCTTTTTTCCCTTTCATGGACAACATGAAATCATTCTTTTATTTATTTTGAGTTTATTTATTTATTTTGAGAGAGAGAGAGCACACAAGCCGGGGAGGGACAGAGAAAAGGAGAGACAGAATCCGAAGCAGGCTCCACGCCATCAGCGCAGAGCTGGATTCGGGGCTTGAACTCATGAACTGTGAGATCCTGACCTCAGCCGAAACCAAGAATCAGATGCTTAATGGACTGAGCCCATGAAATCATTCTTTGAATCTTAAATATGGGTAGCCTGTGGCACAATCCACGACTTTTCCCCACTTTTCCCCAATTGAGATATAATTCATATAATATACAATTTACTATTTTAAAGTGTACAATTCAGTGGTTTTTAATATATTCACTCTGTTGTGCACCTATCACCGCTATCTAATTCTGGAACATTTATTTCCATCACCTCCAAAAGAATCCCCATACCTCTTAGCAGGTATGTTTTCAGTTCTCGTGGACATACACCTAGGGTGGAATTGCTGGCTCACGTGGTAATTCTGTGTTTGACGTTTTGGGGAAATGCCAAACGGCTTCCCATTGGCTTCATTTTGGTTAGTCGCTTACTCTTATGACCTTCATTGTTCAGTTCTCCGACAATGTGCATCCCTCTCTGGTCAGTTGTGCCAGCTGGGATGTTCTGTGGGAGACATGATACAGCTGACTTCCGTGATGAGGTGCTGCCTGGTGTCACTTGCGGAATAGCTGCGTTCATTTTGCTCTGTTTGCTACTTGTAGGGAAATATTTATTTAAAGACCCTCATAGTCCCAGGACCGTGGCGTGTAGATTCCTTTGTGGTTTCTGTGTCTATTCTGCCTTCACCTTGATAAAGAGCTGCATTCTTGTGTTCATCTGCTTGAGGAGGATGATGGTGGTGGTGATGGTGATGACATCACAGCTTATTGGGTGCTTTCCCTATGGAAGGCAAGTACCAAGAGCTTTAGGGACATTATTTTATTTAGACCTCACAATACACCTCCGAGATGGATATTTCAAATCCCCTTTTCATTTACCCAGACCAACATTTAAATTGATGATGATGTTTCACGTGACGGGAGCTTGGCAGAAGGGCGAGAAGGGCTGCTGTGCCGGGGCCTCCCACTTCTTGGAAGGGTTAACATGTGTCTGCTCAAATGTGGCTCTTTTGATTCTAGTTTGCCCTACTGTACTTGCAAACAGACATCACACCTGAAGCCTATATCAAATAGAAAAGAAAACGGAAGGCCCTAGACAAAACCACCATGTGGTGGGGTCCCTGGGTGATTCAGTTGGTTCAGTGTCTGACTTTGGCTCAGGTCATGATCTCATGGTTCATGAATTCGAGTGAGTTCTTCACTGTCAGTGAGAAGCCTACTTCAGATCCTCTGTCTCCCTCTCTTCCCCTCCCCCACTTGTCCTCTCTCCCTCTCTCCCTCCTTTTCTCTCTCTCATTCTCTCTCAAAAAAAAAAAAAAAATTAGAAAAAAAAACACCTGACAACCCACCATGTGGTTTCAAATCCTGTATCTGAAAAAATACGTGAGAGATGGAATGACCACAGAAGCAGCATGCAATCACCTTGTAAATTCTGTAATTTTCTTTAATGTTTATTTATTTTTGACAGAGAGAGAGACAGAGACAGAGCATGAGCGGGGGAGGGGCAGAAAGAGAGGGAGACACAGAATCCAAAGCAGGCTCCAGGAGCTGAGCTGGCAGCACAGAGTCTGACACGGGGCTCGAACTCATGAAGCGTGAGATCATGACCTGAGCTGAAGTCGGCCACTCAACTGACTGAGCCACCCAGGCGCCCCAGTAAATCTTGTAATTTTTAAGTCTACTATCCTTCGTAAGTGCCACTAGGGAGATTATTTCTTATTTTCACTTTGGTGTGGTATTTTACACATACACATCATAAACCTAGAAAAGCGTACACTAATCATTATTGGCTTTCGATCCCCAAGATGAAAGTTCTTTCTTTCCAACATTCATCATGGTTGTAGCTTTTCATATGTGAAAACTGTCTTGTGCCTCAGTGGACCTGCCTTACTGTACTGGTGCTGAGGGAAATCACTGCTTTCTTAGTGAAGCACAGTACGAGCTGTAACAGCATTTCCCTAAATGAGAGCGTGGCCCCTCATAGTGTCGTAACAAACAGCTCTGCTTTATGAAATCTAGATGTTCCTAAAATGCTTGTAGATTTAAAATCTGTTACCGGATTTTAGAAAGCATCTTAGGCAAGAGTGTATAAAGGTAATTCACTAGATAAGAGATAGAAATGGCCAATAGGTGAATAAAAATCTAGCCAACCTCTAGTTCAATAAAATATAAATCAAAATGAGATATAAGTTCTACCTATGTACTTATTCATTATTGAACAGGAATATGCACATGGTAAAAAATCCTAGAATACAAAATTATGTGCAACAAAAAGTAAATTTTTCCTCCCATGCTGTTCTCCAGCTACCACATTCTCTTCCCCAAAGACAATTACCATTACCATTTTGGGGGGCCTCCTTTGTGGTTGTCTGGGAACACTGGTATACACACATATATTTTTGTATCTGTATATACATGTGTGTGTGCATATATGTATATTTATATATACACACACACATATTTATATAACACTACAACACTGTTTTTCTACACCTTTCTTTCTTCTTATAACAGTTATTTTTGAAAATATTTCCATATAATACATATAAGCAGTCTTTTCTTTATTCTCCTAACACATTTATTTATTTATTTATTTATTAAAAAAATTTTTTTAATGTTTATTCATTTTGAGAGACAGAGAGAGACAGACTGTGAGCAGGGGAGGGGCAGAGAGGGAGACACAGTATCCAAAGCAGGCTCCAGGCTCCCAGCTGTCAGCACAGAATCTGACGCAGGGCTCGAACTCATGAATTGCATGATCATGACCTGAGCCGAAGTCGGATGCTTAACCGACTGAGCTACTCAGGCCCCCCTATTTATTTATTTTTAAATGTTTATTTATTTTTGAGAAAGACAGAGAGGGTGAGCAAGGGAGGGGCAGAGAGAAGGGGACAGAGGATCTAAAGCAGGCTCCACGCTGACATCAGCAAGCCTAATACAGGGCCCGAAATCAGGAACCCCAAGATCATGACCTGAGCTGAAGTCAAATACTCAACTGACTGAGCCACCCAGACGTCCCTCCCCTAACATTTTTAAAGTAAATATTTCCAAGCATACAGTAAAGTTGGGACATGACTCTTTTGAACAGTTTCATAGTATTTCATTATGTAGACACCACAAGTTCTTTTTACCGCTCCTGTAATGACAAATATCTAAATTGTTTCCTATCGTTTGTCTTTAGAAAATAATGCTGCATTTAAATCTTTATGCATAGGTAATTTGGCATATCTGAGAATATATCAGCAGAGGAATGCTCTAAAAGCAGAATTGTTAGGTCAGGGGAGTGTGTATTTTTTAATTTCATAGATATTGCCAAATTTTCTCCATAGAGATTGTAGCAATTTACACTTACACTAACAATGTATGAAATTGGCTGTTACTCCACAGTCACCAAAAATGTTATCAGAAGTTTGATTTTTGTCAACAGTAATGGATGAAAACCAAGAGACTACCTTTTTCCTATTGTTTTGGAAAATATTTTAGAATATGAGAATACTCAGTGTTGGTGTAGGTGTGATTTTTTTACATATTGGTAAAAGTAGTATCAATTCAGCCTTTCCTTAGGGCTGTGAAAGTCCTTACTAAGTATACTTTTTTTTGAGCCCATCCCATTTCTACCAGTCCTACCTGTAACCTAAGGAAGTAATCAAATACTCAAGGATGTCCATCACAGCATTTTTATAAGGGAAAAATTATGGAAACAACCAATGAAATAGATTTTTAAAACATATTATTATGCTATATCTATACAATGGATACCAGGCAGGTAGGTATTTAATTTAAAATTTATTTTTTTAATAAAGTTTATTTATTTATTTTTGAGAGAGAGAGAGACAGAGATAGCATGAGTGGGGCACGGGCAGAGAGAGGGAGAGAGAGAATCTCAAGCAGGCACCACACTGCCAGAGCAGAATCCGATGTGGGACTCATACTCACAAAGTGCAAGATCATGACTTAAGCTGAAACCAAGAGCTGGACACTTAATCAACTGAGCCACCCAAGCGCCCCCATGCAGGTACTTTAAAGATATGTTGTGCCACATATATATTATCATGGAAAGATGTTCCTGATTTTTTGTTTCATGAATACACAGATTATAAAACAGTACATTTAGCATTATTCCATTTAGTGGGAAGATATGGAGAGGTAGAAACATAGATGTGTGATTTGAGAAATAAATATCATTGCATAGATGATACAATCACATAAATGAAGATCTACATAGCTATATCTATGTGTAGATATACCTGAGCAATGTCTGTAAGAATGCACAGGGGCACCTGGGTGGCGCAGTCGGTTAAGCGTCCGACTTCGGCCAGGTCACGATCTTGCAGTCCGTGAGTTCGAGCCCTGCGTCAGGCTCTGGGCTGATGGCTCGGAGCCTGGAGCCTGTTTCCGATTCTGTGTCTCCCTCTCTCTGCCCCTCCCCCGTTCATGCTCTGTCTCTCTCTGTCCCAAAAATAAATAAAAAACGTTGAAAAAAAATGCACAAATTTGTAATGGGAAGTATGATCATAGCATACTACCAAAAATACAGATAATTTTTCTTTGCTTTTATTATTTTCCATATTAAAACACTGTATGTAGCAAGCATATTGTTTATTTTTTATGACAAAATAATAGAATGGAAAGAAACTTTCATGTGCAATCCATAGAACCAAATATAACTGTTAAATATGTTAAAATAATTTATTCAGGTGACATTTATTAAGTGCCTGCTCCACGTGAACCTTTGGTCTAAGTGTTGGGGAAGGGACAGAGACCAGTTAAATATCCCTATCCTCCCAATATGATGTACACATTTTGAGTTTTGGAGTGGGGCAGGATTGAGTGAGTAGCACAGGATTCTTATGTTTCTTTAAAATTACTGAATCTCGGGGCGCCTGGGTGGCGCAGTCGGTTGAGCGTCCGACTTCAGCCAGGTCACGATCTCGCGGTCCGTGGGTTCGAGCCCCGCGTCGGGCTCTGGGCTGATGGCTCAGAGCCTGGAGCCTGTTTCCGATTCTGTGTCTCCCTCTCTCTCTGCCCCTCCCCCATTCATGCTCTGTCTCTCTCTGTCCCAAAAATAAATAAACGTTGAAAAAAAATTTTTTTTAATTACTGAATCTCAATTGGTAAGAATTATCTTAATGATTTAGATGTAATGCTCAAGTATTTAACTGTGTTAATAGAATTTGGGTTTTGCATTTCCATTGTCCCTGAAAAGAGGGCTTTGTGGCAAGACTTAACTTATCTTGGGGCACCTGGCTGACTCAGTCAGTGCAGCATGTGACTCTTGATCGCGGGATTGTGAGTTTGAGCCCCACATTGGTTGTAGAGATTACTTAAAACTAAAATCTTAAAAAAAAAAAAAAAGACTTATAAGGAGGCTTGGAAATGAAGATCAGAGCCCAGGTCCAGAAATGCCTCTTCTAGTTAGCCACATTCCAGACAAGTGCAAATACACATTTTTAAATTCTCAAGTGCAGAAGAAGGGTAACTATAGGGTTACGCGGTGAGAATTTCGATCCCTGTTTTGCTGTGCGGACTCCATGTGCTGCCATTCCAGCCTAAGCCATCAAAGGACCCCTTGACTAATTAGCAGGCACTACAATTGATCTAGGTCCTGAACTCCTTAAAATCCTGAAGCTCCTTAATAGTGAGCTTCAAACTTTGGTTTAAGCTGTGAAAACTTGCATTCAAATAAAGTCTTAATCTGTAGCCTAATATACAAAACAGACAAGCACAGTGATGACAGGGTGGATATCTGCCCTGAAACCTGGCACACTTTCATCCATCTCCTGCTCCCTTGTTCCTTCAGGTGAGAGGAGAGGTTTGAAGGCACTGGCTCAAGGGAACCCCCCCAAAACAACCAGTATTCATGATAAAACAGCCTTCATGGTTTGCCTAGATTAGTGGTTATCAGACTTCAGCTCTCACCAGAATCCCCTGGCAGAATTGGTAAGACACCCCAAGAGCTTCTAATTCCATGGGTCTGGGTTTGGACCTGGCAGTTCACATTTCTAACCAGGTCCCAGGTGATGCTGGTGGTCTGGGGACCACATTTTGAGAACCTCAGGTCTGGGTATATGGTATGGAACATTTGTTTCATACCTAGTGGGCCATTGTCAGGTTAAGGTTGGAAAATGTTAGGTTAAGAAGATTAAACAGGTTTCTTCTAAATTTGTAGTGTTTAGTGATACAGTACATTTTATATCCCTAAGAGAAAGATCTAGTATTTTTACCACAGAACACCCTCCCTCTTTTTTTCTTTTAAAAATAGGGGCGCCTGGGTGGCGCAGGGGGCGCCTGGGTGGCGCAGTCGGTTGAGCGTCCGACTTCAGCCAGGTCACGATCTCGCGGTCCGTGAGTTCGAGCCCCGCGTCGGGCTCTGGGCTGATGGCTCAGAGCCTGGAGCCTGTTTCCGATTCTGTGTCTCCCTCTCTCTCTGCCCCTCCCCCGTTCATGCTCTGTCTCTCTCTGTCCCAAAAAATAAATAAACGTTGAAAAAAAAAATAGAGTAAACATGGTAAATAATATAGTATGTCAAAGGTGGAATTTAGAAAAATTGGAACACAATCAGGGCAAAACTATACTTGAGGTTTACTTTTGTTGCCCCAGAATTTGCCTTCTATGTCTTAGACCACTGTCCTAGGTATAACTTTTACGTTAAGAAACCAACCTAATGGAAGAGTTGGGAGTGAGCATTTCTCTGTCCAAGGCATATTTCTTTCAGATGGACCTGAGGTTGTTTGCTAGAGTCACGTTAGGAGTTTGTGTTACTACATCTCCATTTCCTTTTCCTCTGCTCCCCTCTCCTAGCCAGGCCTCTTGATGAACTGGAAAGGGCACTGGACTGGGAGTTAGGAGACCTACTTAAGATCTGCCTTTAACTAGCCACAAACTCAGCTCTGGCCTCAGATTTCTAATCTGTTAACTGAGGAGGTTTAACCAGTTGTATGCAGCGCTCACAATCCTCATATTCTATAGCTTGCAGGTGATGTTGGCCAAGTGAATAATGTAATGTGCAGAATGGATCGAATGTAAGGACCCTGCTGCAGGGGAGGCCCTGGACTCACCACTTTCTCAGATTTTATCCTGAATAGAAAGTGGCTATAGAGACTGACAGAGTTCCTTAACAAAGTCACACAGCTAGTATTAGTAGGATCTCAATCTATCTCTGAGTCTAAAGAATGCTTTTCACTCTGTTTGCTGCCATAATACTCGTATTGCTTAGCTTTTCCTTAAACAGTTTTCTTGTTAAACATTTCCTGTGTGTCCTTTGAAACCAGGTAGATTTTGGCCAAAATCCCAACTAACAAGTTACTCAACCTGCATGATCCTTAGTCTCCTTCAGTTTAAAAAGAAGATAATAATATCTTCTTTGCACCTTTATCATGAGGATTATGTCAAGTGCTGAGCACAAAGTATGGCTCAATACTTAATAATTATATTAATTTATTCTGGAGTTATAGTACTTGTGGGTAAACTTTTGTATTCTGCCTTTTTCTCTTGTACAGTTTATTATAAGCATTTCTTACGTTGCCCAGGGTCTTCATATTTGTATTTAGAGGCTGCATCTGTTTTCACTAAGTGGAGAAGTAGTATTTACTCATCTATTCTGCTGCAGTTGATATTTAGGTCTTATTGCTTGTTTTATTACAGTGGATGAATACAGACCTTAAGAATCAGATGTAGCTGAATTAAAAAATTTTTTAAGTTTATTTATTTTGAGAGAGAGTGTGTGTGTGCACAAGTTGGGGAGGAGCAGAGAGAAGGAGAGACAGAATCTCAAGCAGGCTCTGCACTGTCAACCAAGAGCCCAACGTGGGGCTCCAACTCACAAACCGTGAAATCAAGACCTGAACCAAAATCAAAAGTCAGACACTTAATTGAATGAACCACCCAGGTGTCCCCAAGTTTCTTTATTTTTTAAAAGTTTATTTATTTATTTATTTAGAGATAGAGAAGGAGAGAGAATTCCAAGCAGGCTCCGCACTGTCAGCACAGAGCTAAAGCGGGGCTCGATCCCATGAACCATGAGATTATGACCTAACGTGAAACCAAGAGTCAGACACTTAACTGAATGAGCCACCAGGGGACCCTGAGTTAAAATTTCTAATTCTACTGCTCTTTGGTTTTGGATTAGTTGCTTGAATTTTCTGGCAATAATAAAACTTACTTTGCAGCATTGTTGTGAAGATTAAGTAAGGCAAGCAAGAGCTATAAAACTCTTAACACTTTGCCAGGTGCATCATGCACTCTCAAGAAATGCTAGTTCTTTCTCCCCTTCACCAGATGGGCAAGGCTCAAGGTGGCTTTTCAGCAGACCTAATGATGGCATTTGCCCCCATCTGTGGAAGCTCTATTCATGGATCCGTGCAAACCTCACTGAGATTCTCTGCAGGCAGGTCATCTCCTTGAACCTGCTGGTAGGATAGCAGGGATACTCAATTCTCTATGTAAGATGCATGACCTCAAATTTAAAAATAATCTTTACTTCTTTGGGTGCCTGGATGGCTCAGTCGGTTAAGCATCCGACTTCGGCTCAGGTCATGATCTGACGGCTGGTGGGTTCGAGCCCCACGTTGGACTCTGTGCTGACAACTCAGAGCCTGGAGCCTCCTTTGGATTCTGTGTCTCCCTCTCTCTCTCTGCTCCACCCCCTCTCACACTCTGTCTCTTGCTCTCTCTCAAAAATAAATAAACATTAAAAAAAATTTTTTAAATAAAAATAATCTTTACTTCTTAATTTGTTTCTTATTTTCTTTTCTGTGAATGAGTTATTTTCAAATATTATTCTGAATAAATATCCAGCTATATGTAGACAATTTAAAAAATGTGGTTTAATTATGCTTTCACTAGTGGGTACAGATGTAGACTACCAATGAGATTGTAGAGGATTATTTTTATTACTGGTTCAGAAGAGAGGTCAAAGGACCATGATAGAGTTTCAGCTTGAGGAGACTTTACATTACATTTACATAGGCAAGGGCTTATTATGTCCTAGCAGAATAGGTCTGATTTGGGTAGTTTTAGAAAATTCCCCAGTGGGACTAGAGTCATCACTCCATGGTGCAAGTGAATTTGTGATTCCTCTGATTTTTTTGATGAAAATCAGATATGCACATGCAGAATAATCTTAAGGTGGCAACTCCTTTCCTTCATTTGGAAGGAAAAAAAAACGGCATAGAGCTGGATTCTAAAATGTAAATTGCAGGGAAGATATCTGTAATTAACTTAGAAAGTACTGTTTGTGTTTAACTTCACCATAATTTTTCAGGATGAACAAATTGCACATTAGTGCAGGCAAGAAGTAAGGCTTTTAACAAGTGTAAATGTTTTTTTTTTTTTTTTCCAGTCTCAGTTTCTAGGATGAACCTGTGAACTTTTAATTTATACATTGGTTTGGAGTAATTAGCCCATGAATTGTCTAGCTTTTGAGACATAATTGTTTAGAAAAGAGGTGGACCATGAAAGCATCCTGATTTTCTGGAATCTTCAGAAGAAAAATGATACCCTTCACTGAAAATCATACAATGATGCTTAAAAGGAAAATATAGCATAGTCATGTAGACTTTGCTATATACTTGAAATATTTATACTTTTTTTTTTTTTTTGCAAAATTTTGTATGGCTCTTTTCCCCCTAAATCACTTTGCCTGGTAGGTTTTGAGCCGTTTTTTGTTTTTATCTTTACAAAGTTTGGAGAGTGAGAAGAATTCAAATCCTCCCCAACTCCCAAGTAATTAAATCTTTTAAAAATATCTTATATATTGTTGTCCATATTACATAAGTCACCTACCAAAGATTAACTAATGAGTTTTGGACAATCGAAGTGAACTATTGTCAAGGCCAAGTGTGAATTGCAAGCGGCTAAAATCTCTTGGCAGGATAATAACTGGAATAACCTGTAAGCTGATACATCACAAGGAGGCATCTGATTTTCCTCTTGGCAAGGCGCTGGATGCCAAAGCTAATCTTGGCTCACTTTTCTCTGACACTGCTCTTCAGATACCAGGATTCTGTCATTGTAGACCTGTTATGTAGCTTGGAAAAAAAAAGCCTTGTATGTGTACATGAATAAAAATTCACAATGTGCCAAAAAAGGGCAGGTGGCAGAATCAGTTTCTGTCCCACCCCTGTTCTCCAGATAACGGTGCCACCTGCCAGATGCAGTCCCTGGTAACAGTTTCTTAGATGTCCTTCCAGAGATAAGCTGTGCATATCATGGGCACATGGACACACGTTCTACTTCTTCTTTTAAACATGTGGTCATATAACATATAGACTGATCTGCATCTGCCCTTTTTAAAACTTGATATATTTTGGAGATTATGCCATCATTATATAGAGCTGCCTCATTCTTTTTATTTTTATTTATTTTTAATCAATTAATTTGTTTTGAAAGAGAGAGAGAGAGAGCACGGAGGAGAGGCAGGAGAGAGGGAAAGAGAAAATCTCAAGCAGGTTCTGTGCTGACAGCACAGAGCTCAACATGGGTCTTGATCCCACAAACTATGAGGTCATGATCTGAGCCGAAATCAGGAGTCAGATGCTTAACTGACTGAGCCACCCAAGCACCCCTTTAAAGGCTGTTTAGTATTAATTTAATTGTATGATGGACTTTATTTTATTTACCACACCCCCGCTGGTAGATGTTTATATGATTTTCAGTCTTTTGCAAATACAAACGGTGCTGCATTGAATGACTCTGTACATTCATTGCTTTGTGTACATCAGCATATCTATGGGGTGGATATTTCTAGAAGTAAAATTGCTGGTCAAATGATATATGCATTTTTTACTTTGACAGATGCTGCTAAACTGCAGTACACCTTGTATAAGTTATATGCCCACTGGCAGAGTATGAGAGGGGTATGCTCTTTTTAAATCCTAAACCTGACTTTTGTCACTGAAGGTTGTATTTTTCTGAACCTGGTCACAGTCCAGAGCTTCTGGCCTTACTCATGTTACATTAGTGACTTTCTGTCTGTGATCAGTGCTCATTTTCCAACACTCCAAGACACTGTATTTTTTTCCAACCATTTGAGGGCATTGCTTATGGCCTTAATAGGAAATAGACATATTTCTCTATGTTTCCTCATAGATGAGGGAATTAGGGAAGGTGCTGATGCTTGAGAACCCCTGAGTTTTGGTAATGTGGAGGCATTGGAGAGGTTGGTTTCTTTTTCTTGATTTGAAATTCACCCTAGGAGGTGAATCAGCCCAACCTTCAGTAAAAGAAACAAACAAGTTTTCACCTTTAAAACTAAAGTGTTGGTTTTACAGTTACCACTTCACCACTGAGCCACTGTCTCTGCTAACCAGACATCACATGCTCACTCCAGGGTCTGCCTCCCTACCACCTCAGGGAGTGGGGTGTTGGGGGGCTATATCCTTGTCCCTCTGCTACTTCCTTCCTTCCTCTTCCTCACCTGCCCATCTCCTCTCCTCCTTCTTATCCAAACAACTTTCTATGACTCCTGTTGGGACTTTAGCACTTCACCCTAGGCCATTATCATTACATAGCAGGTCCAGGCACAAACCAGGAGGAGCTCTCTTTGATTTTTAGATCTATAGATCTCCCTCCTGGGCTTGCTATTTTATAATCTGTGATATAGTTTGTATGCCAAACTTCTTTTTTTTTTTATTTTTATTTATTTATTTATTTAAAAAAATTTTTTTCAACGTTTATTTATTTTTGGGACAGAGAGAGACAGAGCATGAACGGGGGAGGGGCAGAGAGAGAGGGAGACACAGAATCGGAAACAGGCTCCAGGCTCTGAGCCATCAGCCCAGAGCCCGACGCGGGGCTCGAACTCACGGACCGCGAGATCGTGACCTGGCTGCAGTCGGACGCTTAACCGACTGCGCCACCCAGGCGCCCCGTGTATGCCAAACTTCTAAAACATAAAGAATCTTTTTGTACAGTTCACAGCACTATATTTTAATATTTATATTTTTAAATATAAATATAAATATAAATGTTTTTTAGAACTGTGGTTCTGTACACAATTTGAGTAAATTTAATTCAACAAACCAACCCTAAATGCTTGAATTCAGTCAAGTAAGTATAGTTTTTTTCTTTTCCTTTTTTTTTAATGTTTATTTATTTTTGACAGAGAGACAGACAGAGCATGAGTGGGGGGGCGGGGGGGCACAGACTGAGAGGGAGACACAGAATCCGAAGCAGGCTCCAGGCTCTGAGCTGCCAGCACAGAGCCCGACGTGGGGCTCGAACTCATGGACCATGAGATCATGACCTGGGCCCAAGTCGGATGTTCAACCGACTGAGCCACCCAGACGCCCCTCTTCTTTTCTTTTTTAAAATCTACCTTCTGATTCCAAGCAGCAAAAAAAAAAAAAAAAAAAAAGTATTTTAACTTAAATATATTATAACTATAAGATTATGATGGCTTTTCTGTGGGTTATTTCCCCAATATGGTGTTCACTAATCCTGAATATAGACTTACATGTTGTTGCACTGTATACTTGCTTTCCTTAGAATGATCTGTCCAAGTGAACAAAATGGAGAGCTACGAAGGATCCCGGTGTTATTGCTGTTCGGTACCATTGCTTCCGACATCCGTTTCTAGGGACTAAGGAATTGCTTTAGCCACATGCACAATACCTCGGACAGTGTTACTCAAAGAATGGCCCACAGACTAAGTGTTTTTCTTACCTGACTACAATAAAGTAAGTACAAGAATTGGAAATAAGTACAGGAATTGGAAATTTTAAAAAGTTCAGAAACTTTTATATCAATTTGGAAGAATTGAATCTAATTTTTAAAATTGAGCTTAAATTTTTATAGGTCCTTTTAAAATCTTTTTCTTTCCTGAAAACTCATTTTATTTTATTCTACCAAATGTCAATCTATCACAGATTAGATTTTCTACAATAGTCTAGAAAATTCCTCAAATTTCCATGACTCTCTCGCTTATAAGGCAGATGCATTGCTCTAAAAGTTGTTGACTTGGCTTGCTTTCATAGTGTGACAAGTGATATATACCCGTGTAAAACTTCAGGAAATGAGACACAATGACAAAATTCCTCGCCTGCGGCTGCCGCGCACACCAAGATTAAATCTTTCCCTTCTCATTTCTGTCATCAGACTACAAGGCCTCGTCTGCTTTTCATGTTAAGATATTTTAATTAGAATCTGAGAGAGTGAGTGGAATAAGAGAAAATTAGTCATGAAAAGAACATTGCATTTTTTTTTTTACCCTTCAAAGAAAAGTGTAATAACATTTCCTCCCATATTATTTCTACTTCAGTGCCATTTTCTAAAAGTAAAGTACTCTGGAAGATATTTAGGAGAACTTTAACATGATGGGTTTGCACTCAGAAATGTTTTTAAATGCTGGTGAAGAGTATATAAATAATAAAATTTGGGGACATTAGCAAGAGTCACAGTGTCAGCCTCAGGGAGAGGTTTGGGTTTCTGTCCCAGCCAAAGTACAACCACAGAGCCAGAGTAAACATTGACAACACCTCCTTGTTCTGAATGGCAACATTTGTCTAGGCAGCAGGCATTAGTAGTGAGAGCAGGGTTGATAGGGATTAGGGGGTCAGGCGTACAGGTCTAAGTTACGGGTGAAGCAAGAAGAACTGAGAGGGATATTATATGGTAGAAAGAAAGAGACCAAAAGAGAACTGAAAAGGATGGGGATAGGTGGGAGGCTTCCAGGCTGGCTGGGCTTTGAGGCTCCTGGTGACAGGCTCGGTGGGTGGACCACTTACATTTATAAAGGCCAGGGATCAGGTATACATTTGGAGCCTAGCATAAAAAATTTTATTAGCCTTGGTTATTCAACTGAAGAGCACTTGATGAAAATTTCTGCTTTATCTTCTGTTAATCGCTTCTAGCTACTCCTCTTTTACATTGGAAAAAATAAATACAGTTACAAGTTTATCATTCACAGTAGGTTATGAGGTCTTTTATATGTCAAAAACATGTAATATGAATCTTTTTGCCTTGGTGAAAAAATGTGGGTGCAATTATCATTTTATAATTATGGTGTTATGTGTGTGCTGTAATTTCCCCATAAAAGTGTGACCTAAAATGATCTGAAAGGATAACTATTCTGGAAGTGTTGTGTTGTTGTTTTTTTTTTTTTTAATTTTTTTTTTCAACGTTTATTTATTTTTGGGACAGAGAGAGACAGAGCATGAACGAGGGAGGGGCAGAGAGAGAGGGAGACACAGAATCGGAAACAGGCTCCAGGCTCTGAGCCATCAGCCCAGAGCCCGACGCGGGGCTGGAACTCACGGACCGCGAGATCGTGACCTGGCTGCAGTCAGACGCTTAACTGACTGCGCCACCCAGGCGCCCCTGGAAGTGTTGTTAAAATACACTTAAAACCATCTTTAAAAAGTGGAACATTTCCCCAAATCGTTTTTGCCTCCACACTGAAATCCCTCCAGTCTTTTCCCAGTACCCTTTCATTCTATTATCTTTCAGATATGACTGCCTTGCATAATTTTGGGGTCTGGGAGGACCATTTATATATTAGGAACCACTTATCTATTTGTCATACTGACCATTATTGCTGAGTGCTTACTGCAAGGTTCTAGGTCTATTGCTGGGATTACAAAAGAGGTGCCCCCTGTTCCTTCATTCATCCACCAACCTGTTTAAATACCTGCTGTGCCAGGAATTTGGGACAGGTACCTCTTATGAGGAACTGATATACTCTGTAAAATGGATAGAATACCTTTTAAAGGTATTATGAGGATTAAATGAAATTATATTTCTAAAGCACCTGAAACAGGTACTCTGAATGAGTATTTTCCCCCAGGAATGGCAGAGATTGAATGGCAGTTTTTGCAGGTCATTGAGAAGATAAGCTGAATCTTGCATAATATCTAATGTTAGGGGCACCTGGGTGGCACAGTCGGTTGAGTGTCCAACTTGGGCTCAGGTCATGATCTCGCAGTCTGTGGGTTCAAGCCCCGCATTGGGCTCTGTGCTGACAGCACAGAGCCTGGGGCCTGCTTCAGATTCTGTCTCCCTCTCTATCTGCCCTTCCCCTGCTCACGCTCTGTCTCTCTCTCTCTCAAAAATAAATAAACATTACAAAAAATTTGAATGTTAATTTACTGATCAGGGGCACGTGTGTGGCTCAGTCAGTTAAGCCTCTGACTTTTGATTTCAGCTCAGGTCATGATCTCATGGTTCATGGGACTGAGCCCCATTCAGGGCCCTGCATTGACAGTGTGGAGCCTGCTTGGGATTCTCTCTTTCTCTGTGTCTACCCCAGCCCTGCTCATACACGTGCTCGCTCTCTCTTAAAATAAATAAATTAACATTAAAAAAAATAATCCAAGGAAAAAATACATTAAAATATTTTCTTCTATTGGGGTGCCTGAGTGGCTCATTCATTTAAGCATCTGACTCTTGATTTCGGCTCAGGTGTGACCTCACAGTTCATGGGATCAAGCCCCATGTGGGGCTCTGCACTAACAGTGAGGAGCCTGCTTGGGATTCTTGATTCTCTCTTTCCCTCTCTCTGCTCCTTCCCCCCTCTCTTTTTCTCTCTTTCAAAATAAATAAATATAAAAAGTATATTATAAAACATTTTTTAAAGTATATTTTCTTCTTTTGGAATATCAATAGGAAACACCAAATTGATAGATTCCCAAAACATTGAAGAGTAAAAGTATTAGAAAACAGTCACATGTAAAGGAATTATAGAAGAGCTTTTTAAAAATATGTAAAAGTAATACTTTAGTTGTCTGCAAATGCTTTCTTCTTGAATGTTGACTTTTAGTCACTCTTGACATTTTACCTGGAGAAAGGGAGACCATTGTGTCAGTGACTGATCTTGGCTATTCATCATTTCTGTGAACTCTCAGGAAGTTCAGTCTGAACATCAGAAAGAATTAATATCATAGTAACTCAAGTCTAAGAAGACAAAGCTGGTGCTTCCTCTGGAAACACATCCTTCCACCTGCCCCCTGAAGTCTGATAAATCTTTCAATTCCAGTTTTGTGTGTGTGTGTGTGTGTGTGTGTGTGTGTGTATGTGCGCACGCGCGTGTGTGAGTGGTAGTGTATTGGACATGAATTTGAATCTGATCAGATTTCCTTATGTAAAAAGTGGGCATTTTTGTGTGTGTCTTCCAAATAGGGGTAATTCCAAAATTGGAAAATCAGCTGCAAAGAAAACCAACAGATTTATGATACAATGGTTTTTTCCCCCCTATATTCAGGGGAAATGCCTCCAGTTTCATTGTTCTTTCTTTACCTAGAAGTAATAACTGACATTTGTAACAATTTCCTTGCTTGACTAATACTATTGCCTGAAGATTTTTAAGAATATTGTACTCTATTTTATTTTCCTAATGCTATTCAATAGAACTTTTTGCTATGACAGAAATATTCTATATCTGTACAGGGCAGGGTGGTAACCACTAGATACATGTGGCTTTTGAACATTTGAAATGTGGCCATTAAGCTTGCACAACTGAGAAAATGAATTTTTAATTGTATTTAATTTTAATTAACTTAAATGTAAACTTAAAACAGCCACCTGTGTGTAGTGACTACCCTATTGAACAGCACAATGCAAGACCATAAGTATTAATTCACAAGAGTTAAAACAGGTTTCAGCATAGACAATATTGAGAAGGTTAGTAGTTGGAGATTCTGGTTTTACAAAAAGTTTTATCTCAATGTTCCACTGGGTGTGGAATTTATAAAAAATGATCTCTATAATATAAATTAGATAATAAAGTGTTGTTTCTTCTTTCAATCTCAACTTTTATGTTGTCTTTTCTATTTTTTCATATTTATTTTCAATTTGGTAACTTCAACCAAAAGCATTTTTCAGATATAATAAAAATTAGGTCAACAGCTTTATCATTTCTAGCTGTATGTTTTTATGAGAGAGAGAGAGACAGGCAGACAGACAAGGAGAGGGAGAGAGAGTGAATATGTTAAACTTTGAGCCAGTCTCAGATGTTTATTACTTTTGCTGACTTGGCTTTAAGACCATAGTGGGAGGTCCAAGATGATTTCAGTTAATTTCTTAGGATGCGTGTCGTATGGTGTTTTGTTTGTTATGGCATTTCTCTTTCTTTCATGGCTTTTCATAATCTCATTCCATGTGTTTGCGAACTACAGCTGACCTTTTCAAAAATTTTTAATTAAAACCATATTTTTTAATTATTTTTTTTTTTATTTTAAAGAGAGAGAAAGAGAGAGATTGCATGAATGGGGGAGAGGGGCAGAGGGAGATAGAGAGAACTTCAAGCAGGCTCCACGCTCAGTGTGGAGCCCAACCCGGGGCTCGATCCCACAACCATGGGATCATGACCTGAGCCAAAATCAAGAGTCAGATGCTCAACTGATTGAGCCACCCAGGCGCTCCCCCAAAATATTTTTAATTGAAATGTAATTAACATACAGTGTTATATTAGTTTCAGGTGTAAAATATAGTGATTCAACAATTCTGTACATTACTCAATGTTATCACAATAAATGTACTCTTAATCCTCTTCACCTATTTCACCCATTCCCCTCCCACCTCCCCTCTGGAAATCACCAGTATGTTCTCTGTATTTAAGTCTGTTTTTGTCTGTTTGTCTTTTTTCCCTTAGTTTGTTCATTTGTTTTATTTCTTAAATTCCACTTATGAGTGAAATCATATGGTATTTGTCTTTCTCTGTCTATTTCACTTAGCATTATATATTTTAGGTCCATCCATGTTGTTGCAAATAGCAAGATCTCATTCCTTCTTATGAACAAGTAATAGCCATATGCATGTGGTATATATATCTATAATGGAATACCGTTCAGCCATGCGAAAGAAGGAATCCTGCCATTTGTGACAACATCATCTTCTTTATCCATTCATCTATCAGTGGATACTTGGGTTGCTTCCATAATTTGGCTATTGTAAGTAATGCTGCAGAAAACATAGGGGTACATATATCTTTTCAGATTAGTGTTTTTGTTTTCGTTGTGTAAATACCCAGTAATGGAATTACTGGATCATATGTATTTCTATTTCTATTTCTATCTTATTAATTAATTAATTAATTTAAGATTTTATTTTTAAGTAATTGCTACACCCAACATGAGGCTCAAACTTACAACCCCAAGATCAAGAGTCATATTCTTTTCCAACTGAGCCAGGCAGATGCCCCTGATATTTCTTTCTTTCTTTCTTTTTTCTCTCTTTCTTTTTCTTTCTCTTTCTTTCTTTCTTTCTTTCTTTCTTTCTTTCTTTCTTTTCCTTTCTCTCTTTCTTTCTTTCTTTCTTTCTTTCATTCTTTCTTTTTTAATGTTTATTATTTGAGAGAGAGGGAGAGAGAGACAGAGAAATAGAGAGCAAGCAGGGGAGGGGTAGAGAGAGAGGGAGACACAGAATCAGAAACACGCTCCAGGCTCTGAGCTGCCAGCACAGAGCCCGACGCGAGGCTCGAACCCATAGACCACGAGATCATGAGCTGAGCTGAAGTTGGCCGTTCAACCAAGTGAGCCACCTAGGCGCCCCTGGATGCCCCTGATATTTCTATTTTTAATTGTTTGAGCAACCTCCATACTGTTTTCCACAGTGGCTCCCCCAATTTGCATTCCCACTAACAGTGTACAAGGGTTCCTTTTTCTCCACATCCTCACCAACACTTGTTATTTCTTGTCTTTTTGATTCTAGTCGTTCTGACAGGTATATGTCATTGTGGTTTTGATTTGCATTTCCATTTCCCTAATGATTAGTGATGTTGAGCATCATTTCCCATATCTGTTGGCCATCTGTATATCTTCTTTGAAAAAATGTCTATTCAGGTCCTCTGCCCATTTTTTAATTGGATTGCTTGTATTACTGACCTTTTTTAAAAAATAAGGATTGAATTTTTAAAAGGAGCTGGGATACATTTATCCATAGCAGTTTGTCTTTGCCTTCCCCAAAGCACCATTTTAAATTGTAGAACATTGGGGCACCTGGCTAGCTCAGTTGGAAGAGTGTGTGGCTCTTGATCATCAGGGTTGTGAGTTCAAGCCCCACATTGGGTATAGAGATTATTTGAATAAATAAACTTTAAAAAATTATAGAATGTGATTGTGACTCTAAAGAAAGTTGTCTGTTGAATAACTGGAGACTGTATTTGCCAATTTGCCTTCATATGTGTGTGTACATATATGTATATATATATATATGTAATTTATATGTATGCAATATATGTAATATTATATGTAATACATATTATATGTACATATACATATTATATATTGTATATATACATATACATATATATGTTGTATATATACATATACATATTATATATAATACATATAAAATATGTAATATATGTATAAAATATATGTAATATATATATAATTTCAATTAAGTGGAATATTTCCAACTAGGGGCTTCTGGTTGATCAAAAGTAAAATGAAAAAAATCATTCATACACTCATCATTTATTTATGATAACCTGTTATATCCCAGGTAATGTTCTCGATATTGGGAATACAACAGTGAACAAAACAGATAAAATTCTCCATCCTCATGGAGCTTAAATTCTAGCAGAATCCTTTTTGTTCCACTTCCATAGATAATCTTTTGAAAATATCTATTTCCCTTCATCCTGCAAGTACATGAATTATCACAACCTAGTGTGTTTGGTTGATTTCAATTACTAAGATTTCTGGGTTGCCTTAAAGCCCTCATTCCTGGGGCGCCTGGGTGGCGCAGTCGGTTAAGCGTCCGACTTCAGCCAGGTCACGATCTCGCGGTCCGTGAGTTCGAGCCCCGCGTCGGGCTCTGGGCTGATGGCTCAGAGCCTGGAGCCTGTTTCCGATTCTGTTTCTCCCTCTCTCTCTGCCCCTCCCCCGTTCATGCTCTGTCTCTCTCTGTCCCAAAAATAAAAATAAAAACGTTGGAAAAAAAAAAAAAAGCCCTCATTCCTTAGTACTATTGGTATAGAACCAAAGTTCTACTCTGAATCACTTAGGAAGCCTTTTAGCAAATACTGATGCTGCCCAAACCTGCCCCATCCTGATTTAGTTTGTCATGGGGCACGAGTATCAATATGTTTTAATCACTCCAGATAATTATGCATGCTGCCAGAGTTGAGTGCTACTAGCATAGAAAGGCTTAAGGGATATGGAGCCAGCATATATACAAGAAGATGTTTTTAAATCTAATGATATCAACTTATTTTGTTTTGATTTGTGATTGCAAATTGAGATTTACAAGAAGCAAAGGAGAAATGGGATTGAAGCTTCTTTTTACTTAAATTTTATTTATCTACTTATTTATTTATTTAGCACTTATTATATTCCAGGTGTTAGGGATTGGAAGATGAACAAAGAATGAGCCCTATCCTCTACAAATTTATAATCTAGTAGGGGAGTTCACAAACTTTTTCTGGAAAGTAAATATTTTTGGTTTTATGAGCCATATAGTCTCTGTTGTAACTATTCAATTCTGTTGTAGTGAGAGAGTAGCCATAGGCAATATCTAGACAAATGGGTATAACTACATTCCAATAAACTTGATTTACAAAAACAGGCAATGGTCTGGATTCGGCTGCAGGCCTTAGTTGCCAACCTCTGGTCTGGTAGAAGAAAGAGAAAATAAATAATTACTGTAGAGTAGAGTATGTGATCAAAGTGAGCACAGGTGACACAAGATAAGGGCCATCAGTACCTGAGAGACTTAGGGAAGATTCTGAAGGAGATGCTGTTCAAGTGGATTATGAAGCACGGGTTGGAGTTTGGAGAAAGGAAAAGGAAAGGATGCTCTAAGCAGAGGGACAAATGTGCAAAGCGTGGGCATGTAAAACAACACTGCCTCTTCTAGAAACTAAAAGCAATCCAGTGGGGCTAGAATGCAGGTTGCCTACTTGGGCAGAAGGATGGGGCTAGAGAGGCTGGGCCATATTCTGATGGGCCTTGGTTAGGAAGTGAGAAGCATGGGTGTGAAGCTAACAGTCTTGGGAGGAGCAAATAAAGGATTTTAAGCAGAGAAGAGTAATTCATTGGCTTCCCGTTGGAGAGGAGGAGATGCAGTCATTGTACTACTGTGGTAAACCAGACGGAAAATGGTTGAGTGGCAAGCATGACCAGGATGGGATTCATGTGAGCACTGTTTAGACTACAGAATCTCTCGTCTTGGTGACTGCTTGCACATGGGGATAAATGAGAATGAAACATCTTAGACACCTTCTAGATTTCTGGCTTGGGTGACTGGGTGATGTAATTTATGTAGACAGGAGAAATAAACCTGGGGAGGGGTAGAAGATGATGAATTTGTTCAGGAGTTTGAGTTCAGGATAAATACATGGCACTGAAGTGTAGCTCCCCAATAGAAAACGGATTGCTACTAAAGTGGACGTGGAGATTCGGGAGTCAGTGTTAGACCCAGTGATAGATAAGGCCACACATTTAGATTAGGTCACCCACAGAGAGCCTGTAAGGTGTCAAAATAGACAGGACAGCAGTGGAGAAAACCTTGGGTAACATGCATATATGGAACCAGAATTCTGAAGGAGCAGTCAAATTGAGGTGGGAGGGAACTGGAAGACAGGGCTGTTACCCAGGCTGAAGGGAGGAGTTTCAAGACGGCAGCAGTCAGTGCTGAGAAAACTGTCTCTGGGGTTCTGTGGTATGGATACCTTTGCAGAGAAGAAAAGCAAGGCCTTAGAGATCGGAATGAGACTATGCTCCCCAGAAACTTAGCTGAAGTATGGGCAGCTCAGACACTGCTGGTGGAGCTATAAATTGGTAGATGTTTCTCAACAGATGTTTGGAAAACTGTATTGAGAGATACCACCATTTAACAACAAGTAATTTCACTCTTAGAAAATCGTGCCAGGAACATAATCATATGCTCTGTAGTCGGTAACAGTGAACAAAAGTTCCAAAATGACATTTTGGATCATTTAATTTGATCAATTCCAAGAAATATGCCCTGTAAGTGCTTACTGATACAAATGACATAGTAACTGTTTTACCCTTTAACCATGGCCTCAGACCAAATTTGTTTTGTTTGCATTAGGTTTTATATATTAGAGCTTTTAAATTAAGAAATATTTAAAATACTGACCATTACAGAGTATACAAGGAACATGCATGTACCCATTACCCAGATTGAAAAGATGTTAACATTGTACCATATCTGCCTATGATTTTTTAATATATTACAAATCCATGTTAAATCCCCTTTATACCCTTCCTCAATCCTATTCTCCTCCCTCCCTCCCCACTTTACAGTTGATATTTATGCTTCCTGGCTTTTTTTTTAAATGACTTGCTTGTGTGTAAACCCATATATAATTTATAGTGTTGTTTTGCATATTTTTAAACTTTAAATAAGTGCTATCCTACTATTCATATTATTCTTCAATTTGAGGTTTTTACTCGTCACTGTTTTTGAGATTTATTTATGATCATATATGGTACCTATATTTCTTTCAAAAACTTCATTCTGTAGTATTCTGTTACCTGACAAAACCTCAATTTATATATTCATTCTCTGTTGGCAGGCACCCGCACTAGTTCCTGCACACCTCTGTTCTTTGAACTCCTCAGTTATTAAATGGAGCTAGTAATAGTATTAAATGGAGCTAGCAATCTCATAGGAGGTTTGAGGATTACAGTAATTAATATATGTAAAACACTAGTCAGGCCTTGAAACACAATAATCATCCAATGCACATTAGCTATTCTTATCAGTATGACCAATAATATTATTATTAAGTTCTTTCCAAATCTTTGCTGTCACATTCTGATATGACATGCTCACATATTGTGAAATGTTGTGTTTCTTTCCTTATATCTATGCATAAGTTTCTTTATCATATCTAACTAAAAGTCAAATTTCTGGTGTGTTTAACACCAGAACACCAAATCTGTGTTTAACCCTACCATTATAAATGTTGCATACATCCTTTCTAAAGATGTGGTACCAATCCTTCTTCCACCTACGACACATGAAAGTTTCTGCTTCCTTGTCAACACTTGTTATTGTCAGACAATCATTTTTGCCAATCCTTGGTGTTGAAATGGTATCCCATTTTTAAATATTTATTTATTTGTTTGTTTATTTATTTATTTATTTATTTATTTATTTATTTATTTATTTAAGAGAATGAGCAGGGGAGAGGGACAGAGAGAGAGAGAGAGAGAGAGAGAGAGAGAGAGAGAGAGAGAGAATCCCAAGCAAGCTCCATACTCAGTGTGGAGCCCAACATGGGGGTTGATCCCATGACCCTGGGATCATGACTTGGGATCATGACACTCAAACAACTGAACCACTCAGGCACTCTAGCCCCCATTGTTTGCTTTAATTTGCATTTTCCTTGTGTGTAGTGAGGTTGAGAATTTTTGCACATCTTTTTTGACCATTCAGGTTTTCTTTTATGTTAATTTTCTGCCCATTTTTCAGTGGGGTTATCTTTTTCTTATTGCGTTGTAGGAATTCATTTTATATTTAAATACAAATCTTTTGTCTCTCATATCTCAAATTAAATTAATGACTTATTTGGTTTTTTAAAATTTGAAAACATGACTTATCAAAGCACTTCATGCACGTGGTAAAAAAAACAAAATAAAATGGTACAGAAGAGCTTGTGACAAAATGCAAGTCTTCTGCCCTCCCTCCCTCCCCACGCCGACACCACTCCCTAGGGTAGTTTCTTTCTACCAATTGTGCTTTTAGTTCTCCTGATCATTTTTTCCATAAGTACTTATACCTTGTATCCTGATATATCAACGTGAACAATATCTCTGTATTCCATGCTATGAAAGGTAAGGCCACCCCGCTGTACACAGCTCTAAATATTACCATTCATCATCCTGGCTAGCTGCTCCCATTTCTCTTACATGTTGCTGGAATTTGTTGAAATCCCTTATCTTTGATAAGCTCTTCTCTTTTTATCTTAACTATGGGTTTGTTTCCTTATTTCCCTATTTGTTTTGTTCATCACTTTAATTATTTCACTTGGGAGCAATGATGAAAGGCAGATGTATTCATTCCATCCAACAGCTATCCCCAGAAATTACCAACAGTAGCCCAGAGCCTGGCTTTTTTTATGTCTTATTTATGATTTTTCACACTTTGAATATTTATAGAACTGAAATTAGAGTCTTGTAAATTACATTTTTTTTGTGTGACTCCAATTGAACAGTTAGGGGCAAAGTGAACTTTCAGACTTTTTTTTAGTTCTTTCATAAGCAACTCCTTCTGGCCTACCTACAAAGGTGTCTGCTGAGAATTATGAATAGAGGCATCTACCTCTTACTCAAAGTAATGATTGCTTTTGCTCAGCCTTCATTCCAACTGGGTTTGGGATTTAGTATCATTGTGGGGAAGAATAATGTTTTTCTCTGCCTCTGAGCCTCTGTAGATGTAAGCCCATCTTTTCCATTAGCTATTCCTGATGTTAGGCTGTGAATTTCCCTGAATGATAAATAGCTTCATTGAATTTCCACTTCCTACTCAATTTCTTTATAAGTTAAAGGAAGAAGAATAGCCAAGAGACAAAAATGCTTTTATATATAAAGTAATAGCTGTACATTGCAAAAACATGCAGTTTTGAGCTAGAGTCATCGGTCTTCAGTCATATTTTAATTTTGCTGCCTGGTGACTGGTGTTCTCTACAGAACTAAATATTATCTGACTTGCCAGTTCCTCTTTTATAAACTGGAATTCTTTCTTGCTCATGGTAACATCTTCTGAAGATAAGATATGCATACATGAATATGAATAAATATGAAAAACCTTGTAGAAATGATGAAAGTAAAAAACGGGTTTAGAGGACATTTATTTATTTAGAAGAACTTTAGAGGTAGAAATGTTCACCAAAATTTTGTGAAATTAACCAAAATGTTCACTGTGGTTATTGCTGGCTAGAGTGACTGCATGTAATTCGTATTTTCTTCTTTTTGCTTGTCTACATTTTCTATAATGAATGAATGTATTTTCTGAAATAATGTACAAAATTTTGGTTGAGTTTTGGATTGAATGCAAGTGTCTTCTGTGAGATGTTGCTGCTACTGAAATAGTACTTCACTAAATGATCTTGGTCTGGGACAAGTGCTGTTTAGTATCTCTTCCTCTGAGAGATGTTCCTGGCCTAGAGCAAAGAAACTGTCATGCTGCTCTGTCACTAAGGCTACAGGGCTGTTGTTTTTATGGTGCCCATTGGTCATTCATACTTACTGAGCATCCGTGTGCTGCCTTATGTGAGAAAATACCAGGAGAGGTATATGTGGGGAAACATCAAATAAATTGGGAACTCCCTTCCAAAGAGTGATCATTTTTAACTCCTGAGAATTTTATAAATCAGTCCATCAAAACAAATGTCATGGAGCTCTGCCATGTATAGGGCGATGTCCTAGGTGCGGCACAGATCTTAAGGGAGATTGATGCATGGCCCACACTGGCGTCCAGGACCTTGTGGTCACATTGGGAAGGTTAGACTTGAGCATGTGAAAATAATAACAAGAGAGGGAGAGAAATGCAAGTTTCCAAAATTGCATCCAAAAGTTGTCATGCAACTGTGTATAGGCCCTGAGTGAATGGTGCAGGGGCTAACTGCTGTCAGAAGGAAGAGCTCACCTGTGGGCCTGAGTGGGCTACAGGATTGCCTGGATTGGACGGACTTGTGCTGAAAGTGGAAGCTACAAGGCTTCCTAAGGCCTGTATTCAGCAATCCTGAAATATTCTTTCTGGCACATGCCATTGGTCCAAGTAAGTCACAAAGCCAACGCAGATTCAAGGGCAGGGAAATTGCCTCTGCCTGTTGAAGGGAGGGATAGTCAAGGCACATTGTAGAGGCGCACAGTCACAGGAGAGTATAATTCACCGAGAGCCAGTTTAAACAACCTAGCACAATGGCTCATGGTAAAACTCTGTGATCCAAGTTCTGTAGGCTTAGCTCCTGGTATGTAAAGGAGAGCTTTGGGAATTTTTTTCTTCTTGTGTAACTTAGTTTTCTCATCATGTTGATAACAAAAAGTAATTTATTATTCCATCCATATTTAACATAGTAGGTAATAATGTATAGGTATGTATAGTCTTTCTGGTTTAATATAAAAGTATTATTAATTAATGATATTGAATCAAGCTGTCCTCACTTGTGTTCACCTGCCAAAATTTAGGTATCGCTGACATTCAAGATGGTGGATGATAGAAGGGAAAGGGTAAGAGCGTTGGAATCAGACTGATTCCAGATTTAGGTTCTTGGCTCTGCCACATAATAGTGCTGTGCCTCTTTCAGCCTTCACATCCTTACCTGTGAAATGGGGTAATAGCACTGCCTCTGCAGGCATGTCGGCTGTTATTGCTAGTTCTGAAGAACTAGCTGAAAGAATTTAGCTTTCATTTAGTTTTTAGAAACTCATACTTCTGGGGCACCTGGGTGGCTCAGTCGGTTGAGCCTCCGACTTCGGCTCAGGGCATGATCTTGCAGTCTGTGAGTTCGAGCCCCACATCGGGCTCTGTGCTGACAGCTCAGAGCCTGGAGCCTGCTTCAGATTCTGTGTCTCCCTCTCTCTCTGCCCCTCCCGTATTCACGCTCTGTCTTCTCTCTGTCTCAAAAATAAATAAAAACATTTTTAAAAATTAAAAAAAAAGAAAGAAACTCGTATTTCTATTTAAAGATTACAGTTTGACTATATTAGTTGAGGGCAATGTATTTTGTTTTTGATCTTTTAGATGAGCCTCTCAGCGGCCCAGTTTTAAAATGAAAGTGTATCATTACGCACTCTCTTCAGAGGTGGCTTTTCTAGAACACAAATTCTTTATTTAAGCCACTTTTTGTAGACTGGAGCTTCACAAGTCTGGACAGAGTTGGGTTTCTCACCAGGGTGCGCCCATAAGTGTGCCACAGGCAGAGGAAAGGCATCCTCTGCAGACAGATGTCTCCACTTAGTGAGGTAGTCAGTTAGCACTTGTTTTCCCCTGAGCAGTTTGTGCTTAATTACTAAAGACTTAATCATGAAACTGGGGCATTGTGAAAGATGTACGATCAATAGTTATAACGTAATCATTAATGGATACTATTTATTGAGTACTTAATATATGCCAGGAACTGTTAAGTGCTTTACATGCATTATGTCATTTATTCTCAGAAAACTGCTCTGAGATAGGTGCTTTTATTATTCTCAGGTTTTTTTAATGTTTATTTATTTTTGAGAGAGAGAGAGAGAGAGAGAGAGAGAGAGACAGAGTGTGAGTGGGGGAGGGGCCGAGAGACAGGGAGACACAGAATCTGAAGCAGGCTCCAGGCCCTGAGCTGTCAGCACAGAGCCCAACACAGGGCTCTAACCCACGAACCGTGGGATGGTGACCTGAGCTGAAGTTGGACTCTTAACCGACTGAGCCACCCAGGTGCCCCTATTATTCTCGTTTTTAAAACCTGGAAAATGACATAGGAATTTATGAAAGTGGTGGAGTATGTTATAGAAAGTTACAAAATACAGATAGGCAAACATAAGAGTGAAGACACCATTTTCCTACCATTCAGAAAATGTTAGTGACATCTTTTTATGTGAACTTCTGGAATTTAGAAAACCTCTTTATTTCCTACCAAGCCTAACTGTTAAGACTATTATCTGAAAATATAAAAAAGAAATCTCTATATTAGAACATTGACCCTTGCCTTCTATTTGGATTACTGCTTTAGCGATCCTAACATCCTGAAGTCTTGGATGAATCCAGCTGAGTATTAGGTTGTATTCAGGGAAGGGAAAAAAAGATAAGCATATGAATGCACTAAAACAAAACAAAACACTGTTCCAGTGTTAGTTATTGCTGGGGAGGAATCACAAAATCTCACTGGCAGAAACAAGAACTTATCCTTGATCATACATCTTGGGGTCAGCTGAAGTGGCTCTTTTTAGGCTACGGGTCTACAGGTTGGCTGAAGTGGGGCCCAAATTAGAGGGTTAATGGCTACTGTGGTTTGTTCTTTTCACAATGAAGGGAAAAGTGGCCGGGGACAAGCCCAACTGCATAAATATATATATGCTAAGTTTGATGTCAAGCCTAAAGTTAAGGGAAAAGGAAAGACATACCTACCATGAGTGTCCTTAGCCCTGAGGTCAAGGCAAGGGTATGGATGTATAGCACTACTCCAGGGGAATGAAAAATTAAGACTAATAATTTAATCTGCCATTCCTACTTTTATGTGTATGTTTATTTATTCATCTACCCATCCATCTACCCTCCAAATAGATACAATTAAATTTACATAGGCATATACATAATACACATATGTACACACACATACACACAAGATAAAATAAAACATGTAGCTATGTGTAAAAATATTTCTAAAACATGAAGATGGAATGACATATGGGAGCAGGGTGATTGGCTAGAGAAACTAGTGTAATATAGCAGAAAACCCCAATTAAGAGTAAATATAAAAGCATTCCAAGGACAGGAGCAACAGAAATTTGACAATAAACTGGACACTGGGAACCAGGGAGGGGGAAATTAAGGGTAAGATGGAGTGAAGAAGAAGAAATTAAAATTATCTATCATTCCGTGAGCGTCGGGAAGGTGGGGAAACTGTAGTAGTACTGACCAGGAGCAGCAGTGGCTGGAAGACAGCAATTGGTCTTACTTTGCATGGTTAGGTTTCAGATATCAGCAAACATCAAATTGGCCATGTCCTCAAAATAATTGAACTTTGGTGGTGTGTTGAGACAGGAGCACAAGTTAGCTTTGTTTGTGACCATGGACGAGTTTCTTATGTCTCTTCCAGCTCTTAAATTCTGTAATCCTTTGACCTTCATTGAGACTTCTAGTTGGAGCAATATGAACAATATGTTTCCCCAAGGAATGCAGATAGAAAAGAACAAGACTTATGTGTCAGGGGTCAAATGATGTCCTCTAGATAAGTGCTCTTGGCCAGCATCATGTTGTTGTTCTTATTGTTCCTTTTTAATTAGTTTTATTTTTGATTTTTAAATTTGAGAACATACAGGCTGGGTATCCTTCTCTAGTCCAGCCCCAGACTCGACCAGCCCCTCTTGTCTTAGATCCATCCACTTCTCACATTTACATAATGTCCTAGTCCTGGAAGATGTGTGGGATTTTGACTCCTGCTCTAAGTCTTAGGGCTAGTTGCTGGTGAGAAGATGGAAAATACTCAAAGAAGATTAAGAAAAACCAGAGGTAGGCCAGCAGTGAGTCATGCAAGTTGAGATTAAATAGTCTTTGAAAGAAGTGCTGAAGTTTGCTGATTGGTTCAGAACAAGCTTGTTAAAATCTTTGTTGTTCTTTTACAACTGGACTAGATTTTAAACTCTGCCAAAGGGAGAAACAATGTCTTTTCTATGTTCTGAAACTTTATCTTGTAGTGAGATTACAGGGCTGCACTCTACAGGTGCTCCATCAATTTCAAAAGAAAGACAGGGAGGAAGAGGCCTGGAGACAGGAGGGAAAAGAGAACCAAAAGATTCTAAGTTGCTCCACTCTTCCAAATAATTTTTTGGGTTTTTTTGAGGAGAGAGAGAGAGCAAGTGAACACAAGTGAGTGAAGGGCAGAGAGAGAGAGAGAGAGAGAGAGAGAGAGAGAGAGAGAGAGAAGCAGGGCTCACCTGAAGCAGGGCTTGTGTTTTTACCCAAAGCAGGGGTTGTGCTCACCTGATGTGGGACTGAACTCATGAACTGTGAGATCATGACCTGAGCTGAAGTCAGATACTTAACAACTGAGCTACCCAGGCACCACACTCTTCCAAATAATTAAATAGAGTTCTTGTCTAGAATCACCCAGAGGAAACAGATCTTTTTGCACACTTACCACTTTTCTAGAAGCAATGAGGAAGTTGGAAATAGGTTTCCTGTGTGTGGATATGTTCAAGAAATGCTCTTTCCACCCCTCCCCCACCCCCATTGACCACGTTCTCCAGCTCAAATGTCTCTCCTAACGAGTTTTCTTCTGTCCAACCCTCCTGTAGAAATGACTTATTGATGGTCTGCCGCCAACTGAATATGGAAGAGTCTGTGGCTGAGATCATGAACCAGTTGGGCGCAGATGAACATGGGAAGATTTCCTTTCAGGATTTTACAAGGTGCCGCATGCAGCTCGTTCGAGAAATTAGGAAGGAGGAAGTAGGTCTTTCTGAGAAGTCAGACAACTCCTGTAAAAAGAAGAAGCTGAGGGATAGAATTGCGTCCTGGCCCACGAGCAGCGACAACAGTTTGGGTAGGTACAACCAGGTGACAGTTTGGTAGTGCTCCACTAGCCCTGCTTGGTGACCTCTGTAGATGAGAGTGGCCTGCACAGCCTGTTGCTGGCTCATCTGCAGGCTGTCTTCTTGGCCACACTTTCCCTGGGTGAATGTTCCCTACTTCCCCCAATTCTGTCTTACAGTTTCAGTTCTGAGCTTAGTGCATTCTTTATTTTAGTTCTTCCATTTTCCAAGCGTAATAATGCATAGCTATTTAGCTGTTGGAGAAGAAGGGGCACATTGGATGGGAAAGGTGGTGACTGCACCAGTAGGCCTCAGAAGCTATTTGGGGACTCCTTCAAAGTTTAGTGCAGCTCTGTGCAGTGCGGTTTTAAAAAACCCATCTCTTGTTTGCTTAATCTTTAAAATTTTTTCTACAGAGTTTTCCTGTTCATAAGTATTATTGTTTCCTACTAGTGCAAGATAAGCAATTAGAAAGAAAGGCCCCACAAATGTTGATAATTATTGAAGCTGGGTGATGGGAGCATGGGGTTTATAGTACATTTTTTTGAGCACTCAAATGTTTACGTATTGTTAGTATATTTATAATTTTTCACAATTTTTACAAGATTTAAAGGGAAAAACAAGAGGCATCTGAAAGGGTAGCCTGAACAAAGGGCCAGAGGAAAGTATCTGAATTTTCTATTATATTTAAAGGAATTAAAAAAAAAAATTCCTTGAAAATGTCTCCTGGATCTCTCTCTTTCTCTGTTTCTTTTTCTCCGAGGTAGATCTAGTGGCAGGAAACAAAGCTCCATGTTAATTGTCCATCATTTGTTAAATATATACTAATTAGCATAGATAATTATGTAGTGCCCCACAACACACACATACACACACACACACACACATCCTGAACAGTGCTCTTGGCAGTGAAATCATTTGGAGCATTATTATTGAGTAATTGAAATAATAAACGTGTCCTCATATCCCCTATGCCTTACTATCTTAATGGATTCCATTTTAGCTTCAAATCAGATGTCTGGTAATGCATGTGCTCTCAGCATAATAGGTAGAAATATTTAATTTTTGAAGTAACATTTTTCCGAGTATTAAAGTAATATATGTTCATTATAGAAAAATAAGGGGGGAAAGGCAATCAGAAGAAAATAAAAATCATCCTTAATATCTCACATCCAGAAATAATAGCTACTGTTTAGATTTCTCTCTCTCTCTTTCTCATGTGTGTATATGTGATTTAATTGTTTTTTACTATTTTTTTTCACATACTTCCTATAGTTTTGTATCTTGAAATTCTTCCTTTGCATTTTCCTCATGCTTTTTAAAATGTTTATTTATTTATTTTGAGAGAGAGAGAGAGAGTGAAAGAGAGCATGTGTGTGTGTGTGTGTGTGTGTGTGTGTGTGTGTACATGCATGTGGTGGGGGGCAGAGAAAGAGGAGAGAGAGAGAGAGAGAGAGAGAGAGAGAGAGAGAGAGAATCCCAAGCAGGCTCTGTGCTATCAGCACAAAGCCCGACATGGGGCTCGATCCTATGAACGTGAGATCACGACCTGAGTCGAAATCAAGAGTCGGACACTTAACCAACTGAGCCACCCAGGTGCCCCTCCTCATGCTTTTAAATAGCATTTGAAAGTATGATTTGTAATACTTGCATGACCTAAAATGCACACACAGTAATGTGTATTAAATGAAAGAATGAGTGGAATTCTTTTTGTAAGCTGTATTTTCTAATTTTTCTGCCAAGAACATGGCCATCTTACCTAAATTAATAAGCACACACACAGACACATTTGAAGTAAACTGTGGTATATCCCAATTAGTGAATCCCATGTGGTCACTGAAGTAATATTTACTGTGTATATAGGAGGAATGCTTGTATGGAAAACAACCTATACAGTCAAAATTTTTACTTTAATGTGTAGTTTATAAATATTCTAAAAGGGACAGTTTTGATAGAATTGCTGCCCACATCTAATTGAACGGTCCATTTCATAGGATTGCCCTAACTAGAGAAAGAGTTGAAAAACAATTCCTTTCAACCTTTGTAACTGTATGACTTGGAGAAAAAAGAGGTAATTGAGGGCTGGTGAGTCATAAAAGAGTTTGTGAACTGAGGAAATGCCAGCAGATGTGCAACCCTGTGCTAGTTTATCCTGGTAGTTAAAGCTTCAAAGTCAGGTCATTTGAGTGTGAATCCTGGTTCTGTCACTTCCTGCCTCCATGACATCAGACAAGTTACTTAACTCTCCATATCTCAGTTTCCTCATCAAGTGTAGTGTGAGAACAATAATTGTTATTTAGAGGAATTTAGATGTTAAATATACATATGAAAAGCACATAAAACAGTGCCTATCACATAATTAGCCCTATATACAAGTTAATATTATCGTTACTGCCACTCAGTTTCATTTCCTATTGATTGTCACAGTTGCAACTCGTATGTTGGAGAACAGTCTCCTATTCAATCCAATGTGAGACAAATACATTTAAAACTCTACAATAATTAAACAATGAGTTATGAGTCCCTCTCTTTTCCACATTGCAATCTTCCCTTCTGACTCTATATAGGTAGAGTCTAGTACTTCCCATCTTGGGGTCAGGGGAGCCCTTTCCTGGCTCTGCATCCCTTCCAGCTCCTGTCCCACTTCTATGCTCCTCTTCTCAGCAGAACTTTATGAAGAGTTTGTCTACACTGAGTGTTTACCAGTCCTCACCTCTGCCTTCAACCCACTCTTCCCAGCTTTGGTCATCACTGCTCCAATGAACCCACTCCGATTGCCTCCATGTTGACCAACTTGATGGGTCCTCTTCTGGATCTTTGCCATTTTGCTCAGCTGACTACTCCCTCACTCCAGCTGCACTTTATTCTTTTGGACTTCTCAACACCGCATTCTCCTGGGTTTCTGCCTGCCATTTTGGCTTCCCTTTCTCAGTCTTGGTCTCTAGGGTGCCTTGGAGTTACGATCTCTCCCAGGATGATTTAGTGCCCATGACTTCAAATAATGTTTTTTGTACCAGCGACTCCAATGTATGTATCTAGCCCTGCTTTTTCCCATGAGCTGCCAAATCAGGTAAAAATGACACATATTCCTGGGTGTCTTATAGACCTCTCACCTTTAACACGGTCAAAAGGATTCTTGACCCCCTTCCTTAGTCTTCCTCTCAGGGTCACTGATCTCCCAGATATCCCCATATTGCCAATATCACCACCCTCTCATTTGCTCAAGCCAGCAAGTCCTGTTGTCTTTTTTTGTCAAAACACACCCAGAATCTGTCTACTCTCCTTTGCTCCCTTGCCACCACCCTTGCCTAAATCACCATCATGTCTTGCCTTGATTACTAAGATAGCTTATAACTGGCATCTATGATGCCTACCTTGAGCCCCTGTATTCCATTATTTATCCTGCAGTCAGAGTGGTCTTCTTAACATTATGGAAACATGCTTAGCTCATTCCCATGTCTGCAGCATTCCATGGCTTCCATATCATCTAAAATGACGTCCAAATTCCATACTGCAGTCTGGCTCATACCCACCACTGTAAGTGTTATCATGCTGATTGTCCTGACCTATTATGCTTGTTCTAGCCACACTGACCTTCCTGTTTTCCTCTAACTTAGAAAATTGAGCCAGCCTTCAGCCTTTGCCCTGGCCCTTTCCTCTTGTCTAGAACACTCTTCTTTCTGACCTCATTTTTGGTTATTCAGATTTCATCTTAAATATTCCTTCATTAGAGGCCTTTTCTTTTTAAAAAAATTTTTTTTAACATTTATTTTTGAGAAACAGAGTGAGCAGGGGAGGGATAGAGAGAGAGGGAGACACAGAGTCTGAAGTAGGCTCCAGGCTCTGAGCTGTTGGCACAGAGCCCGATGTGGGGCTCAAACTCGTGAACCGTGAGATCATGACCTGAGCCAAAGTCGGACGCTTAACCGGCTGAGCCACCCAGGCGCCCCTAGAGGCCTTTTCACATGCCCTGTTGCTTCATACCACTTATTCTTATCTGACATTACATTATGTACTTATTCTAAGACTCATTTATGTATCTCCCCTAGTACAATGAAAGTTCCACTAAAGTACTGACAGCCTTACAGGGGTCCTACTATACCCCAGCACCTGGAACAGAGCTTGGCATATTAGAGATGTTTAGTGTATATTTGTTGCATTTGTTGAATGGGCAGTGCACTGTGTTCATGCTTTTTCAGGGATAAATGGCAGCACAATGCATGGTTCCAGACACCAAGGAACTTATAATTTAAATGTGAAGTTATAATCACATGGCAATTTAAGTAGCAATAAAATTTAAGTTAGAGTCAACAGAGGTTTAGAAGCAACTGAATGGTGCAGAAGATAAGAAAGACTGTGAGCAGGAGTTTCAGGCAAGTTTTACCTGTGGTTGCAATATGGACAGAAGTAGAAAGAATGTTGTACTGCTGTAAGAAAAGCCTGAGAAAAAGTTAGGTTTAACAGTAAAGTGTCAGAAAGATTTTATTGTCAGTCCTGACATTTCACACCACATCCACAGCAGGGAGTTGAGTTGGCAGAAAAAGAAGAGTTATCAAAACATTACATGCTCAAGTTGGAAGAGGAATTTCGAAAGATTCATTTTTCTCAAATGTTTTCCACAGAACACCGATTTCAAAGGATGGTCATAAATATTTTGTGAAGAAAGAATTACTTTTTAAAATACATTTGAAAGCTTTGGATTAGACTAGATTAATAGTTTTCTTTATTGCAAGACATCTCTGAGTCTTTAATATGCTAATATTTCTTGCGACTCTCCAGGAGAAGAATAAAATATATAACATTTCACACATTTAATTGACCATAACTTTTATTTACAAATCTTCTCTTTGTTCTTACATTCTCTGCTGAGATATACTTTGGGGAAAAATTAAGATATCTGAACAACTAGATCATAATAGATTTTTATATCTCTTTTATGTCCACTTAGAAATGATATTAAAAATGTTTAATGTCTTTCAGACAACAGTTATATAAAACTTAAGTTATAGAAATAACAATATTAAAAATGGTTAAAAATTACTAATATTTACTGTGCACAAATCAATTTGGTAGGCACTTTACTTGTATTATATGCTTAGAAAGAAATTCCAAGTTTACCACTGAGTGGCTATGGGATTTAGGTTGCATTCTTGATTATTCTCACTTCAGTTTTCTTATCTGTAAAGATAAAGTGGTAATACCTGCATTAGAGGATAATTGGAAGGACTTAGTGAGATATCATTTGTAAAGTTCCTACACAGTGCCTATTCACATTAGGTTTTCAATAAATAATAGTGTTCCTATAATAATTATCATTATCATCTCTAATCCTTGTGACTACCTTCCAAGTTTAGAATAGAATCCTCCATAGACAGTGGAAGACACTGAGACTTGAAGAAGTTACTTGCCTTGCTCTAAGCCACAGAGCTAATAAGGAGTTGAGAACACTAAAACGTTGATTATTGAAAAAGATGATTCTCGGAGTCCCCTGGAACTTAGTCTTAATGATCAAGATGCCAACTAAAAGAATACTGCCATCCAGAGGCCACTCCCAGAAATTGTTGGCACATGGTCCCCAGGGTCTTGAGAAGGGATCTGAGAGGACAATTCCTGCTAGGTAAACCCATCCCTTTGGCAATGAAGTGATGGCATACATTACATCAAAATAGTTATGAGGTTTAATGTGTGCTCCCTAATTTCCCAGTGGAAAACAAGTGGTTTAGGTTTATTATAATCACTTGTAATTTTCATTTAAAATTTTGTGATTTAATTTTTTTCATTTTGAAATGTAAATTTTAAAAATTAAATCACATTTTAAAAACCATGATTTAATTTTTTTTCCAATTTTCTTTGTGATTAGGAAAGACTGGAGTTAAAAAAAAATCCTAACTTTAGATATTTATACATGTTCACCATTCCATTGAAGCCTTTATTTAAACATGCCCTTTTAAATAAATAGTTTTTTACTTCAACCAACCTGTAAACTTTACACATGATTTCCACATATTTTTGTCAAATGTGTGAATTTTGTGAAAGAGATAGTGCTTCAGGGTGAGGACCACTGAAAAACACCACTGAATTGCCTGAGGAGAATTGATAAAATCCTTCAAGTTTGCCTAATGAGGTTGTTACAAGCCTATGCTTTTTAGATCTTTGGGGACACTTGTTTTTCTTCCTTTGGTCAGATCTCAGAGACCCCAAGAACTTATTTGAATCAAATCCCTATAGTTTTAAAACATTGTTTAAGACAGCAGACATCGGGGCGCCTGGGTGGCTCAGTCGGTTAAATGTCTGACTTCGGCTCAGGTCATGATCTTGTGGTTCACAAGTTCGAGCCCCGCGTCGGGCTCTGTGCTGACAGCTCGGAGCCTGGAACCTGCTTCTGATTCTGTGTCTCCCTCTCTCTCTGACCCTCCCCCCATTCATGCTCTGTCTCTCTCTGTCTCAAAAATAAATAAATGTTAAAAAAAAATTTTTTTTAAAAAGACAGCAGACATTAAAACCTGTTAATTAATACAACTAAGTTTAATTTATGCTAAGATTAGAACACTGGGCACATTTTCCAATAACCTATATCTTCAAAGATACTTTATTGGTCTTGCCTTAAGTTATATTCCCACCTGATATTTCAGACTTCATTACTGCTCTGGTAATGCCCCTGTGGTCCAGCAGGAACATACAAAGTACTGTAGTGTCTCAGAGAAACCAAAATAGCAAGGCTTTTACTTAACAGGAACTCAAAGTAAAAAAAAAAAATAGATCAAAGAACATATAGTTTAGGCAGAAAGGTCTCCAAACCCCACATGTAAGGAGATACTGATTGCTTATCAGATTTAAAGAAATAAATAAGCAGCTCCCTGAATGTTGGTTTAGTATCTTGCTTTCAAAAAATCAAAACCACAATTAGTTAATATACATAAAACCTGTCTAGTCCTGACACATCCCAATTTTTTCCAGAATGAATATTACTCTTAAATATTGTTGGGGGTTTTTCTGTGTATATAAAAATTCTTCTAAACTCTTGAAACTTCTGTGTATATAAAAATTCTTCTAAACTCTTGAAACAGGTTAAATTAAGTGAGGCATTTTCCAATTCAGCTGGGTTATCCCTAGTATGTAGGTTTCTGGCTGGTGAATTAAGAAAATAAAAAAATGTTTTAAATCCCCTATGGGTTCTGTGTGAGCAATTAATAATTAACACAGAGCCTTTTAAATAAAATCACTCATGAGAGTGATTCAGTGTTAAAAGTACTGCCCAACTAGCATAAAACTAGACTGAAATCACAGTAGATTTTGGTCCCACTTGAAGGTTCTGGAAGTTTGTTTTTTTACTGGCGGTAGTGGTAGTTTTTTTTGCAAACTCTAAGCTCTATGTCACAGAGTGAACAATATGTTTATTTAATTTATTCTACTCCTAAATCAGGAGTTAGAATAGGCTTTTAAAGTCTTTAAGTAATAGATACCATTTCACATTTTTTTTTTTTTTATGATTCCAACAAGTACAACATAGTTTTGTTGCATTACAAGGTCCTATATTGATTTGCCAAAATTTTGCAGTTTGGAGAAGGAATTGCCTTCTTTCTTTTTTTTTTTTTAAGTTTTTATTTAAATTCCAGTTAGTTAACATACAGTGCCATATTAGCTTCAGGTATACAATACAGTGATTCAACCCTCCATACATCACCTGGTGTTCATCACAAGTACAAGTACACTTCTTAATCCCCATGGCCTATTTAACCCATCCTCCCACCCACTTCCCTTCCAGTAGCCCTTAGTTTGTTCTTTATAGTTAAGAGTCTGTTTCTTGGTTTCTTTCTTTTTTCCTCTTTGCTTATTTATTTTGTTTCTTAAATTCCACATATGAGGGGCGCCTGGGTGGCGCAGTCGGTTAAGCGTCCGACTTCAGCCAGGTCACGATCTCACTGTCCGTGAGTTCGAGCCCCGCGTCAGGCTCTGGGCTGATGGCTCAGAGCCTGGAGCCTGTTTCCGATTCTGTGTCTCCCTCTCTCTCTGCCCCTCCCCCCTTCATGCTCTGTCTCTCTCTGTCCCAAAAATAAATAAACGTTGAAAAAAAAAATTAAAAAAAAAATTCCACATATGAGTGAAATCATATGGTATTTGTCTTTCTCTGACTGACTTACTTCACTTAGCATTATTCTCTCTAGCTCCATCCATGTCCTTTCAAATGGCAAGATTTTATTCTTTTTTATGGCTGAGTAATATTCCATTATGGCTGAGTAATATTCCATATATATATATATATATATATATATATATATATATAAAATCTCACATCTTCTTTATCCACTCATCAATTGATGGACACTTGGAAAGAATATCCAATGGGAAAAAGAATGTCTTTTCAACAAACGATGAAATGATGTTGTGGAAAGCTGGACAGCGACATGGAAAAGAATGAAACTGAACCACTTTCTTACACCGTACACAAAAATAAATTGAAAATGGATTAAGGAGCTAAATGTGAGACCTGAAACCATAAAAATCCTAGAAGAGAATACAGGCAGTAACTTCTTTGACATTGGCCATATCAACTTCTTTCTAGATATGTCTCCTGAGACAAGGGAAACAAAATAAAAAATAAACTGTTGGGACCACATCAAAATAAAAAGCTTCTGCACAGTGAAGGAAACAATCAACAAAACTAAAAGACGACTTATAGAATGGGAGAAGATATTTGCAAATGACATATCTGATAAAGGGTTAATATCCAAAATATATACAGAAATTATACAACTCAACACCCAAAAGATGAATAATCTAATTTTTAAAAAAGCAGAAGACATGAATAGACATTTTTCCAAAGAAGACATACAGATGGCCAACAGACACATGAAAAGATGCTCAACATCACTCATCATCAGGGAAATGTAAGTCAAAACTACAATGAGAATCACCTCACAACTGTCAGAATGTCTAAAATAAAAACAAAAAATAACAGGTGTTGGTGTACTGTTGATGGGGAATGCAAACTGGTGCAGGCACTCTGGAAAACAGTATGGAGGTTCCTCAAAAAATTAAAAATAGAATTACCCTCTGATCCAGCAATTGCGCTACTAGGTATTTACACAAAGAATACAAAAGTGCTAATTCAAAGGGATACATATATCCTTATGTTTATAGCAGTATTATCTACAATAGCCAAATTATGGGAACAGTCATTTCACATTCTTTTGTTGCATAATAATACTGTCAAGCAACTGTCTGTAGTTTGATTGGTCTTTAGACTTAGTTTGGGTAGATTTGGTCAGTTCTCTGATTAATTTAGTTGACTTATATCTCTTTTTACTAATCATTGCCTTTCCTATTTTTGAGCAGTTCCTAAACCCTCCTGATTTGTCTGTTCATACTTCTCAGAGCCTAGGCTTCGAAATGCTTTGCAGCTTCCTGCTTCACTCCTTGGAACATTCTTTTTTTTTTTTAATTTTATTATTATTATTTTTTTAGTAAGCTTTATGACCAATGTGGGGCTTGAACTCACGACCTGGAGAGCAAGAGTCACATGCTCTACCGACTGAGCCACTAGGCACCCCCACTTCTTGGAACATTCTTGCAACCATGAAAAGAAGTCTGGGCTAGACTAACAACGGTGAGGGACCACACAGAGAGGCCTAGGCAATAGGTAGCATCATGGCCCAGACACATATGTGTGCATGTCTTAGTTCTTCCATCCCCAGTCGAGCTACCAGATGACTACAAGTTATGTTAGTGAGTCTAGGTGAGATAAGATGGAGAACTGCCCATGTAAGCTCCGCCCAAATTATTGACCAATATTGACAGAATCACAAGAAACAATGAGTTATTGCTGTTTCAAGTCACTAAGTTTTGTAATGGCTTGTTATGTGTCAGTAGATAAGTGATACACATAAAGAATTACCCTTAAGTTTGTGAAATTATTATGAATATGAATGAAAACAAAAGGTGCAAAGCCATCTGTAGATTCAATGCAATCCCTATCAAAATTCAATGTATTTGGGGTGCCTGGGTGGCTCAGTCCGTTGAGCATCCGACTTCAGCTCAGGTCATGATCTCGCGGTCTGTGAGTTCAAGCCCCGCATCGGGCTCTGTGCTGACAACTCAGAGCCTGGAGCCTGCTTCGGATTCTGTGTCTCCCTCTGTCTCTGCCCCTCCCCTGCTCATGCTCTGTCTCTCTCTCTCTCTCTGTCAAAAATAAATAAACATTAAAATTTTTTTTAATTCAATGCATTTTTTTCACAGAAATAGAGCAAACAATCCTAAAATTTGTATGGAACCACAAAAGACCCAAATAGCCAAAGCAATCCTGAGAATGAAGAACAAAGCTGGAGGCATCACACTTGCTGATTTCAAGCTATATTGTAAAACTATAATAATCAAAACCATATGGTATTGGCATAAAAACAGACTCTAGACCACAGGAATAGAATCAAGAGCCCAGAAAAAAAGCCCATGCATATAGTATCAGCTGATACTTGACAAGGGAGCTAAGAATCCTGAATAGGGAAAGGATTGTCTCCTGAATAAAGAGTATTGAGAAAACTGGATATTCACATGCAAAAGAATGAAATTGGACCCCTGTCTTACACCATTCACAAAAATTAACTTGAAATGGATTAAAGACTTAAATATAAGACCTGAAACTGTAAAACTAATAGAAGAAAATATAGGAAAAAGCTCCCTGACATTGGCCTTGGCAGCAATTTTCTGGATATGACCCTAAAAGCACAAGCAACAAAAGCAAAAATAAGTTAAGTGGGACTACATCAAACTAAAAGTCTTCTGCACAGCAAAATAAACAATTAGCAAAGTGAAAGGAAACCTATAGAATGGGAGAAAATATTTGTAAACCATCCATCTGATTAAAGACTAATATCCAAAATATATGAGGCACTCCTGTAACCCAATAACAGGGGAAAAAATGCAAATTGAAAATGGGTGGAGGACTTGAATAGACTTTTTTTCCAAAGAAGACTTACAAATGGCCAGCAGGTACATGAAAAGATACTCAACATTACTAATTATCAGGGAAATGTAAATCAAAGCAGCAATGAGATATCACCTCACACCTGTTAGAATGTCTACCATCAAAAAGACAAGAGATAACAAGTACTGGCAAGGATGTGGAGAAAGGAAACCCTTGTACACTGTTGGTGTAGATATTAATTGGTGCAGCCACTGTGGATAATAGTAGAGGTTCCTTAAAAAATTAAAAATGGAATTACCAAATGATACAGGAATCCCACATCTGGGTGTATGTCTGAAGGAAATGAAATTATTATATTGAAGAGGTATCTGCACTCCCACGTTCATTGCAATATCATTCACAATACCTAAGACATGGAGACAACCTGAGTGTCCACTGATGGATGAATGGATAAAGAAGATATGGCATATATATCTATACCAGAGTACTAGTCAGCCATGAAAAAGAAGGAATCCTGCCATTTGTGACAACATGGATGGAACCATGAGGGCATTATGCTAAGCAAATATGTCAGAGAAATACAGGTACTGTATGTTCTCATTTATATGTGGAATGCAAAAACGTTGATTTCAAAGAAATAGAGTAGAATGGTGGTTGCCAGGGGTTTGGAGGCAGGAGAAATGGGGACATGTCAGTCAAAGGGTATAAGTTTAGTTATAAGATGAGTAAGTTCTAGGGATCCAATGTACGGCATGGTGACTATAATTAATTACATTGTATTATATACTTGAAAGTTTTTAAGAGTAGATCTTCAATGTTATCACCACACATAAACACAAATAATAATGTGAGGGGATGGACGTGTTACCTAACCTTCCTGCAGTAATCGTTTTGCAATATATATGGTGTGTCAAATGATCACTTTACACTCCTTAAACTTACATGTGTTATATATATGTCAGTAACATGTCAATAAAGCTGGAAAAAAACACAAAATATATAAATAGAACTAGTTCAGAGTTCTATATGATCAAATAAAACACATGTGAGGTGAACAAGGTATGCAAAGGAGATGAGAAAGGAAAATCATTGTTGGACAGAGAAACAAGACAAGACTCTTGTAAAAAAAATAAATAAATAAAGCCCAAGCTGATCTTGGAGAATTGGAAAGAAGTAAAAGGATGTAGAAATAAGAAAACATACCTAGGTGGTGATGAGGTAGAGAAGAGTTCATTAGAGAGTATTTAACCTGTAATTGAGTTAAATGTCCTTGTACCTCACACTGAGTTCTGTGAACATTTGGGAAGCACATGAAAGTGGTTGGGGGTGCTGGGAAGGTTATTAAATTGCCCCCAAACAAACATGGTGCATAATCTCAAGCATCAGTGTAATTGATTATTTGGAGGAAAAGTTGTATAACTTGATAAGTTTAAAAAAATTGTATTAAAGGAAATGCTGATATATGAGTAGTAGAATTCAAAATATATATGAATTTACTTTCTTTCTTTTTTAAATGTTTTGTTTATTTTTGAGAGAGAGAATGCAAGCATGGAAGGGGAAGTGGGGGCAGGGGATCTGGAGCAGGCTCCATGCTGACAACAGTGAGCCCAATGCGGGGCTTGAACCCATGAACCATGAGACCATGATCTGAGCTGAAGTCAGAATTTCAACTGACTGAGCCACCCAGGCGCCCCTGAATTTTCAATGTAAAACATGAGACTTGAAAGAAATCTCTGGCTTGGGGTAATTACACACTTCTTTGCCCACTGCCTTTGGAGTACTTGGGTGAAGACTGAGAGAAGCACTGTATTAAAGAATTCTTTCACGTACAAACCTTAGAGCTTTTTTTCTCTTCTAGTTTGTCTTCTTGGGCTGTTTAGGGCTCTTGACATTTAAGCTGATGATCACTTTGTTATCAGACAGTAACTTACAGAGCCCATCAGGGTCAGGGGGTAAAAAGGATATAAGGTTGCCCAAACACTGTTAAGATTACCAGCAAAGACATTTTCTAGAATGACTATTGCAGTGGCTTTGCTATTTAGAAGGAGGAGGAGGAGAAGGAGGAGGAGGAGGGGGAGAAGGAGAAGGAGAAGAAGGGGGGGGAGGGGTGGAGGAAGGGGAGAAGGTGAGGAGGAGAAGAAGAAGGCCCAACTCAGCCTACACAGGGACATAATTCTACAATGAAAGTGTATTAATGCAGAAAAATCTTGGTTATTACAGCAGCTTATATGTGGCATATATTGCTTTCAAATTATGAGCATAATTAAGGATATAATATAATAATCTCCTTAATATATCTCAGATCTAGTAACCTACAGATCAGCAGCATCCACTAAAACTAAATATTTTCCTTTTTCCTAACTCAGGGAAAATAGAAAATATTGAAATAGAAAGAAAATCTGTTTGCGTTTAGCCTGAGAAATCATGTAATTTGCCATGAAGAGGCCAAGAGAACTTCTGAACAAGGGAATAGGAGAGGATATTGTAAATCACTTCACCTCAAACCCCTACCAAGTTATGACCTCACTGGTTGTTTTAGGTGTTGTGGGATCTCAGATAACTGAACCCATATATTAGAATGTAAGTGCTAAACAGCTAATGAAATCAAAGATAACAAATGACTTTGACACCATCTGAGAAAGTGAAAATAATCAAGAATCAGATGTATGTTATTTATCAGGCTGAAAATGTTTCTGTATTGGATATATTTGGACTTTGATTCTTTGTGTTTATTTGGCTTTTCATCGTCTGAACTCTGAATTCTGCACTTAAAGATGTCAAATCTATTTGTAGTACATTGACTATCATCTGTCCATTTTGCAGTCACTGCAGGCAAAAGGAAACAATAAAGGACAATGTAAGAAGGAAAGAACAGGGTGCATTCTTTTTTTTTTTTTTATTGTTTATTTATTTTTGAGAGAGAGAAAGGGAAGCGAGCGGCAGAGGGGCAGAGAGAGGGAGAGAGACACAATCTGAAGCAGGCTCCAGGCTCCAAGCCATCAGCACAGAGACCGACTCGGGGCTCAAACTCACGAACCATGAGATCGTGACCTGAGCCAAAGTCAGATGCTCAACCAACTGAGCCACCCAGGCACCCCTGGTGTATTCCTTTTTAAACTTTTAAGCAAGCATATATAAGATCACCGGATTCTCAGGTATTTTTTGAGATTTTTTTTTTAAATGTTTATATTTGAGAGAAAGAACGAGAGCAGGAAGGGGCAGAGAGAGGGGAACAGAGGATCTGAAGCAGGCTCTGTGCTGACAGCAGAGAGCCCAATATGGGGCTGGAACTCAAAAACCATGACATCATGACCTGAGCCAAAGTCGGATGTTCAACCGAGTCACCCAGGCACCCTTATTTCTTGAGATATTAAATAGTTTATATTTCTTTTGCAGGTCATTACCTCCTATAAGTCACTATGCTGTTCTGTGGTGGTCGAAATTCTTGGAAAATGATGTTTCAAGTATTACACACTGGTCCTTCTTACTTTCTGATTTAATTTTTTGCTGTTTTTTCTGGCTATTTGGTGCTGCTCTTTTTGAATATATTATTTTAACTCACTTCCCAATGGTATAAATTACTTCATTTTAGTCAGCAAAAAATAAAAAGTTCATGGGAATCCAGATGTGCCTATCTCAAGGGTAATCCTGGCATGAAGGGCGCCCCTGATTACCTGTGTTGATTGTATCTTTTGAACGACATATAACAATAAGATTGTTCATCTATTTTCCCTCCAGCATGATTTAACTGAAGCAATTCATTAAGTGTCACTGTATTTATGGGATGTTGAAGCCATTCCAATTTCAGTGGCAGTGGTACAACTTGGCAAGATTTTAGATATTTTTCATGGAGTAAAAATGATTTCTTGGCTGAGATAAAGGCTCAGTCTGCTCACAGAAAGTGTTTAGTTTGGCCAGACTCTTTCATTGTCCATTGTTCATTCTAGAGAATCTGTCACTCAACATTAAAATCACAAAAGGCTCAGGAAGGCTTATTTTGCTTCCTGTTTTATCTCTCTCAAGGCTACTGCAAGTTCATTGGAGAATATTAATAAAAGGACATTAGTAAGTGACTGTTTAAATCAGTTAAATTTTTATGGTTGTTTTGGAAGCATTTTGTATGGTTTCCAGTGGATCCATTTATGTTTGCTATCTACAAGAAAAACATTTTCACTTCTAGTTGAAGCAGAATTTAATCTGATATGTTGTTTTTTATTTAGCTTTCATTTTATGGATGTGTATAAGTCAGTTCTAGATAAATTTTAATGCAAACTAATTATCATGTCAGATTTGTCTCTTGGTATTTGTAGTGTTTTCTTTGATTTATCTGACTTAAGATTTAGAGTATTTTGATAAAAGTTTGCCCTTGAATTATAGTACAGCCCAGAGGGTTTGTTACATATCATCTAGTTTTACTCTACATAGTATAGATGAGGAAATGGAGAGGAAGTGTTAAATAATGATAATTCTCATGTCATAGAGTTAGCTGGTGACATGGCTGGGGCTAGACTATACCTCTCCTGACTCCTGACTTAATTGTTTTTCTAACAGTTCACACCACTGTATTCTTTTCTATTTTTCTCCTGCTGTATTAACAAAAACTTAGGATTCCAATTTCCAAGATGGTTTTCATTTTCTTGTTAAGAATTTCTTCATCGAGATTTAGGTGTGAAAATGCCACCCTGGACTCCTAAAGAGTTAATTTAATTACCATTGCCACCTATTTCAGTTGCTTTCATGCCAAAACCAAAACACTCATAATGTTTAGATTTTTCTAGCACTTTACACAATGCCTTTTTCTTTTTACTTAGTTTGTATTATCTTTCAAAGGATTTTTCACATATATCTCATTTGGGTAACAGTAACTAGACCCAGAATCTCAGGGATGTAAACATCAACATTTTCACCTTGCTGTGTATATGTCAACACAGTACTTAGTGAGATTTAATCTCACTAAGGGTGTGTTAGTGTTTCGTGAAATGGTACTGGCTTTTGGGCAAAAGCCCTCTTCATAACAAAAGCACCCCATTTTAAGTGTATGCCTCTTATATGACTATCGGGACTATAATATGGTGTATACTTAGGTCTATGAAGCCACAGCCCTGAGAAGGGTGGGGTGTCCTCTGAAGGGGAAGGTGATTGCTAGTAGTTCCTCCCAGTCTGTCACCTGAGAAAGAGTAGGTCATCAGACGCAGACCTGCAGTTCATGAGGGTTGCAAATGTTTACCGAAGGCAGGTAGACAATGTAAGCAAGCAAAGTTGACTAGATGGAGGCTCCAGCAAACTGGAAGGCATGTGCCCTTTTGCCAAGGGTAGCTAATGCTCAACTGTAGCCGAATGTTGCCCTGTGGAACAAGGGGCCACATGTTTCCAGATCTTGTGTGTGTGTTTCATGCCTGTGTGTGTGTGTGTGTGTGTGTGTTCAATGCCAAAACATATTTTTGCCTTTATTAAATATGATTTCTCCAGATTCTCAATGTTGATGGCTAAAGTTTTAAAAGAGGATTCTTAAGTAGAGCAGAACTGACAAAATATATCTGTGAGCTAGATATAGTTCATAGCCCACCAGTCTGCTACTTGTGCAAGAGATAGCTTCTTTCTCAGTCTTCATTACCTTGCTTTTGGGATGAGAGGAATTAGATTATCTGGTCTTATGCTTGTAAATATTGGGAACTGTGATAATACCCGATAGATAGGGCTGTACGGGGAATTACGATGGGGTAGGGCTAGTACCCCACGAATGGTAAGTCACCTCAGATATGCTGTAGTAGTTTCTTGCCACTCCTATGTTAATTCTCTTTAGACATTTGCAAAATGTTCTATGAATGCTGCCACTTTGCTTTGTTTGGGGTATTAAGGAATTAAGAGTTGTCCATTCTTGGGCCACCATACCAAAGGGAACTAGTTCTACCTCTTTATGGCCTGGGAATGGATGCAGGCATAATTAGATGGAAATCCTAAAGGGGAAGGTGAATCATAGAGGATAACAGTTAAGGTTATGAGGTTCTTCTTCATCATCCGTTGTGGAGATTCTCCATCCATTGCCAGTCTTGTAGAATAAGAGGTTTGTTTTTATTAAGGGAGTTGACTATTTTCATACACCTTTCTGCTGATTTGCTTTGATGTTGGCTAATTTATATCCTGAGAGTCTATTCCTTTGGTATATCCCCAAGAAATGCTTTGTCCCCATTTTCTAAAAACCAAATACCAGACAACATATTTAGTCTTATCAGTCATTCATACTGTATATTAATAAGATAACCAGATTTTTACTTGAAGTGATTCTAGTGAGGGAGGAGCCACAGGAAAGGTCTTGAAGGACAACAGTAGATGAAGGAAAATTTGAGTTGTGGAGAAAAATCTGAGGAAGGAAGGGGGGGTGAGGCTTATGAAAACCATTTTGTCTGTGTTACTCCTGCCTATGCCTGGTCTGATAAAGTTCCCATTCATCTAAGATGGCAGAGATCAGTGTTTCCTGAACTGGACCCAATAAACTATAGTCATTTTGGGAATGTTGATCTGAAATCTGGAATACATCATATGGCCTAATGGGGCAAACAACCAAGGAGCACCAGATATCTGAGAAATTCCTCTAAAATGAGAAATAGAGACCAAAACAAGAGGAAAAACTTAATTTAAATGGAATGGAGACTCTGCAAGTAGAACACTCAAAATAATCCCACTTCATGGGTGCCTAGGTAGCTCAGTCGGTTGAATGTCTGACTCTTGATTTTAGCTTAAGTCCTGATCTCAGGGTTGTGGGTTTGAGCCCCACATTGGGCTCCATGCTGGGATTGGAGCCTGTTTGAGATTCTCCCTCTCCCTCTCCCTCTGCCTGCCCCAAATTTAAAAAATAGAAAAAAATCCCTCTTTAATATATTATGAAATACAGGAGAAAATACGTACACACACACACACACACACACACACACACACACACACACACATACAGAAACACACACAAAGAATAGGATAAAAAGAAACATTAAAATGGGGCGCCTGGGTGGCTCAGTCAGTTAAGCATCTGACTTTGGCTCAGATCATGATCTTGCGGTTTGTGAGTTCGAGCCCTGTGTCGGGCTCTGTGTTGACAGCTCAGAGCCTAGAGCCTGATTCAGATTCTGTATCTCCCTCTCTCTCTGCCCCTATTCCTCTCGTCATTAAGATAAGTTGTAAAGATATATTTCAAGCAAAATGGTAGTGGTTCCAGGCAGAAGTTCTGAGTTGCAAGAGAAAAAGAAGAATAAAGAAAGTGGTAAACGTGGATAAACATAAATAAGCAGAGTAAAACAATAATACTGTGTTCTGGAGATTTTAGGGAAAATAAATATAAAACAATAGTAGCCTATAAGTTGGGAGTGGGATGGATAGATTTCAAATTTTCTAAGGTCCTAATATGGTCCAGAGATAGGTAAATAAATTCATAAGCTTTAGATTTTAATAAATTAAGGATGCATGTTGTAATTTCTAGCATAATCACTAAAATAGAAAATATTTTTTGTTTGTTTTTGTTTGTTTTTGTTTTTAATTTTTTAAATTTACATCCAAATTAGTTAGCATATAGTGCAACAATGATTTCAGGAGTAGATTCCTTAGTGCCCCTTACCCATTTAGTCCATCCCCCCTTCCACAACCCCTCCAGCAACCCTCAGTTTGTTCTCCATATTTATGAGTCTCTTCTGTTTTGTCCCCCTCCCTGTTTTTATATTATTTTTGTTTCCCTTCCCTTATGTTCATCTGTTTTGTCTCTTAAAGTCCTCATATGAGTGAAGTCATATGATTTTTGTCTTTCTCTGACTAATTTCACTTAGCATGATACCCTCCAGTTCCATCCACGTAGTTGCAAATGGCAAGATTTCATTCTTTTTGATGGCCGAGTAATACTCCATTGTATATATATACCACATCTTCTTTATCCATTCATCCACCGATGGACATTGGGGCTCTTTCCATACTTTGGCTATTGTTGATAGTGCTGCTATAAACATGGGGATGCATGTGTACCTTCAAAACAGCACACCTATACCCCATGGATAAATGCCTAGTAGTGCAATGGCTGGGTCATAGGGTAGTTCTATTTTTAGTTTTTTGAGGAAACTTCATACTGTTTTTCAGAGTGGCTGCACCAGCTTGCATTCCCAGAAAGAAAATATTTTTTTAAATTTTTATTTATTTTCAAAATTTTATTTATTTAGTTAGTTAGTTACTTATTTAACTAATCTCTACACCCAAAATGGGGCTCGAAGTCATGACCACGAGATCAAGAGTCTCATGTTCTTCTGACTGAGCCAGCCGGGCACCCCTAGAAAGAAAATGTTTAACAGTCAAACCTATAGATTTAAAAAGTGAAATGAGAATATTTTTCAAAGGGCAAGAAAAGAGAAATAAATATAGAACAAATTAGATGTATAGGAAGAAGAAAATGAGGTGAAAGAAATTAATCCTTGTATTAGTAATTCAATTGAAAATAAATAGATTAAATTCTATAGTTAAAAAACAGATGGTAAGAATGGATTGTAAAAATCTGCCTGACAGGGATGCCTGGGTGGCTCAATCAGTTAAGCATCCAACTCTTGATTTTGGCTCAGGTCATGATCTCATGGTTTATGAGATTGAGCCCCATGTTGAGTTCTGTGCTTAGAGTGCAGAGCCTGCTTGGGATTCTGTCTCTCCCCCTCTCTCTACCTCTCTCCCTACCTCTCAGAATAAATAAACATTACAAACATCTCCTTGGCAGTGTTATTGATCTATAGGTTCATTGCCCTGCGTTCTACATATATTGGAATGAACCTATAAATCAATAACACTGCCCAAACCCCATATGATGGGAAATTAAGCAACATACTCTGAAATAGCCCATGGAGCTAAGACAAAATTATGACCATTTAAAAATAATTTGAATTGAAGGATTATGAAAATATTAATTGAAATGCAGCACTTAGAGGAAATGTGATGGCTTTATAAGAAAATAAAAAAGGGCTGAGTTGAGCATCCATTCCAAGAATTTAGAAAAAGAACAGCAAAATAAACACAAAATAGAAAAAGGGATATAATAAAAATAAGAAATATTAATGAAATATGAAACAAGCACACAATATAGAGGCACAATAAAAACAAAAGATGAGTTTTTAAAAAGATTTATGAAATTGATAACTTCTTGGCAAGAATGCTAAAGTAAAAAAAGAGAAGGCACAAATAATTGTTAAGGACAACAAATAGAGCCCATTAGAGACCTAGGATTGATTGCTGAGTGGGGAAACTGGCAACTCAATCAAGCATGGAGTCCAGGAAAGTTCTCTAGGTTGCAGTTTGGGGGAAAAGAAGACCACAAACCGTCTAGGTCCTTATCAGAAATGCGAAGCCCCTGGGCACTGTTGATTGGCAATATCTGGGTTTGTTGGTTGGCTACACACTGGGCTGGCCGAAGGTAATATGCTATGTAGGCGAGGCATGTATGTAGCAGGTATAGGACATCCAGGGGCCTCTGATACGCACACATAGCAACTAAGTCAAGACTGTGTCATCCAGCCAAGCCTAGCTGTTGGCAGGTTAGGTGGCCAAGTGAGGGTTTGTTATAACTGATATCAAGAGTACAAAGATACTGCAGAAATGAACAAAAAGAAAACACTATGAACAGCTCTGCCAATATATTTTAAAATTTTAAAAGAAATAAGGAGCAGTGCCTGGGTGGCTCAGTCTGTTAAGCATCTGACTCTTGATTTGGCCCAGGTCATGATCTCAGTGTTTGTGGGATCAAGGCCCATGTGGGGCTCTGTGCTGATGGCACAGAGCCTGATTGGAGTTCTCTCTCTCCCTTGCTCTCTGCCCCTCCCCCCGCTTGCACTCACTGTCTCTCTCTCTCAAAATAAATAAATAAACTTAAAAAAAATTTTTTTAAGGAAGAAGGAAACTTCCAGGAAAATATAACTTTCTAAAACTAATTTATTAAGGAGTATAAAATCTGAATAGTTCTATAACTAAGAATGAAATCAAAACAGTAATTTTCAAAATGTCCACAAGGCCCAGATAACTTCACTGTGAGGCCTACTTAACATTCAAAAACAAATAATTAGACTCACACATAAACTTAATACCAAAATGTGACAAGGACAGTATATGAAGGAAAAGTTATAAGGCCAATTTTACTTTTGAACAGAGATGCAAAAATAGTAGACAAAATACTAGCAAACCAAAATCAATAATAAATAAGATATCACATATTTTGACTATGTTGGGTTTGTCTCTTGAATGCAAGTTTGGTTTAACATTAGAAAATTAATATGATCCAACACATTAAAAAACTTAAGTGAAAAGTAGCAACTTTTTAGGAATAAAGCATAATATAATTCTATTTTTTGCTAAGAAGCTGGAATCAGAATCATTTTTTAAATTCCTGCTTGTGTATTTTTCCTGCCTGGCATTTTCCATTTTGATTAGGCTAATCTTCAGCCAGGAAATATGACAAACCCTATGGCCATGCCAATCAAAGGATCTGTGTGATGTTTCTCATTACAGAGCATAGGCCCAGATTAGCATTTTCCTCATTCAGTCTGGTACTTAAAAATTAGTGACTAACAAGGGCTTACTGAATACATGGCCCATTAATATGCCTTGTAAGAGGAAGAGAAGTTGATCCACAATACAGTCTCTGCCTTCTAACCAAGAGAGACAAGTCTTAAAAAAAAATCTTAGAGACACCTGGGTGGCTCCGTTGGTTGAGAGTCTGACTTCGTCTCGGGTCATGATCTCCCCATTCATGAGTTTGAGCCCTGCATTGGGCACTCAGCTGTCATCACAGAGCCTGCTTCTGATCCTCTGGCCCCATTCTCTCTGCTTCTCCCCCTCTTGTGCTCTTTCTCTCTCTCTCTCAAAAATAAATAAACATTTAAAAAAATCTAATAATAAAATCTTAAACTTTGTGGACCATGAACATTAGCCCCTTTAACCCCAAGCCAGCCTCAGGTTCAAGTGAAATTCAATTAATACTTCTTTGCTCTAATGCTCATTTTAACACTTTGCCTAAACAATCCTTTGAATTCTTTAGCCCTAAATCAACCCTCTTGGTTATCTCCTTCATATATCTAGTTTAGACAAGCCAAGATAATAAGCTGCCAAATATTATTTTTAATTGTCTTTTTAGAGTTAAAGATGCTTGCCTCAGCTGTGCTTTTATAACTAAATTATTAACTGCCTAAGGGCAGACATTTTCTCCTTTATATTAAATTTAACCAGGACAATAGAATCTGGGAATAATCTAGAGCTGGAGAAGAATTCTAAAGGTTATTTATTCTTGCTTCCTTTTGGTTGTCTCTGAACTACCTTCCATTAGACGTTCTCAAGCCTGTGCTTAAATACAGCAAGGATCATTGCACTTCCTTGTAAAGAGTGCAGCATTAAGAAATAGCCAGTAGGGGTGCCTCAGTGGCTCAGTCGGTTGAGCGTCTGGCCTCAGCTCAGGTCATGATCCCACGGTTTGTGAGTTTGAGCCCTGCATCAGGCTCTGTGCTGACAGCTCAGAGCCTGGACCCTGTTTTGGATTCTGTGTCTCCCTTTCTCTCTGCTCTTTCCCCGCTCGTGCTCTGTCTCTCTGTCTCTGTCTCTCTCTCTCTCTCAAAAATAAATAAACATTTAAAAAAATTAAAAAAAAAAAGAAATAGCCAGTGATGATGATGTTGGTAAGCACACTTCAGTAAGAAAAATGCATTTTTTCATTTCTTTGCTTCTTGCCACCTATCAACAGTCTTAAGGCAGGGAAAGGGAATTGTTGCATTTCAAACTACATCTTCCACTCTATTCCCAAAGTTTCATTGAAATTCAGTACATTGTCCCTAGATAGGACACATGTGGCATATATTCAAAATAGGACACTAAAAGGCTCACTTCCTGAAGATAGCCAAAGGCCAAAGAATTGAATTTTATCATTGGGAGCTAATATTATTTATCTTCTTTTAGTAGGTAGGACATGTGCTTTGAATTGCTCTTGGTTTTTGTTTTTCCCAGAAAGATAGGTAGGCTCTATTTATCAATCCCTTACCACCCAGTTTTCCTTGTGATCACAGACCAGATTCTTAAGACAATTGGCCTGCATTTGCAATGTAATCTGTGCTAGAGGAAGCTAGAGGTCCTCATGGGAGTTGCGCTCCTGAATTTTGTACCAAGCACTGACATTAATAAATGACTAAAGACTCAAACAGTGCTTCCCTTCTGGACTAAACGATTTACTGCTGTTTCTGTTGATGTCACTATTATCTGGGAATAGTAAATGTGCTATGACAGGGAAGGCTGACACCTGGAAGCTGATTTGTTCAAATTCTCCCATGCTTCTTTCTATCGGTGTGGTACGTCTAAATTCAGAAAGGTAGCTGCCCCTGGTGTTTTGAAAGGAGTATTTTCTCTCTTGCCATTAAGGGAATAAATTAGGTAATGTTGTCTAAATAATCCACAGAAATGAAAAATTAACGATCACTAGATACAGACAGTATCATAGGACGCTATTAATACAGGTCTCGGGACCCCCTAACCACTCTGCATTATCATCTGCCCATAATGTGATTTGAGGCCCCAACATTCAAATGAAGAATAGAAAAGAAGGAAATGCAGGTAGAAAACAGAGGAGTGGTGAGAGCAGCCAGAGCACAGATCTGATGAATAACTCATACTTGTTCTGCTTTTGAGCTGCTGCCACCAGTTTTAGGAAGGTGGGTTGTCCTCTGGAGATTAGAGTAGGCCAAGTAGAATAGGGAAGCAAAGTCTTTCAAACCCAATAACCAAAGACTTTGAGTTACTAATGGAGTATTCTTTACTCAGAGAAATATAACTTTGGCTCTGACTTAATTGGCTCTTTTCTTTACAATAGCCTAATATTAAGTATAAAATCATTGATGAAATTTTAGCCACTGGTTAGGTGCCAAAGGTTTGTTTTTCAACAGGTAACCTTTAAAAGCTGGGAGAGAGTATATATTTCTCCCTTATGTTTGTCCCTATGGAGTTATTCAAAATGGATTCCAAATAACTAAAATTGTGAGATGTGACCAGATGATTGCTAACATTCATTGATCAGTTTATTGTGTGCCAGGGATTGTCTAAATTTTCTACATATTTTTATCTTGTTTAATTCTCACAACACCTCTGTGAAGAACATGTTATGATCCCCATTTTAAAGATGAAGAAACCTGGGCTTAGTTTAAATAATTTGCTTGAGGTTACGTAGCTAGCTGGTCATGGTGAGTCTTATTTGACCCCAAGCAACTTGACTACAAAACCCCAGCTCTTAACCACTATCCTATGCAAACGGGCAATGTCTACAAAATGAAGCTGAAAGAGAGAAAACGTCCTCTTCTAAAACTGGGAAAAATGATTTTGTCTTTCATAGGCTGTGGGTAGAACTGAATGAGATAATATATGGAAGATACTTAGAACAGTGCCCAGCTCCTAGTGGCTTTGAGTAGATGTTAGGTATCATGATTATTGTCGCTTTTTAAAAAAATTTTTTTAAATGTTTATTTATTTTTGGGACAGACAGAGCATGAACGGGGGTGGGTCAGAGAGAGAGGGAGACACAGAATCTGAAGCAGGCTCCAGGCTCTGAGCTGTCAGCACAGAGCCCGATGCGGGGCTCAAACTCACAAACCATGAGATCATAACCTGAGCTGAGCTGAAGTCGGAGGCTCAACCGACTGAGCCACCCAGGCACCCCAAATTGTTGCTATCTTTAAGGTGACTTCTAGGTGTTTTTTTCTTAAATTTTTAAAGGAAGTTTATTTATTTATTTTGAGAGAGAGAGAGAGAACAAGCAGGGGAGGGGCAGAGAGAGAGAGAGAGAGAGGGAGAGAGAAAGAATCCCAAGCAGGCTCAAACCCAGGAACTGCAAGATCATGACCTGAGCCCAAATCATGAGTCAGATGCTTAACCTACTGAGCCACCCAGGCACCCAACTTATAGGTGTTTTAAATGCTTTGTCCTGCCTTATCCTCATGGGGGGTTTGGCCTACTAGGAAGGTCTCAATGCCTTTGGTGAATAGGCACAGTATTTGCAGGCCTCGGACCTGAAGCTGGGTGACACTTTGAAGGTGGGATTAGAGCACTGGCTCATAGCTGCCATGTACCCAGCAGAATAAAGGTCTCATGTGTGGCAGGTTTTCTGTTTCATCATTTCTCTGAGATCAGGGTTTCTGCAATGATGTATTTTATAAACATGTTAAAATGCCACTTGTTTTCTGTGCTTTTCTGATCAGGGAAACATTTAGAATATGTGCCTGCCGCCTTTAAACATTTAAAATAGAAGAATACACCTCATCCCTTACTTCAGATTGCCCTAAAGAATTATCATGGCAGGGGCGCCTGGGTGGCTCAGTCGGTTGAGCGTCCGGCTTCGGCTCAGGGCATGATCTTGCAGTCTGTGAGTTCGAGCCCCACATCAGGCTCTGTGCTGACAGCTCAGAGCCTGGAGCCTGCTTCAGATTCTGTGTCCCCCTCTCTCTCTGCCCCTCCTCCACTCATTCTCTGTCTCAGAAATAAATAAACATTAAAAAAAAATTTTAAAGAATTATCATGGCAGAAATGATGGCCTTCTTTGATTCTGTGTGTGCAGAGATTTCTAGGCCCAGGCAGTGGTTTGGCCTTTGGTCTTTAAAGGGATGCCATGCTGTCGGTTTCCTAAGTGGCCCGGACAGCAGCTCATCATTGGAATTCATAGGTTGAAGCCCTAACTCCTCAATGTAATGGGGTTTGGAGATGTTTCTTTTGGGAGGTAATTAGGGTCAGACGAGGCCATGAATGATGGTGCCCTCATGATGACATCAGTGTCCTTATTAGAAGAGACCAGAGAGCATGGTGAGCACAGGGAGACAGTAGAATTGTAATGGTATCCATGTGAAGAAAAAGAAGCACAGCCATCTCCCTGAGGTCAACAGGCTTTTCTTGAGGTTAGCAAAGGAGTGAAATGGGGCCAACAAGAGGCTGAGTGTGAGCCTGGAAACATCAGGCATCATGATATTTCAAAGGGCAAAAGGAAGATGAGGGTGCCTGGGTGGCTCAGTTGGTTAAGCATCTGACTTCAGCTCAGGTCATGATCTCACAGTTTGTGAGTTTGAGCCCCACATCGGGCTCTCTGCTGTGAGTGCAGAGCCTTGCTTTGGATCCTCTCTCCCCCTCTCTCCCACTCTCTCCCCCTGTCTCCCCCTCTCCCCCTCTCAAAAATAAATGAATTTTTAAAAGTGGGGGGGAGGAAGACAGTTATCAGACCTACACTGTTGATGGCTTTCAGTGAGATCATCCCAATTTACTAATTTTGTCTCCAGAATGTTGGTTTTATATCCAGAAAAATCAGATTGAAAGAGAGTAATGGGAATAGCGTACTGTATTTTATTAAAAAATTTTTTTTTAATGTTTATTTTTGAGACAGAGAGAGACAGAGTATGAACGGGGGAGGGGCAGAGAGAGAGGGGGACACAGAATCTGAAGCAGGCTCCAGGCTCTGAGCTGTCAGCACAGAGCCCGACGCGGGGCTCAAACTCACAGACCGTGAGATCATGACCTGAGCCGAAGTCAGAAGCTCAACCAACTGAGACACCCAGACGCCCTGTGTACTGTATTTTAAATGTGCACTTCCTTTTCTGGGGTCCATTTATGTGGATGCTAATGTGATTGACTTGACTTCTTAGCAGAAGACCTGAGTTCCTCAGCATCACTTCAGCAAAAATTGTTATGTAATAGTGTGAGGGCCTTTTGATCTTGCTGATTAACATGGAGCTTGGCTAACCTGATTATATGACTCTGTCAGAAACTGGGTTTAGGTCTGTTAGTACAGCATCATAAATTCAAATGAAGCTTCCTTGGGCCGTCTTATCCCACAACTGCTGTATTTTATTATTTGAAAACGAGGCTCCCTGTTTGCATAGAGATAAAGTTTAAGTGTATAATTTATTTTGATTTTAAAAATTAATCTTCATGTTGCTTTTCCTGTTAATAAGTGAAACCCTATGGTACCACAACCATGGATAATTCAGCCATCCACTCACTAAATGTATATTAAATGCCTGCTGTCTCAGGCTGTGTGTGTGCAAGGTACTGGGTCCTGTGGTGGAACATAAAGGCAAGGGTCCATGCCCATGCTTGTTTATATAGGAGATAGAAGGCCCTCTGTGATTCAACCCACTTTTCAGCTCTGACCTCTGCCAGTCCTCTTGCCACATGCTGCTGGGCTGGGACAGAGAATGAGAGGCGCTAGACAAATGGCAGCAATCACTCAGAGGAGCAGGCAGAGGGAGGGCAGGCCTATTGCAGTCTATGTTGAAGGAAAACAAAACTGTCCTTGCAATACAGCTGACAGTTTAATATTAAAAGAAACTTTAAACAATTGCAAACATAGTGATTGCTTTGATTGTCTGCTTTGATACAAAGACTGTTGCTCCAGCCATACAGCACTGTACAAAAGAAGTGTTGGGTCTGGGGCATCTGGGTCAGTGTCCATGCTGGGCATGGAGCCTACTTAAAAAAGAGAGAGAGAGAGAGAGACAGAGAGAGACAGAGAGAGACAGAGAGAGAGTGTTGGGTCAAACTGACTGAAGAAGATCAGAACATGAACCATAGGGGTGGCTCCAGACAAAGACAGTTTACCCAATCATATTGATTAAACTCACCAATACCTATTAAGGGAAGATTGGATGTTCATATCAGAAACCAATGAACATAATTTGTAGTTTGCTATATGTAATTACACTCAAATAAATTATAGAGTAATCTGTATATGTTCTCATTTCATAGTACAAATTAAATCATTTTAATGAGTCCCCCTGTTTTTGCCATTAAAAGTCACGTATTGAAGATGCACCAATATGAAAACTTTACGGGCAGGAACAACAGTTTGTTGCGCTCACTGCTTCATCCCCAGTACCGGGCACAGTGTCTGTGTATAGACCTTTGTCATGTTTTCTATCTGCCCAGGCATTTTGAATCACTCCTATGTTTAGGAAAGGTCTCACCTTACAAACCCTGCCTCCCCAGAGTCGAAGCCAGGAAACAAATTTCCCAGCCTCCCTTGCAGCTGAGACAGAGGCACGTGACCCAGACTCTACCAGCCAGCTGCACCCAAGGGTCTTCTGTTCAGAAGTGAGCAACACAAAGAAGAGCACTATGCCTCAAATCTAATTTTTCTAGCCAAGGGGACAATTGAAGCATCAGGCTTTCTCCTCCAGAAAGCTTTCCCTGAACATCCCCACCCCTTTCCAGGTCTACTTTGTCATTGTATCGTAATTATTAGCATCTTTTATTAGGTTTAGATCTGTTGTAACAGTTAAGGTCATACTAACTGTTCTGAGAAACAAATAAAAAATATGCCGTGACTCAAACACCAAAGGAATTTCCCTTTTCTAATCACATGAAGTCGAAGCAGGGTGCCTGAGATGGGCAGCCAGCCCTGCTGCCAGAGATAATTCAGGGACTCGGGCATCGTCCATCTTACGGCCTCACCATCTGTACCACATGTCTTCCAAGGGTGCCTGGCCATTTGCACCAGGCCGGAAGGCAAAGGGCATGGAGAGTCGCACGCCGGTGGTTTTGGGAGCCGGGCCCTGAAGCGATGCTTGTCACTTCTGCTCACCTTCTGCTCAGGACTCAGCTGCATGGCCACACCTAACTGGCAAACACGGTTCAGCTTCCTGTAGCTACTTCCAGGAGAGAGAAAATCATGATAAAGTGCCATATCTTAACTTTTTGTCTTCTCACTTGCTCCCTTCTTCCTCAACCAGGAGAAAAGGTTTACAGTAAGAAGGCTGATCACAGAGGGGCACCTGGGTGGCTCAGTCGGTTAAGCGTCTGACTTCAGCTCAGGTCATGATCTCACAGTTCCTGAGTTCAAGCCCCACATCAGGCTCTGTGCTGACAGCCCAGAGCCTGGAGCTTGCTTCAGATTCAGTGTCTCCCTCTCTCTCTGCCCCTTCCCTGCTCACACTCTGCATCTCTCTCTGTCTCTCAACAATAAATAAATGCTCAAAAAATATTTTTTTTTTAAAAAAGAAGGCTGATCACAGACAGAGGTGGCTTTGCTCCGGATTCCCTTTTCTTGGCTCTCTGGTGCTTTTTTGCTAAGTAATTCTGTTTGGGGGGCACAAAGTCATTGGATAGTTATTTCTGAATGATTTGCCTAAAACCACTTTTATCTCCAGGCTCCCCCGGTGTCAATTTGAAAGAGAAAGCACTTAGCCTGCAGTCTGGGCACCGCGTGTGTTCTGACATGCTGGCACGTGGAAGGCTTAGGGGGTTCCAAATCATTGCTTATTGGCCACCCAGAGACTAATGAAGGAAATATCTTTTTATTTCCCCTGCCTCTCCTGGATGTAGGTGCCCTGTCAGCAGCCAGGGAGAGCTGGGAGTATGACTCCGGTGCCAGGGACCTCCAGAGCCCGGACTTGCAAAGTCAGTGGGCCCTGCAGAAGCTTCTCGAGTGTGGTGGACGCTCTTTGCATCAGCAGGCTGCTGCCCTCCACAAACTGCTCACACAGTCACGGCATTTTGGCAGCTCTGTAGGAGGAAGCTATCTGGAGCTGGCCAACACAGTGAGTACTTTCTGGTTCATAAAACACATCTTTAGGCCTGTATGTATTCCAATACAGGTATTTTAATTTTGAGCTCTGGTATTATCTTTCTTACGAAGCTAAACAACCATATACCGTTTACAGCATTGCCAATAATGTTAAGTGCTCCACAAACACTTGTGATCAGTGACTTCACTCTTGTCAAAGGCTTTTCAATGAAGTCTGTAACTTGCATGGATTTAATTACTAGAGTATTGACAACAGCTTTTCCATGACCAGAGTGCATATTGATAGGATGTAATCCTTTCTGCTCCCTAATTTGGATGTTAATCCTTTAAAATGCAAAGAGGGAAATATTTCATTGAAAGTTTGAATTGCTTTTTGAAATTGAAGTTTGAATGGTAGAATAGACATTTTGACAATTTCACTTATGTATACTTATAGTCTGCTTTGATGTAGACAACTGATTTTCAAACTTTTTGTGTTTGAGATACTTTTCTGATTCCGACACTTTTGGTGACATGTTCAAAGGAGCTAACAATTCTAAATATTCCAGCAATAATTAAAATACAGTTCTTAGATCCCAATTAAAAGGGCATTGTATAAAATACCTGACCAGTACTCCTCAAAACTGTCAAGGATATCAGAGGCAAGGAAAGTCTCAGAAAAAGAAACTCTCACAGCTCAGAGGAGCCTGAGAAGATATGGCAATTAAATGTAATATGGCACCCTGATGGGACATTAGGTAAAACACTAAAGAACCTGTATAAATTATGGGTTTTAGTTAATAATAGTGTGTCCATATTTGTTCATTAATTGTGACATCTATACCATAATAATGTAAGGTGTTAATAATGGCAGAAACAGGGTATGAGGTATATGAGAACTATCTTTGCAACTTTTCTGTAAGCCTATAACATACAGAAGTGTTCATTTTACTAAAATTCATGAAGTGTACCCTTACAGTTTGTACACTTCTCATATACATGTTTTATGTGTATAAAAGCTTGTGACAGGGGCGCCTGGGTGGCTCAGTTGAGCATCCGACTCTTGATTTCCGCACAGGTCATCTTCTCGAGGTTCATGAGTTCGAGCCCCACATTGGGCTCTGCGATGAGGGTGAAGAGTCTGCTTGGGATTCTCTTTCTCCATCTCTGCCCCTCCCTGCCATTCTCTCTCTCTCTCTCTCTCTCTCTCTCTCTCAAAATAAATAAACTTAAAAATTTTTTTCAATAAGAAGCTTATGACAAACATAATAAAATGGTGACTGTTCATTGGACTACAGTGAATAAGTAAAAAAAGAAGGGGAGAGAGAAACAGAGAGAAGGAAAGAAAGAAAGAAAGAAAGAAAGAAAGAAAGAAAGAAAGAAAGAA